>NC_046162.1:6430059-6730059 GCF_011064425.1 Rattus rattus
TCTTTTAAAAGGAGTTTCTCTTTTATTGGGCTGAGAGAGTTCTTTAGAAATTGTGGTTATGAGTTCCACATGAAACACGTGCTGTGCAGCTAGTTTCTCAGTGTTTAGCTTGTCCCTTCATTTTCCTCGTAGAGCCATTCAAACAGCAGATGTTCCGAAGAACTCAAAGGTTCTAAAAGTGAAGAAATTAGAGGAGCTAGGAGCACTAACTACCCCGATTTAATCAGGATACATTGTACACATGCATTAAAATATCACACTCTACTCCATCAATATATGCAAATGTGACATGCCAATTAGAAAGAAAAGTTAAAAAAACCCAAAAACCGAAAAGCAAACGTTTTCATCCTGATAGAGTTCATTTTGTCATCTTCTGTGGATAAGTAATATCGCAGAGTTTCTCCACATGTTTAAATGTATATAGATGTTTGTGTAAATACATATACACCACTTGGGTCTTAAGCTTACGTTTATCATTCATTTGAGCTAATTCTTTTTTTTTCCAATCAATTAATTTATTTATTCACTTTCCATCCTGAACTCAGTCCCATCTCCCCCGTCTCCTCCCAGTCCCACCCTTACACCCCCTTCTCCTTCCTCTCGGAGAAGGGAAGGCTCTCCGTGGGCACCAACCCACCCTGGCACATCAAGTTGCAGTAGAACTAGGCACATC
The DNA here is from genome assembly GCF_011064425.1 of Rattus rattus. Taxonomy (NCBI): domain Eukaryota; kingdom Metazoa; phylum Chordata; class Mammalia; order Rodentia; family Muridae; genus Rattus; species Rattus rattus. The sequence goes on from NC_046162.1 coordinate 6,430,733, forward strand.
CTCTCCCACTGAGGCCAGACAGGGCAACTCGACAAGGGGAAAGAGATCCACGTCGAGGCGACAGAGTCGGGACAGCCCGCACCCCCGCGCCCCCCCCCCCCGTTGAGCTAATTCTTGTATATGGTAAGGTACATGGTGTTTTTGTCTGAATGAGAATGTTCCCATAGGTTCTGGTATTTGAACACTTGGCCCCAGCTGATGAAGCTGTTTAGGGCTGTTGTGGGAGGTGCAGCCGTGTCGGAGGAAGTGCATTGCTGGGGATGGGTTTCCAGAGTTTATAGCCCTACCTCACTTCTGGTTCACACTCTGTCCTTCTCAGCTCCCTGCTTCAGCTACTGGTCACCACAACTAGTGGACCATAATGGACTCTCCCTTTGCACCATAAGACAATAAGCTTCCATAGGTTGCCTGGTGTTTTACCTCAGCAACAGAGAAGTAGCTCACAGATATCGTAACGTGCATTCACCGCGTTACCCATTGACCTTACCTCAGCTGGACTCCTGCTAGGCTGACTGGCTTTCTGCTCAGGTTTAAGCTATCCTCCTGCCTCACCTTCCTAGGTAGCTCCCACACAGGTGCATGCCACACTGGGCTCTTATTCTTTTTAAGGACATAGTTCAATGGCGTTAAGTTCATTTACAGAGCTATGCCACTGTCTTCCAGAACCTTCTGAACTGTGAAACTGAAGCTCTATGCATTATAAAACAATGTTCCTTCTTCCTGTACTGACGGAGTGTATGGCTGGTTGATCTTCAACTTAAGTTCCAAGAAAGTATGGTGGTTTCTCAACGGTTCAGGGAAAAACATTGGGAAAACATGTGGTCACACAAAATAACCAAATCTAATTCCTATTTCAAACATGCAAAGTCAGTTTATAATTGACTAAAATTTAAGTGTAAAACCTAAAATTGAAACTGTTAAAAGAGAGCAGAGAAAAGTTTCTTGGTGTGGAATTGGTCATTATTATTTAAATATAACCTGATAGCCCGGTTTAAAAAAATCAAAACTATGTAAGGGAATCTCATCAAGCTACAGTCACTTGAATATCAAAGGAAATAATAAAGTGAAAGGAAGCTTATATAATTGAAAAAAAGTTTAAAAACTACATATTTGATAAGGAGTGGTATACAAAAAATATAAGGAATTCAAGCAACCCAAAAGAAAAAAACCTACCAAGCAACCCACTTATAAGTGGACAAACAACCGAGTGGGTATTATTTTAAAAATATACAAGTGAATGATGGGAGTTGGGCATAGGAGCCTATGCCTTTAATTCCAGCACTCGAGGTAGAGGCAGATGGATCTCTGTGAGTTTGAGGCCAGCCCGGTCTACAGAACAAGTTCCAGGACAGCCAGGGCCACTTTGTAAGACCCTGTTTCTTTTACAGCAAACGAACAAACAAAGAGATCACTAATGGGTATCTTAAAGGCGTTCCTCATCACTAATCATAAGGCAACTGCAAATCAAAATCACAATGAGACATCACATTAAACCTGTTAGAACAGCCATAATAGAAAAGGCAACTATAGGAAGTGCTGAGGAAAAGCAGAGAAAGGGGAGCCCTTACACACTGTTGGCAAGCGTTAAGTTAATGCTACCACTATAGGAAACAGTATAGAGTTTCCTCAATGATATAAAAAAATAAATCATGGTAAAATCCAACAGTTTTACTGACGGCTGCATTTACGGAGGAAGTGAGATTAATATCTGAGGAGACACCTGTACCACCATGTTCACTGCAGTGGTGTTCACAATAGCTAAGACCTATAATCAATGAATGTGATCATCGGTGACAGATGGCTAAAGACAGTGCACTATGCACGTGTGTGCGAGTGTGTGTGTGTGTGCACACACACACAGTAATGTTATTCAGTCTCACGAACAGAGAGATATAACCCAACAGCCCAGTTATTCCTGTCATTTCTGGTAATATATCAATAGATGGATAGGAAGGACGTCAACTGCAGGAAGCAAGGCACAGGAAGAAACGCAGTGTGATCCAGTTATGTTAGGGCGATTCGCCTTTATCTTCAGCGTGATTGGATTTCAAATCACCCTGAAGACAGTTTTTTGTTTTTCCTTAAAGACAGGGTTTCTCTCTGTGCAGCCCTGGCTGTCTTTGAACACGCTCCGTAGACCAGGTTGGCCTCCAACAGATTCACCTGCCTCTGCCTCATGAGTGCTTGGTTTAAAGGTGTGCACCACCACCGCCCAGAGAGGACACACTTCTGATTGTGTCTATGAGGGTGTTTCCAGAAGACGCTTCGCTGAGGAAGAAACACCTTGAATATGGAAGGCGAGAGAGAGAGAGAGAGAGAGAGAGAGAGAGAGAGAATATGCTAGGCTCCTGCATTCCCCCTTTCTCTCATCTTGATCCACCACGGTCCTAAGAATCTCCCTGTCATCATAACCTTCCTCACTGTCATGGGGTGTATCCCATGAACAATCTTTTGATTAGTAACTTTTCACAAACTCCCAAATAAGTCCTTTTCTTCTTTAGGTGTATTTTTGCCAGGTGTTGGGAGGAAATTAGCTGCTATCAGAGAAGAGCGATATGAGTAAAAGGGGTTGCCTCTGTGGTTACCCTTACATGCAGTTGAACCTCGGGAAAGGTTGGAGATGGGAGCAGGGGAGCCCTAGCTTCCCCAGGGAGCCCAGCATCCACCTGTATTGGTGACCCATCTACGTTGTGTTTTTGCAGCCTCCATCATAATCTCTAACTACAATTTATTGATGCCTTCTGATTCTAGACAACTTCTCTAGTTGTGTTCACACTTGCCGCTTGGTGGGTGACTTAATATGTGACAAAAGCAACTCAAGGGAGGCTGCATTTCACTCCTATTCTAAAAAAGGAAACTGTTCATCATGGCGGGAAGGCATGGCAGTAGAGTGAGGAAGCTGGCTACACTGTGTCTGCACTCAGGAGGCAGAGCACGTGAGTGCTGGTACTTATTAACCTTCCCTTTTATTCAGACTGGGGAATCTCGATCCATGGGGCAATGCCACTCACATTCAGGGTGGAGCCTCTTTGCACAGTTAGAAGTGACTGCATAGACATGTCCAAATACTCATTTCCTAGGTAATTTAAAGTTTATTCAAGTTTATAGTGAAGACTAGCAGTTACAACTGCACTCTTTGTGAGCTTGACACATAGACACATCACTTTAAATACTAGCATCCCGTTCCCAAAGCTGAGAGCCTCATTTTCATAGAACAATGAAAAATTCATTAAACTCAAAGTCTCCACACTCGACATTATTAACATTGTTCAAGAGTCCAGCGTTTCCTTTGAGACGTAAGACAAACTCTTAACTACAGGCTTCTATCAATGGAAAGGTAACTTACGTACTTACGAACGCTGTAGAGTAAGTATTCCCATCTAACATTTCCATTCTAAAAGGGAGGAGTGGGGGAATAAAGGAAAACTGAGACAAAGCAAGATCCAAACCCAGCAGGGCAGTCGGCTCAAGATGGAACCACCTGGGCTCCAATAGCTTTGGGTAGCCTTGCCCTGCAGCAAACATGGCCTTGTTCCACCCTATGCCTGCATCTTTCCTCAGTGGTTGTTCCACGGTCTGCCATCTTTGACGTTTTGAAGTCTCCATTGAGTGTTGGGGTTCACCTTCCCAGCTCCACTCAGACGCCTTTCAAGGCTTCCTTGCGTGAGACAGGACCACGCAGTTTTCTAGAACCTCGGTGTTAGCCTTCACGACTTCTCACGTTTGCTTGGCTCACATCTGCAAAGCTAGTGCCACGTGGATGGTTCTGTTACATCCTGCCGCTGTCAGCATGAGGTGGGGCCTGGCCTCCTTGCACTGTAGATACAATGGCCTCTGTGAGCTTCCGAGGCACAGTCTCAGAAATGATTGCCGAGGTAGCTGCTTTAAATATGAGACCCTTTCAGGTGGCATTCTCGGCTTAAGGTCTCTCTTTCAAAATGAATTTACCTCTTCAAAAGCTTTCACGGGTATGGTCTTGTCCCCGGGGCACCTTTCTTATGGCCCGGCTTACCAATTAAAGCTGCTTCCATAGCTTGTTTGCATTTTAATGCTCGCTGTTTCCGTTTTATTTCTGTTGCTGTGAGGAAACACTGACAAAAAATAACTTGGAGAAGGAGAGGGGACTCAGTCCATTATGGCTGGGACGATGTGGTAGCGGGTGGGTGAGAATGTCGGCCATATTGGATCTGTACTCCGGAAGTAAGAGTGATGAATGTTGGGGCTCTGCCCACCGCGGTCTCATCCAGTCTGGGAACCCATCCCATGGGAAGATGCACCCTCACTTAGAGTGGGACTTCACTATCCATTTAAAACTTTCTGGAAATGCCCCCAGAGATGACATATGTAGAGTTTTATTTCTTAGATGATTCTAAATCCTGTCCAATTGACCATAAAGATTGTGCACCACAGCATGGTAATAAGTTATAAAGTTCCTGGCATATGTTACTCTTTCTCAGGGGCTGACGATCATCCTGTAGCATCTTGGTAGATCACAGTCATTTGTTTCTGGGGGAAAGCACTAACAGGATTTAGTGTAGACTTTGCACCAAGTTCAACTTCTAGGTTTGTTTATTTTGCTCTGCATAGTGTATTAACACATGGTTAGCATCCATATAAAAACGAGCAGATTTTATTTACAGGTCCCGATTTTCAGCTTTCTTTTGAAAATGGTTCGGTCTGATAGCATCGGATCTATATCCCAAAATGGCGGCAGTCCCTTGGTCAGTGTCTTGTTTCTTTTATACTGAGCCCTGTGTTCTCTGCTGTGTTCTTCACTTTTTGTTAATCTGCTTGACTTCCTGTACACGTTGAACTTGATAGTTCCTGGGCCAGTGCTTAAGAATGAGGCAAACAAAGTTCTGAATTAAAATTATTCCTTTTCCACTTAATGGTTATTTGATCATACTGCTATGTGTGGAACCTCTGTTACGTGTACACATGGCTTATGCAACCTCTGTGCCACAGCTTCCTTACTATTCAACAGAGATAGGTACACAGCCAACCCCAAGGTGATGAGGGTAGAGTGGTGTGAACTTCAGAGGTGAACTATTTAGCACGCAGTAACTATTCAGCAAGTGACTTGTCCTTTTATAATCTGAGCTCAAAGTAGACAGCAGAATGGTGCAGATGTAGCACTAAGCTTTCTTGCCCAACTTGACTTCCACCCTACTGTGTTACTGTGAGTTTCTGTTGTCTCATGTGTTATATGAAGTAGTAAAATGATGTCCTAGTTTCTTCTTTTCTAGGTGCTGTGACAAAATACCCTGAGGAAAGAAACTTAGGAAGAAAGGAGTTTATTTTAGCACACAGGTCCAGCTTATAGTCCATCAGAGCAGGGACGGCATAGCAGCAGAAGTTTGAGGGAGCTGGTCAGTTTACATCCATGATCTGAGAGCAAGGAACATATTCAGGTTCACGTTCATCTGTCTGTCTCCACTCCTATGCAGTTCAAGATTGCCTGCTTAGGGAATGTTGCCGCTCATAGTGAATAGGTTTTTCCATCTCAATGCAATCAAGATAATCCCCCATAGACCAGCCCATAGACCAACCCGATCTACAAGCTAACTCACTGAGATTCTTTTTCAGGTTACCCTAGATTGTATTGCATTGACAATTAAAACTAAATTTTACGGGGTTGGGGATTTAGCTCAGTGGTAGAGCGCTTGGCTAGGAAGGGCGAGGCCCTGGGTTTGGTCCCCAGCTCCGAAAAAAAAGAAAAGAAAAATTAAACTTTACACATGGCATATGCCAAGATGTGAATCACAGAAGATCCAAGCAAACTTTCTAAAGCAATGAAAAAGGAAGTCATTGGTATTTCTTGATGCATGTTTCCTAAAACACAAGAACCTCACGTAGCTTCAGATGAAGCCAGAGGTAGCCATTCAGTGATATCAAGAGTGTACTCCTCACAGAGTGTGGTGGTTCACTATGTATGTGGGAGGCAGGTGGATCTTCTCTGTATGTTTGAGGCCAAACCAGACTACATAACAAGTTCTAGGCTAGCCAGAGGACACATACAAATACAAAACAAACAAACAAACAAACAAACAAACAAACGAAAAACAGTCTACTTCTCGTCATCTCTCTGCCTTTATGTCTGTGACATGTGTTGACCTCGCAGATTATAAAATAGTTAAGTGTGGATTGTGCACTTTACATTGTCCTGCAGAAAAATGAACTTTATTGCATTATTGTGCTCAAAAGCCCTAACACTGTTGGTATTAAAATTGCTTCCTCTTTTAAGTCTATCCCCAAGCCATTCCTTGCAGCCAGGGATATGGGAGGTAACAGTCAGTTGGCTTGGCATACTTCTGTGTGCTTCATTCACAGAACTGGAGTGTAGCCATCTCTCAAGCATTTTATAGGTCTTTAAAGTCCCACCCAGGGGCTTGGCTGCCATCAGAGTGTCCTGACTCTGAGTTTTAGACTAGAGCACAGAGCTTGTTTTGATCTGCCGTTGAGTTGATCCTTGTCTTGATGTCGAAGGGCATCTCATTTGAGCTTCTCCGAGAAACCATATGGCTATCTTAACACAAATCCTTGGCTTTATTTCCCATAGAGGAAGAATGATTTGGTTAGGATTCATGGACGTTTTAATGGCTGGTTTTACTAGTAGCTTTCATGGTAGCTGCTTTCCAACTCCTCCTGGTGTTCCCATGTCCTTAAAGCCAGAACGGAGCTTCGGCTTCTCCAGGAATAAAACTGGTGCGGACATTGGAGGGCGGCCAAGCCTACTTCCTGCTGGGTTAGCAGGTACCTCAACGTTTCTAGGGATCATCATTTCATCTCCAAGGCAGACTCCTAGGACGACAGGGCTATGAAGGAGCTTGTATTGGCATACTCTGTTACTCTGTTAACAAACTCTTGGAGGCTAGCTCCTTCCTACAGAAAAGGGGTTTTTAAGGTTACAGTTTCGAAGGCTGTAGGTACCAAGTCGGATAGCTCCTTTGGTTCACTTTCTATAGTGAGTCTCCAATGGCAGATGGCATCAGGATCAGATCACGTAGTAAGACATAGCAAGACATTGCAAGACAAAGATCAGATAGTAAGAAGCCAGAGTACAGGGGAGCAGACAAGTTTTCTCTTTTATAACAGACCAATCTTGACAACTGAGGTCCTAGGAGAAGTCCATAAATTCCTTCCAAGGCACAGCTAGTGCCTGGTTATCTTGTACCGCTTCCCCGTCTTAAAGGCTCTAACACCACATGGCACTTCAGTAACAGGACCACAGTCCCAGCATAGGGTTATTTGGTGTGCGTCAGGGTACATTCAGGAGATGTCCACGTCATAGTAAGACTTGAAATAGATGCATAGAGAATTTCTTAGCTGGAAGTAACACCAAGCCGAGCTGCCTCTCTTCAGAGTTGGGTCATTGACTATCCTGTATAAAGTGTCTACCCTTGCCTCTCTCACGACACACCCTTATTGTCCTCGTTGAAAACAGTTTTGTTATTTGCTTCCTCCCACTAGAATATAAGGCTCACGAAAGCCAGAGACATATCTATCTGATTGATTGTAGGTTACTACTGTGGGAAATTGAGGGCAGTGCTGAGGATGCTAGGAGACAGAAGAGACTTCCAAGATCCCTTACTGAGAGGGGAAGGATGTGAGGTTGGGTGCTCTTATTACAGATACTCTGATGACCTACTCATTCTACCCTGCTCTGCCCAAAGGCAGAGTGGAACTTTCATAACCAGAGTAAATCTGTACCAGGGATTCCCCTCGCCCCCCAAGACTGTGCTTGCAGTTGGTAGCAACTGAGGCCACCTGCACAGTGATGACGGGTGCTTGAGGGGACGGGTGTATGAATAGGGGAGCCACAGCATCTACTCCACAATTGACTGGCAAATGGTGACTATTTTGGGTGATTCAGGAAGTCGAGCTTGAGACAGGACCAGTGTCCTTGTTGTCATTTAACCCAGGACAGCTTCTTCCTTTGGTCTGATAATTTGAAGAATATTTTAAATTTTCCCATTCTATTTTTTTTTTGTCTGAACATCCCAAGGGGACTCAAGGCTCATTTTAGCTTCTTACTTTGGTCTGGCTAACATAGGGATAAAGGTACTAGCCCTTCCTTTGTCCTAGAGTCAGGCTTCTCAACCTTACGTGCACACCGGTGTCACTTGGAGAGCTATAAAGTAGCCTGATGTTCAGGGTCCCACCAACACAGAAGAAATCAGAACACACTCTTAACTGACTAAAAGTGGCTACAATTTATGGAAATGCTCTCTGTTTCTTGGATCAAGGGGAATTCTCTTACAGAGTGGGGGCGCTATATGGAGGAGGTCCCCTTACCCCTCTGAGCTTCAGGGTCCTCATAAATAAAACCAAGAGTCGACCTTCTGGAATGTTCTACCATGAGCATGAAAAAAAAGAGAGTGTTTATATAACATGTAATACAGCCCTTGACAGATAATAGTGCTTCCATAAACCTTTTCAAGGAAGCGCTTTGTTAGAGAATTTTTTTTAATGTGTTAGGAGATATTTAATGTGATAACACTGGGAAAACTATTATTATTATTATTATTATTATTATTATTATTATTATTATTCCCAAGTAATTCTTTTATGGTTCTAAGACGGAATTACTTGGTCTATCTCTGGACTCTACGCAGCAGAGAGGCCTGGGCTCTTTCAGCTCTGTATCTCTCGTTGCACCATATGGGGCTCTGGAATTTCCCTATTGGAGTTTGGGAGGAGCAATCCCGTTAGAAAGAAGGTTTTGTGAAAGGCGGGGTCTTAGAGCTGCATTAGCACATGGTCACAGACAGTGTCTGCATTTGAATTGGATAGTACTGAGGATGGTTTAAGGGTGAAGGCATGTGGCCCCAAGAAAGTACTAGTAACCCAAGGCCACCCCTTGTCACGTCTTGCCTCTCCTGAGCCATGGAGTCATTGAAGAAATGTGTACGAAATAGTTCTGTTTATTGATTATAACAGGGTATAAAAGTTACAGCATTTCACAGGCATTCTGGACCTTCCGGGAGAGACATGCAGTGCTGGGCTTGAGCAGGGGATGGACAGGAGGGATAGACCACTGGGCAGCGGTTTCCCTCCTGGATGTGTTAAAAGACTTGCTCTATGACCATAGGTGCTAGTGTGGGAGAATTATTAGTCCCTACCTCTGGAAAAAAAATGACATGGGCAGTTTGCATCATCTGATACCACCATGCTTAATAATTCAGTCCTATTCTACATGTGTTAGGTGCTGCCTCTCCCAATATTTTCACGGTAAGCTCTAAGTGCTCTGTAGAGCGTTCTTTCTTCCCACCAGAGGAAGAGAAGCAGGCACATTGGCTTGGGAGGCCATCGGAGGATGGTGCACGTTTGGTTCAGATTGATCAGGGTCTGCCTGACTTGGAGGCAGTGAGTTGGGGATCTGTATACGCAGAAAACTGTGCACTACTGTTTAAGCTCAAGCAGAGGGGCCTTCCACAGGGCAGTAGCAGCATGGAGAGATGGGCATGCTTCCAAAACAAACTTCGGATTTCAGCTCGTCCCTCTCGAGAGGAGGAAGGAGGAAGCGTTGGCAATCAGAGACTGAGCCACTCGGTGCCAGGTTTTGTAGAAAGTCTTCAGCAGAGAATTCTTCCAAAGTGTAAAAGGTATTTCTGTCCCGAGAGTTGATGTGTAAAACTGGAACAAGGGCAGATCGGGGCATTGAGGTGTTTGTCAGTGTCTCTGAGAGCAGGATGGCCAGTGTCCTCAGTTACATGACATTTTGGAACAGCTGTAGAGACCTCATGATGTTGTCATCCTGGGGAGAGAGGAGTGGGAGAGAAGATGGTTAGTATTGCTTCTCCCTGACATATGGAAGAACGCACCATGAAAGCTGTTCGAGCCTGTCATTTTCTCTGGAGTAAAGGAGTAACTTACAACTCAAAACTTTTGAGACGTAGGACAACTTACACTTTTGTTTTCTCTGTGCATTCGTTCAAGTAAGTTGTGTCTTATAGGGAATACATCTTATATGAATTGTTCAATTTATTGAAGAATAACCATCTTTTAATATTGGTAAAACTGATAGTAGATATCATTATTTTTACTTCTGATATCAGCAGTTTGAATACTTACCTTTTTTCCTCTTTTTTACTCTGTCTTGGTAAGCACGTATCAATTTTCCTAATATTCCTCAAAGGAATGAATGGTTTTGCTCATTTTAGCACTTGTCTGTGTTTTCTGTTTTCTATCATGTACTATTTAAAGTGTGTTTGAGCCAGAGTTTCTCTGTGCAGCCCTGGATGTCCTAGAACTCTGTAGACCAGACTGGCCTCAAACTTGGAGATCTGACTGTGTCTGCCTCCTGAGTGCTGAGATTAAAGGTGTACACCACATGACTTTCTAATGTATGAATATTGAAGGTGCAAAGTTCTTAAATTTCTAGATACTTCTACATTTTGAATTAAAATATAGTGAAAATATGAAAATTTGTTAAAGTAGTATTCAAAGAAATGATCTCTCTCTCTGTCTCTGTCTCTCTCTCTCTGTCTCTCTCTCTCTCTGTGTGTGTGTGTGTGTGTGTGTGTGTATGTGTGTGTGTGTGTGTGTGTCCCACTGAATTTAAAGTTGAGAAAGCAGACTTTTGGTAGAGAAACCAAGACAGACAATGTTCTTGAGTCTTCATAAGTTGCTGTGTGTCTGGAGTTAGGCAGCTTACGCTCCAGCCCAGGCCTCTTCCCGTCCGTGTTACTTAGCCTTGCTGTGCCTCAGTTTCCCTGTGTATAAAGTGGAGGTTGAGTTCAACATCCACCTCCTGTGAGATGGTGAAATAAAGAAATAGCTCTGGAAGGAGTAGCCGTGAAAGCTACTGAAAGCCTCTCTCACCTGCAGACCCAAGAAAGAGCATTTCCGCGGGACGTGATGCTGAACATGAGCAGGATAGAGTTTAAACTCCGTCCGTCACTCACTGGGGCACTAACCACGCCTCTGAACACCGAAGTGCCTCGGTTTTCTCCTACCTCAATGGGCATGACGGACACGTCTGCGTAGCCTGTCACAGTGACTAAATATTAAAGTATCTCTCACTCCACTGGCAAAGCTGCGGCTCAGTTTCCCCCTCTGCCTCAACGTGCTTCCTCCTGGCTGCCTCGGGACTTACTTGGGATCCTCAGATACCCAAAGATCTGTCAAGCTGAGCTGCGACCCTCTAGGGCAGTGGCAAAAGTCAGTTCCAAGAGGCCAGACTCGAACTTGTCCTGGTTGTTAACTATCTGGAACACACATCCGCCTGGAGGGTTTTCATGCGGCTGCAGCTCTCTGTGTGCTAACACGGACTCTTCCACTCCCCGGACATTGCAGATTTCCGGGGGAGACTTTTTGTGGAATGAGTAGAGTATAAACCTTGTGGAGTAGAAGGGGTCAATTTCAGTTCAGGGCTTGCCAGGGAGGGCACCACCAAAGCATGGGCCAAGGAACAGTGGTGTCTCCAGAGCAATGTGCCCAAAGCAAGCCTGACCTTGACCTTGGCGGGCCCTGCCTGTCTTTTAATAGGAGCTTCAAGGAGTCTGGTTTGCATAAGCCAGTTCTAGCTGCCTTGGTCCTGGGCCTTTGAACTATGACACTTTCTAGACTCCTCTGGAGTATCTGGGGTTGTAGTTTAAACACACACTTTTTGGGGAGCTTCAGGCAGTTTTATGCACACTGGATTGAGAATCTCGTTGAAGGTCTTGCAGCTCTTCCTTTGTATCTGAGGAACAGGTACACAGGAAGCGAAGAGGACTGGGCCACCTATTCAGCAAGTGTAATGCATGACGACTTGCTGGGCCATCGCGTCTCCCAGACCTGTGCTTCTGCTCCGTCCTGTGCTGAGTAGGCCAGGCCAGACCATGGAGGTGTTAGGCTTGAGTCCAGGGGCTGTAGGTGTGTGCAGATTTCAGATCCTCCCCCTCTACAGTCCCAACTCCCCAGATTCCCTTCTCTGGAACTGCAGTGTCCTGAGATCTCTCCTTACCTCCTGACAGGATTCGAGAAATTCGTCTAATGTTACAATGCCGTCTTTATTTTTATCCATTTTCTGAAAGATACAATAGAGAGGTCTTTAAAGAACCTAGCATTTCACATTTCAGAATTCGCTCTGTGTTAACCCCAGAATTAGGATGGTCTTTTGCTAGTCAGTTGATTCCTGGTTATAATATTATGGTCCTCATGGGCTTCCATACATCAAAAAATTCGTCTCAACACGTACATCATTATTAATGATTGTCGCATTACTGTTATGCTGACATTCCAAGATGTAGTGGTCTGTTTCTGTTATTACATCAAAATAACTAAGGTTTGGTACTATATAAAGAAAAGAGGTTTATTTACCTTGTTGTTCTAGAGCAGTGGTTCTCAACCTTCCTAACGCTGCAACCCTTTAATAGTTTCTCATGTTGCAGTGACCCCCAATCATAAGGTTATTTTTGTTGCTACTTTATAACTTTAATATTCTACTGTTATAAATCATAATGTAAATATTTTGGAGATAGAGGTCTGCCAGTGGGGTCACGGCACACAGGTTGAGAACCACTGTTGTCAAGGTCTAAGAGCACAACACCGGCTCCTCTCTAGTGAGGGCCTCACGGGGGATGACATCTTCATAGCGGGCACATGTCGAAGAGGTCAGACAATGGAACAGGAAGCCAGAGAATGAGGAAAGGCCAGATTTGCTCATTCAACTCAGACTCACGGCAACTACAGGGCTCTGAGGTAATGCTCCACAGGGCCCAGTCCACCTCTCACTCAGGCCTCACCGTTGAGGATTCCATGACCTTAATCATTGCCACACTGAAGAGCAGACTTCGTATGCCCAAACCATTTCCAAACTAACACATGAGTTCTGCACACTTCCTGCCGGGAACACCAGGTTCTGGCCCATCTCTGTGCAGATTTTCTGTGCAAACTTTCAAGATATCAGAAAGAGATTTCTGTTTTCCTAGGTGCAAAGTGGGAGGCTTGGGTTGCAGTGAGCTCTGACATGCTTTGGTTCTCCCTGTTGCTAGACTTTTTCCTTTTTTTTTTTTTTTTTTTTTTTAAATATTAAGTGCAGCTATGAGGGTGCCACTTCCCCACGCAGTCAGCAGCAGCAGCCACCCATCCTTTGCTAGATCAAGGCTGAACCCTCTCACTTAAGGGTCTTGCTGTCTGGCTTTACCCAAGTTTCCAATTGTATTCCCCTCTGCAGCCCAGACAAACTTTTTCAATAAGTACACAGATGCAATGGAGAGAGTCTTCTCTTTCCATCCAGCCCCTGAAAAGATTTTTACGAGATTCACCATCATGGTTAATGATGACAAACCCCTGTTCTCTTCTGTGACACTGGCCTGCTTCTCAGGAGCATGTCCTGGCCGGTCAGGATAAGCCCGTGCACAGGCGCATACGTACCTGGAAGAAGACGTCCACGTGCTGCCTGGGAGTGTCCTCTTTGAGCACAGGATAGGTGTACTTCCCCATCATGTCATAGATGGCTTTCACTATGTCCATCATCTCCTGGAAGGGGACACAGAGGGGCGTACTGTTGGGACTGTGAGGTCATATCTTGAATTTACGATTTGCTTAAAAGAGGGATTACAAGGCCCTTTGAAGGGGATGAATGGAAGTTAAGGAACAAGATGAAACTCCCTCCCCAAGAGAAAGTGGGGTCATCTACTTTGTCTTCAGACATCTTGGGCAGGAACATCCTCTTCTTGCTTTGTCCTTGGGGAGGGATGACATTGGATTCCCCATTTGCAGACTGAGACAATGAAGCATTCTTCTGAGTTAGAGGTAAACAAATGTTTTAGACTAGCCTTACACACACTTTCATAGACCCTATTGTCATTTTAGGTTAGGAAAAAAGTCACCAGCGTAAGGAGTACCCATAGGACACTGGGGTTTTCTCTGAAGTTACAATTAATAATTTTAGACTTACAGAAAACTTACTATGGCTGTCTTGGGACCGGTGGTTACTTGAGGAAGGGGTTGTGTGTCAACTCTCTGATTTGTTAGTCAACAGCTTGGGAGCAACACAGATCACTATGCTATTTGTCTAGTGAAAATTCTATCTTCCTTTAAAAAAAGTTAATGTTTTTGATCAGAGATTTAAAATGTATTCTCAGGGGTTGGGGATTTAGCTCAGTGGTAGCAAGCGCAAGGCCCTGGGTTCAGTCCCCAGCTCTGAAAAAAAAAAAATTCTCAGATTCTGTTTGCTGTTCCAAATTAGGAGAAAGGAGCAAACAGCAGCCAATATCCACAGGGCACTTGAGTCTTTCTTTATGTAGATTATTAATAACCGTAGACTTACTGGAATACTTCTCTAAGCCAGAGGTCCCTTCATTTAAGTACTTACATGGTTCTTTTGAATATCTATTATATTTTGTTGGTGATGATACAATACTATCATGTTTTATTTTGTTGATTAAATCCTTCTAGCTTTGTCATGTTAAAACTCCTTTAGGTCGATGCTGGTAGCCATTTAACCTGCCCCAACCAGGATTCAGGTTTAGTTTCTATTTCTCCTTTCTCCGTCCCAAGACAAACAGCTCTCCAAGAAGACTGGAGAAAGAAAGATGCTTAGAAAGAAGACTCTGGGCTCCTTTCTCCAGGATTCTACCAACATATAGAACAGGAAATGGATTTATACCCAGCTGTTCACCTCAAAAGATGCTCTGTGCCAGCCTTTCACACCCGTGTGGCCATTGTGTGCTTTTCTGCTTGAGACCATTTTATCCAAGAACAGACAGAAAAGTAATTTTGAGTGCTTGGGAGTCTCATTGCCGGCAAGTTTGATAAGAATGTCCCAGGATAATAACCAGGAAGAGGCCTTAGAAAATGACTTCGAACACTTATCCACCCCCCCCCCATTAATTCTGCCATCTAACGATGTCTGAGAGACATAAATGGGGATAATTCGGTCCACTTTGCCCATCATAAAAAGACAGTAGTTAGTAAGATTATTCAGTGATGTGATGGGAACATGTACTGAACCAAGGCTGAAGACCAAGAGGCAGAAATCCCGTCTGAGGTTCCTCTCTTTCAATGTTTTGTAAAGTAGTATTTGAATATTTTATCTTAGAATATCATACATGGAAGCATGGATCTAAGAACTTAGTTGACTATAAAATCGATGGAATACTATAAAAAGTGCTTTATAAAATGATATTTTGGTTTTTTTTATTTTTTAATTTTTTAATTTTTTTGTCTGAGACAAGGTTTCTGTGTGTAGCCCTGGCTGTCCTGGAATTTGCTCTGTAGCCCAGGCTGACCTCAAACTTACAGATCCACCTGCCTTTGCCTCCCGAGTGCTGGGATTAAAGGCGTGCGCCACCACCCTGCTATAAAGTGATTTTTAAACACACGAAATCATATACACTTGTTAGTCTTCTTTGATTTTAAGTGATCATCTTCTATTTAACGGGTTTGGAAATCTGGGCTGGAAAGATGGCTCAGTGGTTAAGCATACAGAAACGGAGCTAGGACGAAAAAGGGCTCAAAAGTGAAAGAGATCCCCAGCACCAGGTTGGGTGGCTCACAACTGCCCCTAACTCCAGCTCTATGGGGTCTGGCGCCCTCTTTTGGACTTTGAGGGGTACTGGGTAACCCAACCTCCCCCTCCCCAAGACATTCATACACAATTAAAGATAAAAATTTAGAAATTTAGAGTCTTGGTGATCTGATAGAAATTCCCTGTTGATATACTAGCTTCCATTTCTTGTCCCCAGTAGGAGAGAGCGTTTAGTGTACCACAGACCATATTCTTACTGCTTTTTTCACGACTTACTTGCATTTCTACTCTGTTCATCGTGTTTAATTTTAATTTGATTTGAGAACTCTTTATGTACTTTGGAGATGCATAAATTAATTTATGAGGCATCTGAAAGTGTGCACCACATGTGCTGGCTACGATTCTGAGGAAACCAAGTTCTTTTTCCCTCTGTGTCTATTGTCTGTCCGAGTGAAGTCAGGTGTTAGCTAGTGTCCAGGAGGAAGCACCATCGGTTTCTGTGGGCTGCAGATGTTTTAACAGCTGTGTCGCCTGATTTGGCTACGGCATTTCTTTGAGGTGAAGAATTTAAAAATATGTAGAGTTACGTCATCAATACTTTTCTTTGTGTTTTAATTTTATGCTTTCCTCTAAGTTTAGGTGCGACACCTACTTCTCTTTTTGTGGGGGGAGGGAGGCAAAGGCTTCAGCTCATCTTATAGCTTACTGTGCATCATGAAAGGAAGCCAGGGCAGGAACTCAAGGCAGGAGAAGCCCGGAGGCAGGAACTGAACCAGAGAACATGGAGCCGTGCTGCTTCTTGGCTCGAGTGCCATATTCCTAGGTGGGTTTTTTTGTCGTAGCTAGAAGTCACTCGTGTCTCTACGATTGACTTACAACTGTGGCATTCAGAAGATTCATTCATTTACTGCTAAAATAGTAGAGCAAACCAGTTTCCTTGGAATCATCTGCTTCACTATTCACATCTGTACTGTTCCTCATGCTCCCGTTATGAAGAGTTACTGATTGGTTCTCAACTTCCTCCTCAGTTACCCCGACCTACCTGTGACCCCTCGTCTCCTCACAGCATACTATGGCATAGTTCCAGTTTGGATCCTTTTGAAAATTATCTTTCTTATTTTCAGCTGGCCATCTGTCTAATTAGATTTTATTTTGGATACCAACAACTACATTTGAAATTAGAGACACGTAGCTATTTTTACAATAGTGCCATCTTATCCTGGACCTCCCTTCAGAAAATGTCGCATATCTCAGAAAACTTTTTTTTTCACCTAATTTACAGGTGTTCTTAAGTGCTTATGCATATTAATTATACTGTTATATAACTAGAATATCTTAGTTACAACTTTCTAAGCAGTCATAACTGAGACGTGGGCCACCCATTTTATTTCTGCATGTGTGTTAGTCACTGGACATGACCTTTAGTTCTAATTGTTTAAGTAATCTCTCATATCCTTTCCCCACTAAGTATAAAATCATGTCATTGCTGAGCACAGAGCCTCTCCCTTGTAATCCCAGTACTAAGGTGGCTGAGGCAGGAGGATCACCATGCATTCAAGGCCAGCCTGGGCTACACAGTGTGTTCCAGTCAGCTTGAGCTCAGTGTGAGACCTCGGTGCAAACCAGTAAGTAGAGAGAAGAAACCCATGTCATTAACCAAGACTGCCCTAGCTTCCCCGATGTGTGCTTCCGTCCCTCTTGTCTGAGACGCGTGGGCAAATGGTGTGGGTCAATAGAGGCACGATGGTCTTCGTCTCTGCTGTAGCCGAGGGTCTCAGAGACGTCACCATGATGTGAAAAGCTGTGTAGAAGGCCAGAGCACGTTCCATTGTCCTCAAGATGAGTTTTGTTCCTACTTAATTAGGAGTTTAAAAAATGACCAAGGCTATAGGTAACTTATGGAATATGATTTTAGAATCACGTGGCTTATGTACGGATGGGATGAATTATTTAATAGATATTCTCCACTACTGAATTCTGCAAGAAACCTGCTCCTTGTCATGCACGCTCCTCTAACTGGAGTGCCGAGTCTAGCTTCCTGGCATTTTGTTTAGAATTTGTGACACATATTTTAAGTGAGATCGGATTCCTTCTTTCTATCTCTTACATACTTTGCCACAGTTTCAATTTTTTCTTTCATTCAACACGCTCTGAGCACATCCTGTCATTTAGGTATTCCCAAGTTACAATGAGATCTCCCTTTAAAAAATAGGGCTTATTGGAGTATAAATTTGACTCCAGCAAGCTCACATATTTTAAGTCTCCTGCTTGACAGACTTTGGTAAATGTGCAGAACTGTGCCACCGCCACACCAAGGAACTGGATTATTCTTGTCACAAGAAGCTTCTACATTGTCCGCCAACGTCCCCGGCATCCAGCACCGCTGACGAAATGTTAGTCACTCAAGACGTTTTCACTGATGCGATAGAACTCGTGTGAACTGAATGATACTGCACGAAGGCGGAGGCTGTCTCTGTCTAACTTGCACGATGGACGGCGCAGAGCCCGTGCCATTACTGATGTGGCCGTGACTTATTTCTCTTCCCGAGCACCCATCAGATGCAATGTGCTTATCATCTTCCTCTTCAAAGACGTTTGGGCTGCTTCTCAATTGGGGGCTATTTATATAGGGGTAGTATATAAGTCCCCTGTAGGTATTTATGAGTTTACATACTGTCATTTCTTTTAGGTGACTATGTAGGGTGGCATTTCTGGGTTATACATCAGTTGGATGCTAATCTTATTTAAGATGCTAAAATGTTTCCTAAGTGACGAGGGTTACATTGTTTCCCATGAGCAGTGTTAAGAGTTTCTAACTCTTTTTTTTTTCCGGAGCTGGGGACCGAACCCAGGGCCTTGCGCTTGCTAGGCAAGCGCTCTACCACTGAGCTAAATCCCCAACCCGAGTTTCTAACTCTTGCACATCCTTGCCTACACTTGGAAATGTTGGCCTTTTTATTTTCAGCCCCTATAGTATATGCATAATTATTGTTTGTTATAGTTTTAAAAAAATCTATATTTCCTTGAACAACATATGTATGGAGCCATTTTTTCTTGAGTCTATTGTCCACTTACTAATATTTTTCTGACATATCTATTTAACTTTAAAATTTCTAACTTTTAACGATTTTATTGTATTATTGTTTTTAAAAACATTAATTAATTTTTTTGTTTTTTGGACATGTGTGTCACAGTATATGAGTAGAAGGCAGAGGTCAGGGGTCAGGGGTCAGTGTTTTCCTACTAACATGTGGGTTCCAGGGATTGAACTCAGGTCGTCAGGCTTGGTAACATGTGCCTTTACCTACTGAGCCATCTTGGTGGCCCCTCACTACCTATTTTTCACAGACTTGCTTATCTTCTTATAAATTATGAGCACTTCTAATGTATTTGGACCTCAGTCTTCTGTCATATAATAACAATTTAAGAGCCATTTCTCCAATCCTGGCTCCCATTTCCCTTTTCTTCATGGCATCTTCTGAGAACAGAAAATTGTAACCTTGATGAAGAGAAATGTCAGACTTTCTTTTATGAGCTCTTCTTACTTGCCCTAAGATACTCGCTGTTTCTCTGAACCAGTGAGGGTGTTTCTCTTAGGCATTCTTTACCACAATGGCTTTTGCGTTTGAGTTTATGTGCATATCTGCTTCCTGTTAACATTTGCTTTCGGTGTGAAGGCGAAGGTCCATGTTTATTTTCAGAGGGATGCAGAGTTGGCTCAGAACCATTTGTTCAAGACAGCGCTGTATTCTCTTTGGCTTCAGTCATCATTTTTGAGATGACAATATGGACAAGTCTGTTTATGGAAGGGGATCAAACCTAGGGTCTTACTCTTGCTAGGCAAGTGCTGTGCAAGCCTCAGGTCCAGACCTCCTTCGGACCGTTCATCTTGGTCTGGTAAGCTGTGTGCTTACCACAATGCCACGTCACCATAGCGCTCATCACTACACGTTCACGCTACTCCCGGACGAGTAACTCCGCCTCTGCCTTCTTCATCTTGGTTGTTGTGGTTCTTGTGTTTACATTTACATTTTAGATCAGTTTATCAGTTTCTACAAAGGGTCTGTTGGGTATTTTGGTTGAGACTATACTGAATCTACAAGCTGAATTTTCGAAAATCTCCATTTTAGCATTGTTGGGTAGTCACACAGAAGAGCACGGTTTATCTGTTTATTTAGGTCTTAATTCTCATCAGTATTTTGTGGTTTTATATGCATAAATCTTAAATCAATTTTGTTCAATTTATCAAAATTTTTGTGTCATAAGTAGAATTATTTTAAGCATAACACACACATACTCACACATATATTGCTTTTTAAAAAATAGAATTTATATCTGGCTACCTGGATCAATAAGTTCATGATTCTTTCTGGTATTTTCTTTGGCATTCCTTTGTAGACTCTTTGAGATTTCTATGAACTGTCTTCTATGAATTCAACCTTATTACAGATAAAACTTTATTTATTTTTTTTTTCCTGCCTCAGTTCCTTGTTTCATTCTGGACCTTGGGGGAAATTATTCAGTATTCACTATTAAGCAGATATTGGCTGTAGGATTCTTAAAAATCAGTTATCAGATACTAGGCTGAGAAAAAGGATCTTCTAGTCTTCATCTGTTAAAGACTTTACCGTGAATGGGTAGTGGTTTTATCAAGGGCCTTTTCTGCATTTACTGAGTCAATGTCATTTTTCTTTTTGTTGTGTAAATAGAGCGACTGACATGGATGTTTGAGTGTCAAACCAACCTTGCATTCCTGGAAAAACCTTGCTTACCCGATACTGTTTTATTTTGTCTTTGTTTTTTTGTTTTTTTACATTATACTGTATTTTTTAATGTATTCATGGATTTGGTTTGCTAATGTTTTGATAGGCTTTTCGCATCTGTGCTCATAGTGGTAGTCATGTTCTCCCTAAGACCTTTTCTAAATTTCAAGTCTGAGAATCGAGGTGTTGTTGGACTTACAAAAAACATGGGAAAGTCACTCGCACCTCAGCTTTGTAGGTTTGTGTTAGACATCACCAGAAAATCATCCGGGGAGCTCAAACTTTTCTGGGTTTTAATGTGAATTTTGTTTCTTCTAGTGACAGGGAGCTGCTCAAATTTTCCCGCTGACTTCGAACCGCCTTTGGTATTTAGTGTTTCCTGAGACCCCTGCTCCCAGTAGGTACAGTGGGACCTCGGGTAGGGCTCTCTACCCCAGTCTTCCCCGTCCAGGCGGAAGCCTGTCATCTTTTCTTCCCTACCCTCCTAGCCTGCAGCCATCAGCAAGCCTCTCCGTTTGGAGGGCATGTGGAACCCCATCTTCTTTGAGAACCCCTCTAGAGGCCGTTCCTTCTTCCTGGGACACTTTTCCTGACTTTGGGACTGACTTTCCCTTGGTTGGCAATACTGTTTTAGACAGCCCCTCGCTGACTGTGATAGTTTGTATGTGCTCAGCCCAGGAAGTGGCACCGTTAGAAGGTGTGGCCCTGTTCACCCTGTGTCACTGTGGGTGTGGCCTTTAAGACCCTCCTTGTCCTAGCTGCCTGGAAGCCAGTATTCTGCTAGCAGCCTTCAGACGAAGAGGTAGAACTCTCAGCTCCTCCTACACCATGCCTGCCTGGATGCTGCCATGCTCCTGCCAAGATGATAATGGACTGAACCTCTGAACCTGTAAGTCAGCCCCAACTAAATGTTGTCCTTTTAAGAGTTGTCTTGGTCATGGTGTCTGTTCACAGCAGTAAAACCCTAACTAAGACACTGACTCTTACCAAAACCTGTCATTCTTCGTTTTGCTGTTATTGTCCATCCCACTTCACTACCCCATGACAGTCAGACCTGGGCTGATTGTTCGACATTTTCTCTCCAGCACCCAGGAAACAGAATGAATCCTCAAATTTGCATTGAACACCCGTGACTGGATGAATAGGGAACATGGCTGTGCATACACCCTGGGTGTGAGTTCCCCCTTCTACATGAGGAGAGCCTTGCAGTACTGAGGTGAAGGTCAGAGGTGATCTTCACAGCTCCAGGCATCATGTCTGAGATACAAGAGTTCAGCGAGACGATGCCCAAATGTTATCGTCAACCCCTTATGGCTCTCACAGCAGACGTCCAGGTGTCTTGAGTGACAGCCCGTGGTGGGTGATGCACCAACGCTCTGAGAGAAGCATCGAAGAGTCTGATATTGTTTTTTCCATTTTTTTTTTGTTGTGGTAATGGTTGTTTTTTAAGACAATTGCTCACCACCCCAAATTGTCCCCTTCCTTGATTTTATTAGGCAGAGTGGGTTGTGGGTAATGGGATTTGGCCCTTGTCACCTCTGTCTCGAAGAGCTCTCTGCTCTCTTCTGGGGGCTCCTTTCATCCTTCCAGGCTCATACTGAGCTTTAATGTGAGGAGGCTGCTACTCAGGGGGAGATGCAGGTTCCCCAAAAGACAATCTCAGCCCACCGCACCTGTGTGGGCTTGTGAGGAGCGGTTTACGGCGTCCTGAGACAGGGGCGGGGCTGGGCAGGGGACGTCAGCGGCGGGCTTCCTCACCCTGCTAGGGACGGACTCGCTTTCACTCAGTGTTTTCCGGGGTCTGGGGTTGCTTTCGATTCCAGTGCTTCCACTGTGTTCATCTCATGCTCCCTGCTCTCAGCTCACTTACCTCTTTGTTTATGTAGCCGTCTTTATTGATGTCATACAAATTAAATGTCCACCTCAGTTTTTCATGGACCGTTCCTCTCAGTAAAATCGACAGAGCAGTCACAAAGTCCTAAGAAGTGAAGAAGGCGGGCCTCACGTTAACCACTGCGTGGGTGGAGAGAAGCCTGACTTCCAGATTGGACCGTGATGCTTTTACAAAATGGCGCCTCCCACCCCCTCTTGTTAGCCAGATGGAAATGTCCAATCCCAGCCTGGGGGAGGCCAAGTCCTATCTTCCATTCCCTGTACCTACACTGTCGCAGTGCCGATGAATTGAGCTCTGTATGTGTGAACTCAGCTTCCCTCGTTGATCCTAATCCAAGGCTGCAATGGTTGCTAACGTCTGAGGGACTGTACATTCCAGTAGCTATGAGCACAGGCTGAGGAAACATACTGCCTGTGTTCAAGGCCTCCCTGGCCACTTTCTTTCTCTTTCTGATCTTGGAAATGCTACTCACTCTCTGCCTCATTTTCTTCTTCTGTTAATTGATAATAAATAACCATCCGGCCATGCCTTGTAAGCACTATTATAAAAGTTAAACAGGTTAATAAATATGAAATGCTAGGTCCAGAGGTTACCACTAGGCATACAAGGCACAAGGGATCTCTTAGGCTGTCTCTACCACCCCCACGCACAGTGTCTAGACGACAAGAGTCTTCTCTGACTTCAGGTGCCGTTTGTTAAATGAATCAGTTTCTTGTCTTAAATGAAGACCTTTGATAATTAACTCGTTCCACCAGCACTGTCATATTCGGAAGGAGAGGCACTGTATAACCCCCCCCCCGACTGGACCCACATACTATACCTCGAACTTTACAGAGCCTGTCTGGGTGGTGTCGAAGGCATTGAAGAGGTAATGTGCGTATGTGCTGGCATCTGCGAAGTAGAGGGGGAGGCAGGTGAGTGGGGGGACAAGGCTCCACAGAGGGCAGAGGCAGCACGGGTGGGGCCAGAGAGAGGAGAGGGAGGATGATGGACTGAGACTCATTTGCTCAGTCCTGGAGATTAGGCGAGAAGTTAGTTCTAGCACAACGTTAGACGATTCGTATCTCTCTCCCTACTGTCTCCCCTGCCTGTTCCTCTGCGTGGCCTGGTCCTTTGGGCGGTGACTGAGTAGAGATGTCCTGAGCAGGGTTCCTTGCCATGGCATGGGCATCTCCTTGTGAGGAGAGACCCGAGCTTGTATCAAAGCTGGTTCCATATAGCTGTGCTTGTAGATTTAATGCAACACCTCAGAGTGTCCATTCCCCGTCTTTGTACAGTGGGATGTAGCAAGACCTGACTCTTGAAACATGGGAAGAAATACACTAAACTCAAGCCTTCCCTGCCACACAGTGGCAAACTGTCTCACTGGGAGTCAGGTGCTAGCATGACGTGAAGCTACTTCTCCCCGACACAGAGAGAAACCCTGCACCGAATCCCACACCAGGGAGACACCTGTGCATTGCTGGGAAGGCCCATGATAGATAGGGCCCAAGAAGGATGTGAGACACTTGAAGTCTATCTTCCGCACTGTCCAGGTGACACCTGTGAACAGGTGACACAAGAAAGCCACAGGGGGGAAGGATGCACTGATATGTGGAGCAGGCGGTGGGAGTCCAGTGCCTCACTGACCTGACTTTATAAATAAGTACAACTTCACACTGCCCACAGTTTATTTCGCTCAGTGATTTTTATGGTCTGTAGTATTTACTAATGTTCTTTACAAGATTTCAACCCGCCTTAGCTGTTCAAGGAACCAAGATGACAAAGCTTTTGCCCCATATACTTTCTTATTCCTTGGTTGCCACCTTCGAGCTGTGTGGTCGTGAATAAGATACTTAATGTCTCTGAAACTCAATCGTTCCTTCTGGGGTCATGATGCGCGCTTTCTAGAGCTGTTACGGGACTTTCTGTTACTGCGATATCTGTTCTTCCCCTTGAGTAGGTCCATATTTGTTTGTCAGAGAGCTTTATATTTTGTAGTAAGAAAAAAAAAATCTTGCCATGAATTCTCCTTTGACCCCCAAAGATAAAGAACAGAGGGGTTGAGAAAGGGAAGGCTGACCACTGGAGAGGATGCTGGGAGGGCATTTTACCAAGCGTATACTCACCTCCATGAGGGAAAAACTGAGCGTAGATCTGCTTGAATGTCTCCTCATTGACCACACCACTGGGGCACTCCTGTGTGTGGGGGAGAGAGAGAGAGTGTGTGTGTGGGAAGTGTCTGGGAGCCTGTACTAGGGGGTGGAGACTGAGCAGGGTCCTCATGCCCTCTCCTGGGCAGAGACTGGGAAGCACATGTGTACTGGGTATCTTCAGGGGGTCTTGGAGGTAACCCTATCATGAAAAGCTGTTTTGCAAGCGAGGGGAGGTCATCACAGAATAGGGACTGGGCTGGGAGAGTCTAGGCTTTAGGTCTAGACAGGTCTAGGTTTGGATTCTGGTTAAGCCTGCTCTAAGGTTCGTCCGAGGTGGCCTGTGATCTTGAACACACTTACCCTCAGAATGAGTTTAACAGTTCCCTCAATATTAGGTAGCACTGAGACTAGGGTAGCTGCCAAAATAATAAGTGGAATTTCTTCTACTTTCTGGTCCCCTCTCAGACAAGTGCCCAACTGGGAAACAACCTCCCAGAGCCTCACTCCAGCTCAGTGGGGGCGCTATTAACATGGCTTCGTCAACATTAGAAAGAAGAACGCCCAACAGTAGCAAATCAGACACATGACCAACTAGTTGAGCTGTAGGACACTTGATCAAGCTCCCGCTGGAGGCTGTGCCTGGAGGGAGGTGACCAGAACAGCTCGATTGCTTAACTCCACCCAGCCATTTGGGAATATGAATGTGCTCTAAGGTGTAAGGGTTAAACCCAAACTCCTTATCCAGGCTGGGCTGTGAGAGCTCTCAAAGCATCCCAGAAGACAGCAGTAGCCTCGGCTATGTGTTAATTTTTGAACTTCCTTCCTTACACACTGCTTTGCAAAGAAGTGGCTTTCTGTGCGGCACATAGGAAAAGGTCACAGCAGTAGGACAGAAGTGTTGGTTCCACTGTCCTAACTTTCAAGGAGAAATGAACACAGTGGCATTTGGCCTTATACATCGGTCATTGCAGGCCTCTCTGGCATGAGTCAGCACAGCTCAATCCCATCACTCTTTGGACACCAAACAGAGGGTAGCGAGTGACGGTCAAGCTAAGGTTGCATCTTGGCTGTGAAGGCTTCCCTGAGGTCACACCACCCTGTGGCACTTCTCTGCAATGGGTGAGGTTCCTGTCTGCCTTGTCTGAGGCCTGGTCCTCCTGCAAGCTTTCTTTCTCACCAGGTGCAGGTTCACAGCAGCGGCCTTCCTGGATCTCTGCACTCTGGGGACCTCCTTGGCATGGGAAAAGCTTAGTCAAGTGGCGAGAATCGCAACAGGCCTCCTAGTCTCTGGGGGCGGGGGGCGTCTTACATTTTTGAATCCCCGGTAAAGGACTTGCAGTTCTCTCTTGGTGAAGTTCGTCTGTGCCTCAAGCTGCTCCAGTCCCTCAGGCCGATGGCAAACCATGGTCATCTCCAGATCATCCTCGATCTTGTCTGGAAGCAGAGGGGACGGCGTCAGAACGTGACCTCCTTGGTCTGTGTCGGGCCACAGTATGAGTGGTTCGAGGTGTGATCTTGGGAACTGGGACTTTGGGCTTGGGCTGGGGTCATGGTGGCGGTCATGGGCCTTGAACCCCGCTCCCCTGCCCACTCACTCTGTGTCGAAATCTGCCCACCCTGTTACTCTAAATGTGACAGACGGCAAAGGCCATCAGCATCTCAGATAGGCAGCTGAGGGTGGAAGTGTTCAGAACACAGCCACACAAAAAACATTTTCAAAATCAATTTGAATCTTTGCATATTCAAATTGAAGCTCGCTAACACTGCTCTCCATGCAGAGACGCTGGTGCCTGAGCAGAATGAGACTCCGAACAGTAAAGGGGAAGAAGTCGTAACTATTTTCAAAAGGGATGAGGTTTCACCGGGTGGGCTATCGAGGGAGGTGCTAGGGAGACCAGTGGGAAGTTCAAAGTACGCTGTGTTGAATACGACTTTAAAGAATCAGAACGTATTTTGCATAGCATTATTCTGTAATATCCGCTAGGTCCCCTTACATACCAGGGAAGTGACTTCAATGAGCATCTTTGCATAAAGAAAGGTTTCCAGGACATTTGCAAGGCTCTATAAAAACAGCCATAAGAGAGTAGGGTTTCAACCTCCTGCACGCGTCGAAACGGTGTCTAATGGGACACCTCGTTTGCAAAGTGCTGTCAGCTGACTCCACTTATCTTCCTTCAAAGCAACTCAAAGTTCATCCGTCGGTGGTTGCTTCCAGGAGTTTAGCCTCACACAGGGATGAGTGACTACTCACTCTCTTTGTGCCCTGCCAGAATTCTTTTCTGTAAATCTATTCCAGGCAAGGATCGTTTGCCATCTACCCTACCCTGCCTGCCGTTGTCACACAGGCATCAGCAAATCCATATATTGAACAATTCCAACTTCCGCCTCGTGAAAACAAGGGCGGGATGAGCAGGCTGCTGGGAACATACGGCCCCCACTGCACCATGGCAAGTCAGAGGAGGCGGCCTGGGTCTGCATCGCAGAACCAGGCGAACAGGTACGGTGAGTATAGTTGTTCTGCAGGCAGGGTTGGGCTCTTAGCGCCAGATTTTCTCTGCTACCGTGACACTTAAATCCCAACACAAAACAAATCCATCAAAATTTATATCTTGAGCAGAATCCCAGGGGTAATGGATGTTACAGTAAAGCCTCAATAATGCGGCAGCCAAGCCTAATTGTTATCTTTCTTACGTGCTGGGTCCCGCACATCACCTAATTCTTCTGGGAGG
This sequence comes from Rattus rattus, assembly GCF_011064425.1. NCBI lineage: Eukaryota > Metazoa > Chordata > Mammalia > Rodentia > Muridae > Rattus > Rattus rattus. The sequence goes on from NC_046162.1 coordinate 6,457,714, forward strand.
GAGACAGATAATGATCCAATATAAATAAGAAACTCTGTTTATGTCACACTGTGGCAAGTGGCCAATTTCCTCAGAACTCTTACGAAGCCTTTCTTTCTCCTTATGTTTGTAGCTAATGAGTTAAGTACCAATTACCTTAATGCAGAAGGTTTCTGTGTAAATCAAAGGCCCAGTGTCCAGAATGAAAAGGAAGGGGGCAGGGGGGAGTACACACAGGTATAACACGGGAAGCTCTGAGTATCTCATGAGATCTCAAACTCATCCTAAGAAATCAGTTGCTGGTTAGTCTTAGCAAAAGAAAAAAAAGTGCTGTGTATGTTCTGGAGAAACATCAGAGGGGCTGTGGAGGCTTATAATAGATACCACATATTGCCTGCTCCCCAGGATCTACTGGGCAGTGCCCAGGTAGCCCCAGTAAAGGTAGAAGAATTAGAATATAAATATTAAGAGATAAATAAGAAAATGGAAAAATTTGTTTTGGAAAGAGATGGTTTGCTTTCAAAAGTCTCTACCTGCAAATATTTATCTGACCCAGAAGAAAAAAAGATCTGTGTGTGTGTGTGTGTGTGTGTGTGTGTGTGTGTGTGTGTTGTGCTATTTCTTAATCTCCTGTGCCTGATTCCTTATAAGCTAAGGAGACTGTTTTTGTTTTGTTTTGCAAAAGTTTAAAGGAAATTTTTTTTTCAATTTGGAACCAGCATTCACTTCCCATCACCTTGCTTCAAAAGTGCTAATTACCGAGACACCAGCTATTAAACCCACTTCGTTAAGATGAGGAGTCGCTCCTTATCAAGCAGTGACAGGCTTGCTCTCTGGGATGCAGGGTGGAGCTCCAGGTTAAAGAGATTCTGCAGGCTGAGGGTAGCCCGTGACTGACGGCCAAGCCTTTGCTTTCAGGCTTTGCCCTTCACTAATGATCCGTCTGTGGTCACATCCGGGACGGGAGGAATTCAGGTGGTTGGGGCTTGAGATGCAGGGAAGTAGCCACCCATGGATAGTAGGGGCCTAAACCAGTAAGTAAGCGTGTAACTTACTTAACCTGGTGTGTGCATAAATGTGTGCAACGTTTCCGTGGGATCTCTGGAAGGTAAAACCCCGTGAGGCAATGCTGTCTCTGACGGGCGTGACATGCTCTCCAGCCTAGGCAAACTGCTGTGACCCTGGTGAGCCCTGGCCTTGCATTGGAAAACAATAACTTAACGTGTTCACAGCTTTTGCAACATCTAGACTGGCCCACATCTGGATGTGCCTTCCTTTCTTACCACCTCGTAGCCTCATTGTTCTGGGCCACTGTAAATATATCTGTTTTGGAAGGGTGACATTCACATCTCTCCTGTGCACTCGAGGACTCCCCGGACATCTCAGGACAGAGCCGGTAGAGGGGGGACACTGGCCTAGCTCCCTGGTTACACAGAATCAGAACTAACAACACACGGGAGCCCTTACTGTTTGGTTCTTGTGAGTCTTCAATGCCAAACGCTTCTTTCTGTTATTCTTTTCATTACTAAGGTAACGGCGAACTAATCATTAAGTCAGACCGAGTTTGGATCAAAGCCAATCGTGAGGTTAACGCGATGGGAAGTTCTGCTTGATAAAAATCAATGAGATTATTTTCTCTTTGTAATGTTCACCTGTGTGGTGGGGGTGAGGGGTCTGGCACCCTCGTCACTTGATATTTAGAAGTCAATTACCTTAATGGAAAAGGTAAATTTCTAACTACAAGGGGCTCTCAGGGTGATAAATGTCTACCACCGGAGGTGAATGTGAGCTGGAATAATAAATTGTACAGGGCGATACAGCAGAGAGTCCTAGACTAAACCGGGTATGATTCAGAGTAATTAAAAATAAAACATTTTAGGCTTTCAGGTTATTCATGGTATAGGATGGATGAAAACTTTAGGCCCTCTTAGAAACGTCATTTCGTATCAAGCCCCCTATAGTGCCAGTGAGTTTTGAACGGAGTCCCTGAAATACCTTCTATTGTCATTCTTCCCCAAGCTCTGCCACTAACTCCTGTCTGAGGCTTGGGTGACACAGGTCAACAGTGACAAAGCTGCACCTTAACCCCAGCCAATCCAGGACTGGTCTGTCAGATTCGGCTGCCCTGTATCTCCACGGTGACTTCACTGGAGCACAGAGGGTAAGGGGGTTTGTGACCAGCCTTGAGGTACTTTGGTTCCTAAGAAGTGCTATGCTTGTGGACAAGTCAGGTCCACAGATTGTGAGCAGTAGGGACCTGCGTCTGGGGGTACATGTCATTGAGTATCTTCTCTGGCTGATGACAAAGGCCATGACCCAAAACTATGACCATCTCTTCCCTGGCTTAGAATACAGTTTCTCCAGTGTGTGTGTGTGTGTGTGTGTGTGTGTGTGTGTGTGTGTGTGTGTGTGCGTGTGTTGAACAGAGGCAGGATCTGGGCTGTACTTTATACACACCCACCCACCCACCCATCTATCCATTTTGAGGTTACAAAATTGTGGTCCTTAGCTTGAATGTAGTTCAAAGAGAGGTTTTGTAAGAAACACATAAAGGCTTATTTTAAACTAGTTGCCAATGTTTATAGAAAAGAAATCTACAATCAAGTTTGTATTTCATATTTCTCTTGGAAAATCTTGAATCTTAAATTCTCACCAGGGCATCATCTGCTACAGCTGAGTGGGGCTTGGGTACTCTGGGTAGCTACAGTCATTAGGGCACTTGTCGCTCCCCTAGTTCTCTGTCTCTCTGTCTGTCTCTGTCTCTTCTTTCTCCTGTTTCTCTCTCTCTCTCTCTCTCTCTCTCTCTCTCTCTCTCTCTCTCTCTCTCTTCCTTTTATCCCTCTCTCTGAGACAGGGTGTCTCTATTTATTCCTGGAAGTCCTGGAACTCACTTTCTAGCCCAGGTTGGCTCTGAACTCACAGAGAACCACCTGCCCCTGCCTCTGCCTTCTTAGTGCTGAGATTAAAGGTGTGCACCCCCAAGCCCGGCTTCACTTTGGGCTCTTTTAACACATGTAAGCTGTCTCCTGGTTTGGGGGCTGCTGAGGGCGGGACTTCATACACCTCCTCCGTCTCCCCGCCACCTGCCTTTCTCCTGTCTTAGTCATACAGCCTATTCTCCTGCAGTCTGCCCATCTAAAGTCTCCACTCTGTCTCACAAAGAATGTGAAGTGGATCATAGGAACTGAATAATAGAATAAAAACAGATAAAGAAAAAAAACTGCTTCAGAAAATGCTGATGCGATCGGAGGTGCAGACCACGTTGTGGGAGGGGAGAGAACAGAGACATTCTGGCCATTTGTTCTGAACGGTTATTAAACTTAAGCTTATGTGTCAGTAAAAGCTCTGAGCTTTGTCTTACAGTTGTTCAATTAGCGCGGAAGGAAAAAATATGGTCCTCTTAGGAGGAGCAAAGCTTTCCTTAAACCCCACCCCTAAGAGAAAACCCCTAGCGGTTTCTACACAGACTGGGTTTGCTAACAGGGGGCACGAAAGTCTAGTGAACGAGAAAGCTAGCTGCAGAACATATCCTTGATTGAGAAGTTCTTCCTTTCAAGTCATGTGACCGAGACAGTCAAGAGAGTGTTTTTTTTTTTTTTTTTTTTTTTACCTCTCTGATACTGGTAATACCACCAGGCGATGTCTAGGAAAAAGTAAGAAAACAGTTTACCAAATCTATTCATTTAAAAAGCATAACACACTTTTATTGTCATTGGAGAGGCACTCAGGGGGGGAATCCTGGTCATCACCCAGCTTCACATACGCAAGGGGCCTCTCATCAGCAGAACAGAGCCTGGCTTTCCCATTCCCTTCCCCACCGTCAGAACAGGCACGAGCACTGGGTCCCAGTGCCCACACTACCAGCAGGGCTCATCCGGCATGCTCCGAGCCATGCAGTCATGCAGCCTGAGGAGAGATGAGATGGCGCGTGGCAGAGGATGCGGATGGGGATGATACCCACAGGTGTCATTGCAGGGTGGCTTTTAAGACACCCTCTACCACGAGAAGGCCCCATTACCTCTTCTCACGTCTGTGATTAAACTATGGATCTTGTAGGACAGTTCATTTCCGTCAACAACCACCCACGAGGCATCTGTTGTTGTACAGGACACGTAAACCATCGGTTTCCTGTTCTTATGGGACGTACAAGCTACACAGTTTGGCTTCTCTCCTCCTCCCTCAAGTGTGATGAGCAACCCAGGTGGAGTAGAGAAAAAGTGCTGTTGGTGGCAATAATTGGCACAGTAGGGTGTGTGACAGAGTAGATGCAGGTTAACTCTTTTACTGTGCCATGAACGAAGCCGAGGAGAAAATACAGACCCGGAACACCGCCCCTCCCCGTGGCATGTAAGCTGGGTGTCTCTAAATTCCAAGAGAGCCCTGCTCAATGCCTTTCTGCTGGCCTTTCAGGTCTGTGTGCTGGTAAGTCTTGCTTTCCTATGTGGGCTCCTTTTTCAATCTCCCCCTGTCTTGCTAGCACCCTTGACCAAAGGTGCATCAGACAGTCCAGCCAGCATCCTCAGTGTGTTTTAGCACCCGCCCCCCCCCAGCCCCATAAGCCCAGACTGGGATGGTTTCTGTCTACACTGCTCCTAAGAGTCGTAGTACAAACTGCTGGGTATCTGTTGTCTCCTAGTCTGTGCCCACGGGAGAAATTTATTTTACTGGATTTAATTGCCCCCTTGATCAGCCTGGTGAGTGGCATTTGAGTGTGTGTGTGTGTGTGTGTGTGTGTGTGTGTGTGTGTGTGCACATGTGTGTGTCTTGGGAGGTCAGAAGAGAGCATCAGATCCCTTGGAGTTGGAGTTACCGGCATTTGTGAGCTCTCTGGCCTGAGTGCTAGGATTCCAGTCCTCACGATGGAGCAGCAGGTGGGACTGATTGACGGATCTGCTCCAGCCCCATGGGCTGCATTTTGAGGGCAGTATGGATCTGTAGAAGAGTTCCATAGAAATGGCCAAGAAGTTTCCCTGTTAACGCCCAGTGTTGGTGTAGTGTATTTGTTAAAGTTGAAGGACTAATGATTGATGAGCTGATATCGATACATTACTAAGAATGGAAGTCCATTATTCATATTAGATTTCAATCATTGCGCTTCGTGGTTCTTTGGGTTTTGACAAATGCACATCATGGATCAGTCGCTCCCGTAAATAAAGAACGATTTTACTGGTCCGTGTGTTTACAAATATGAATCGATCTTCTCTGGCCTGCCAGAAATGCGATAGGTACTGAAAGGAATGACAAGATACAGCATCTGTCTATAATAGTCATGTTGGTACGGAGACACGGGAGGAGACCAGAAGCTGCAAGTGAGGTGTGAAGGATCGTTGGCAAGCAGTCGGGATGAGCACGGGAGCCAGGCCCGTGCCAGGCAAGGGAACTGCAGAATGACTGCCTGGTGAAAGAGTGTGGAACCCGTTGTTCTACCAACTGACTTTATGTGTTGAGTTCCGACATTCAGATTTGTGAGATAAACCATGAATAAAACATGTATGTTCTCCGGTTCTTGGATGCTATCAATGAATTTAGCTTTTAGAACACGTCACATGTTCCAGTACAAACACGACTGTGGGTAGGATGCTGTGAACTGCTGGCCTCAAGCCCTTTGCTGGTAAGTCATTTCAGAGCAGCATGGCTGTGGCTAAGGACAGGGACCTGAGGGAAATGAGTGACTAATTAATGCTACCTCCTAAAGGTACAGGACCAGAGATGTCAGGGAAGGCTCCAGGGAGACAGAATAATTTAGTCGAGTCTTACAGAATCCAGGGACAAGGGGTCAACAGTTCTGAAAACACAGAAGCTAAAAGCTCGAACATGGTGGGTTATTTTGTAGCTGTGCTGAACTCCTACAGAGAACAACTGGAGAAGAGAGTTTTAAAATGTCTCCTCTCTTTGAAGGCATTAGAGAGCTAAGAGGGCAGCCTGCCTCAAAGCAGTGCCACCCCAAGCTCAGGCTACATCAAGCTTTATTACCCTCCAGAAGTTGAAGACTGAGCCAAACGTCTTCCATGTTAGAAAATGTGTTATGCTCACCATTTAAGGAGAATTTGTTAGGCATATTAAAGACAGGACACAGGGGGAATAGATGATTACAGCAACAGACAAGAAGGTGGCTTGGATATTAGACAGACCAGACACAGAATTAAAAACAACAATGGATATATGCTCAAGAGCAGAGATTCTAAGACCTGGAGAATTCCATCAGAGGACCTAAATGTATACAAAATGCTAATTAAGAATTGTAGAATTGAGGATACATTACCTCAGATCATCGGCTTGCCAGATTTATTTCTAAACAGATTAGACACAGGTGAAATGAGAACCAACTCTTTGGTGGGCAGAACAAGCAAGACAGAAGGAAGGAAAGAGAGAGGTGGAAGAAGGAGGAATGGAGGAAGAGGATGTGTGTGTGTGTGTGTGTGTGTGTGTGTGTGTGTGTGTGTGTGTGTGAGAGAGAGAGAGATATTATATATACATATATATATACACACACACACATATATATATATGATTAAAAACTCCCCCAAAGGAAGGAGATGAATAATGCTGATGAAGCGATATTTGAAGAGCCACGAAGGACTTTTGAGGATGGGTGAAACATAAGAAGCCACAGATTCAGGAAACTCTATAAACCTTAAGCAGCATAAATACAAAGAAAACCACATGGAAAACTCCAGAGTCAAATGCCCCCAAACGAACATAAGTATAAGCAAGATGCTAATCGTTAGATAAGGAAAAACCATGCTGTAACCCGATGCTGCCGGAAAGGGAGCATTTATGATGCTCCAAGCAAACATAAATTAGGAAATCCTATACTGGCTCAGCTCTATCAGGTAAAGTAGATGCTAAGGGGAGAAGCTTTGGCAGAGATAAAAGGGAGAGTCACAGGGTAAGAAGGTTGGCTATCTAGGGGAATGGAACAACTCTTAAGTCAGTATGAATTCACTATATCATTTCAAATATACTTAAAGCAAAGACTGACTGAACTAAAAGAAAAAAAAATAACCCATTCGCAACCATAACTGGAGATTTAAAAGTTCTCCTCTCAGAATAAGCTACTGACAGTTGATGGCGGCTAGGGAGGGAAGAATCAGTTCTTTTCAGGGGTCACAAGTGTGGTCATACTTCAGTACAGCGCTTCTCAGCCTTTCTCATGCTGAGACCCTTGAATACCGTTACTCATGTTGTGGTGAACCCCCAACCATGAAACTATTGCTAGTGCTACTATAGAACTGCAATTTTGTTCCTGTTAGGAGTTGGAGTGTAAATATTTTTGGAGTCAGAGGTTTGCCGAAGGGGTCATGACCCACAGATTGAGGTCCACCATTTCAGAAATAATTCTAAAATCATGCATATGTGAGCAGTATTAGCTCACATATTATTTAACGCACATAATATTTGTGAGTGTGTGTGTGTGTGTGAAAGAGAGAGAGAGAGAGAGAGAGAGAGAGAGAGAGAGAGAGAGAGAGAGAGAGATTGAGGGATCTGGAGGGGAGACGTGCAGGTATGGATATTATAGGAATATATTGTATGCATATATGAAATTTTCAAAGAGCAAATAAAAATATTACACACACACACACACTTTAACAGCCCAACATATCAGTATTAGCATAGGAGATCTGATCAACACAGCACGTCAACTTGGCCTCCTTAATATAGCTTCTACCCAGCCATCACAAATAACAGAGCATTCTTTTCCATGCAAGAAGAACATTTACCCACACCGACCTTTCCCAGGTCTAGACTTCGTGATGTTTGAGGCAGGGTATATTTTGTAGACTGGAATGAAGCAGGGTGTCAGAGCTCTAAAAAGTCCTCAGCATGGAACCAAGCATGTCCCTGGAAAATCCCTCATTCTCCAAATTTATTACATACTAATTTCTAAGTCACTCGTGTCTCAGAAACACTCGTGCTATTTTGCACTAGAGTACAATAATGGGATGTGTGAAAACACGTGGGCTGTCATTGAAGCCATGCCCAAAATGAGGTTTTAAAAACTGAAAATATTTACATGACAAGGAACACAAACAGCACGGAGTGTCATAGTCTCTCTTAAAATCTTATTTCCAATGGTTCAGTGTTCTCCAAACTATGCTGGGCACAATAGAAGCCACATTAATAATCACATGTGATCATATGTTGGCATTCAAAATGTTTCCCTGCTGCTCCCGGTAGATACATATGAGCGCTTTGTTCTGGGTGAGGTCAGTAGTGATTTTTGATCAATGGCTTCCCCAGACAATCAGGGCTTAAGATCCTTTTCTACACCTGCACACAGCAGAGGCGGGGAAAAGTCCAGTCTGGTTTCGAAACCTTAAGGCTTAGAGTCTCACAGCTGAGACTCTGAGGTGAGTGCAAAATCTACCCAGACATACACAGCCTGTCAGCTCTGATTTTTATATACTTAACAGCGTGTCCCTCGAGTGCCCGAGCTGAGCCTGATAAAGATTTTCCGAGTGTTCCGGATATTTTTCCCAGGCTTCTTGGTTCAATAAAACTCAAATCATGTTTTGCTTCAAGCATTTGTTCTCTTAATCTTGAAACCCCTCCTGCCCTTTTTAAGCAAAATTGAATTTACACATTTCTCATTCATTTACACCTCTGTCCTGAAAATGTTCCTACGAAACAGCCCCATGGAGACATCTCTACTTTCTGTCAGACAGAAGCTGAGGATCAACGATGTCAGAGGTCTTCAGGACAGAGCCTATCTAGACTGTGCAAGGTTGAGCTTGTCCAACGTCCCCTGCAGCTTCTGGGCAGGTGGCACTTACGGCCAGAAATGACCATTTGGAAATCAAACACAGCCATGGAAAAGTCCACACGACCACCGTATATATCATGACATCCAAGTTCTGTTCGAGACGAGACGGCGTCACATTCATTTAATTTTTTTTTTTTGACCAAGTTTGAAAAGCAAAGGGAAAAGATTTACCAAGATCTTAGTGTCGGGAAGCAGGAACCCTAGTAGGTGCTTCTGGGCAAGGAGCTGGCTGTGCTCCTCATGTCCCCTTGTCTCCAAGCGACATCTTCTGCAGCTGAACCCTCGTCAGCTTCCCTGCAGCTCGGCAGCCACAGGCAGAAGTGTCTAGATAATACTTTAAGTGGACCATTTTGTCTAGAAAAAGCGCCTGAGATGAAATTTTTGACAGTTTACTTAGTCGTTCCAGCAGTCTCTGCGGCTCCAGGGGGCAATTAGTCAAGCAAAGTCCAGACCCTACCACCAGCTAGCATTCAGATGGCAGCGGGGAAGCCCCTATGGGCTTCCTGTGGACTCAGCAGGACAGTGACCCTGATCTTCCAGCCTGTGGTGCTGGCGTGTTAATGAGCACGGCTGGGCCTGTGTGGGGGAGAGCCATCTCAAGAGCTAGGCTATCTCTGCAGGAGATAGCAGGAAAACACGGGTGGGGTTTGAACCGCTCCTCTTGCCTAAGAAACGGTGATGAGGATTCATTATGCGTGAAAAATCTCCAGGAAGGAAGGGTGGTGGGGTTTTTCTTTCCAGTTTAAGATGGAGACATGAGAGAGTCCAGAGAAACTGAAAAAAAATTTGCTCAGAGCAAGAGTCCAGAGGATTTGTCTCAGGTGAGCATAGCATTTACTCAAAGTGGAAACTCATTGAGTTGGTGAGGCGTGACAAGCTGTGCAGTTGGACAACTTGCTAGGTAAAGAGGGTCCAAGCAGAGCATCAGCCTTGGTGGGTTTTTACACGTCTGATGGCTGCTCTCGGGAGGGAAGAAGATACCACTTATTAATGTCCTTACTGTCAACATTCCCACCACCGCCCAGCTCAGGCTGTCAATGGGAAGCGAAATGGTTCTTCTTAGGGGAAGATGATCCCCCAGGATAACTGGGCTCCGGTATACTGCCATTGCTATTTTAGGACATGTAACATATGTTTAACTATCTCCAATCAGTGTGCCGAAGAGTCAAAGGCGAATTTCATCCAGTCGGTCTAGTCCTTGCGATCCAAGATTACAAGCCTTCCTCTTGTTGCTAGTGCAAACCCCAGCTTCCGCACACCATATGGGACAGCTCAAATACGGAGGTAATGGAAGGGGGCTGAGAGAACGTCTGCTGTATCAAGTGCCTTGCTTAGTGGGCTCGGAGAGCATAGTAATAATTTTAGAATTGATCTGATCATCTCGCTGTCCCTAGGAGGTACACAGTTATTAGACTAATATGAATTATCAGCATACGTGCCTTGTAGCTGTAAATCTAGGTAAGAGAAGGTCTGTACCATGTCTGTGTGCACGATAGGTGCCAAGACACATAATCCAATTCTTGCTTGTATCGTGATGGGTGATTTGAAAGGCGTTCTCAACAGCGGAATCCAACGGTCAAGTAGTTAGACACTGTGCAGGGCCTGGCTATGCATATCCTGATGGATCTAGTTAATTAAATGGACTTCTTTTCCATACGGGGGAACTTCCTTGTTCTGCGATTTACTCTGTTAAAAGGGCACTCAACTGTCAGTTCAGGTTGGACACTGACTGGCTAACAAGCCCATTATTGTCTCTATTAACTGTAATGGCTGTTAGCAGATCCAAGGCTGAAGGCAGCCACGGAACAGGGCAAGGTATCTATGGGTAATGAGACCAGAAACAGTGCCTGGAGCATTGGCAAACAGACATAATAACTGACAGCCATCGAGAAAATGTCCTGCCTTTTTCTCCCTGGAGTTATCACATGGCTTTGTGTCCTCTGCCCTTAATAATCCAGACAATCATTGGTGTATTGTTTCGGTCTGTTCCTTGGCTGGAGAAGGCCACTGGACATTACCCTTCACTGGCACATGAACTGCCCAATGTGGGGACTGTAGTCAGTCAGTTTGTATGAGAAGGTGTGCACCTGCCCAGAGGCAGGAGGCAATGTCAAGGTAGCATCCTCCTTTCCAGGACGCAGTATGGAAGCCTCTTAACTGTGCACTTAATAAATGAAGCCTTGGCAGACACACCTTGAATTATTAATGAAGTTATTCAGTTTCGATTGTTTCTTTCTTTTGGGGAAAGGTTACTCACTCAATGCCTTTGCTTTAGACTACACAATACATCACAATTGGGCATATTTTATGTGCAACTTTATGGCGATAATAGTTCTGTCTCATTTAGAAGCAAATCAGACATTATGAACTTCGTGATTTATTAATATATTGATCTCCAGAAATGTCAGCGCATCTCACATCCCGTCAGAGAGCCGGGAGCAATCAGCGGAGAGCCAATAAAAATGTAAAACGAACCATCATAAAAAGAGGAAATACAGCCAGTTTCAAAGCCCTGCTGTCTTCCTAAATTGTTTCAGGACCCAGATCCTTACCACAAAGGCACCCCTACCAACGAAACCCAGGGGATGGGGGGTGGTATTGGCGAGGGTTCTGTCCCACTTAAATTTACTTCGAGTAAAAATAGAGTGCATGGACTGAAATAGAACCCAAGAGGTGGGGAGTGGGCTTGCTTGATGTGGGGGAGAGCTGGGGCTGGAGGAAGATGGGGCGTCCCTTTCTGTGAGATTCTCCACTACACATACTACTTGCCTGTTGAGGTAACTTCAGGCAAAGCCCAGACTCACCCTGGCATAGAAAGGTCTACATTGAGGTCCTGCTTACCTCTGAGTGTGATTCTCCACAACCCCCTCCCCCACCCCCGTGGGGATCCTTTGCAACAGCTTTGGAATCTAATTACAGGCAAACTATGGTTTCTTTTAGAGTGTGCCACCGACTGACACCGTTCCCACCCATTCTTGAAACCTGACTGGAGTTTTTAGTAATCACTCAATATGTGTTAAGTGAACAGCACTACTGGAGTACTTAGTAAGCACTCAATATGTGCTAAGTGAACAGCACTACTGGAGTACTTAGTAAGCACTCAATATGTGTTAAGTGAACAGCACTACTGGAGTACTTAGTAAGCACTCAATATGTGTTAAGTGAACAGCACTACTAGAGTTTTTAGTAAGCACTCAATATGTGCTAAGTGAACAGCACTACTGGAGTACTTAGTAAGCACTCAATATGTGTTAAGTGAACAGCACTACTGGAGTACTTAGTAAGCACTTAATACGTGTTAAGTGAACAGCACTACTGGAGTGTAGCAGGAAATAGACTAAGAGTGTTGTGTTACTTGAAAGGCCAGTTCTGTAATTTGACACTTTAGCTTTCAAATCATAGTTAGACTCCCAGAGCACCACCATTAGCTCACTTCTTTTTACTGTAAATGTCACATAAAAATTTGGAATGTTGGCTTCTCTAGAAACGGTGGCCGTGCCAGACCTCCATTCCTATGTGGGAATACAGGTAGCAGGAGAGCAGCAGCCCAGTTTGGCCAGAACACACTCTCTCTAGTAAGCTCCAATCCCTACCACTCATATTACCCCTTCGACAGGAAGTGCAGGGAGTCACTGTGAGTCATTCACACTCCCTGTGCAAAGCTACAATCCCTACCCAGCAGCGCTTCTCTTCTGCCCTACACTACATTTTCTAAGAAACTTTTAGGTGCTTGTGGCAGTCTGGAAACATGACCAGAGTTCATCTCTTTGAGGTCCCAAGCAACACAGAAGATTCAGGATGCCCTGGATAGACTCAAGACATGACCTCAGATGTGTGCTTCTGTCTGTTATGCCACATGCATCAAAACCAGAGACAGATCTCAGAACCTGCTTGACGTCAGGTACTCGGCAGTCATCGCGAGAGTTTTTGCTGGATCCACTCTTCTGCAGCTGTGGTTATGTCTGGCCCACACAAGTTACGGACCAGATTTCCCTTGTTCAAGCCCCTCTACTCTTGTGAACTTGAGGAACCCAGTCTGAGGTGTCAGGAAGGGAGGTCTCGAATTTCCCATGTCCTCCTTTTCCTCCCCGCCCCTGCCATCCGTCTAGACTTGTACCTTTGTTTCCGTTTTCTGAACACACAGACAGCCTTTACTCCAGTCAATGCGCCCAAGACGCAGGGCATTCTAACCATGCAGAGAGGCTTTTATTCTGCCTTCTATATTTGCAAGCTGGAGTTCTGGAAGGGATCTGGATTTGCCCAAGGTCGTTAACACTGACTCTCTGGAATGGACAATGAGACTTAGATGCACTGTTCTGACGATTCAGTGTTGAAAACGAGAGCACCGTTAATTCACCGCGGGTGCATCCATCCATTCACTGAATAATTTCCAAGTCTCCAGCAGATGTCATCTAGACATTATTCAATCAGAGCAGTGGCCACCAGGCGCAAATGTGGCGTTGGAGCTCTGATTGAAAATAAATGGGGTTATAAGACCGGAGAGAAACAGGTTGTGGGGGCACTGTTGTTTGCAGCCATCGAAGGCAGGGTGGCAGTTGCGTGGCCATGAGCAAGAAGAAAAAGACTAGGGACTCTGTGGCTAGATACCGCGCGGCTGAAATCCCAGCTCAGCGGAACGTGAGCAGTCAGTTCTGTCTTCCCACATTCAGAGGGCTCAGCAGTGGACACCACAGGGACCCCAGCCTCCCAGTCTGTGAAGGTCAAGGGGACGTCTGCAGAGAAAGGCAAGGCACCTAACAGACACTGCTCTAGGGTCTCCCCACTCGGTGGCCAAGCCAGGGCTTAGCCTCCCGCTGCACATCTTTGCTGGGTCGTGACTTGGGTGAGACCTAGGGAAGTTCACACACGCGGGTAACCAGGGATCAAGCAGGAGGGCTGGCTGGAAGCCTTTTGTAGTTCGCCAGGGCGGATGAGCCCCTGGTTAATTAGCCATGTGAAGTTGAGGGCGGATGAGCCCCTGGTTAATTAGCCATGTGAAGCTGTGACTACCTTAGCGGGTCGCAGGGCTCTGAGGCTGTTTAATCTGCCTAGTGGTCGGTGGTAGTAACTGCTGATCCTGGTGGGTTACTTCAATGGAACCTTCCAGATGGAGTTCTGCCTTCAAGTTTCCAACCCTTCTAGGTGCCTCAGAGGGAGGTAGCAGGGCCCCTTAGCGTTTAGGCCTCAGGGAAGCTCACTGTAAAGCTTCATTTGGGATTAAAGACTCTTTAAAAATAAGCCTCACGTACAAGACACAGCTCCAAGTCATGCCCGACGGACATCTTTCCAGCAGCCTGAGCTGCAAGTTCCCAAGCCCTCCTTCACCTTGGGGGACTCTGTGACTGGGGTGGAGTTTCTCTTCATTCTGGTGTGTGTGTGTGTGTGTGTGTGTGTGTGTGTGTGTTAGCTCCTCACTTGCACATGCACACACACACACCTGCCTGCCTGCATTCCGCAGTGTGTGCATGAAAGGCAGAGGGCATCTCTGGGGAGTCAGTTCTCTTTCCACTGAGTGGGTCCCGGGGGTCAAAACTCAGGCCATAAGGTTTGTCATCAAGTCCTGGGTTGGCCCTGTTTGGCCTTTTCTTTTTAAAGCCACACACAAAAATTGCATTGAGAATTGTTCCTTCCTTTCTCTCTGTGTGTCTCTGTCTGTCTGTCCCCCCCCCCCAGGAAGGGATAATAGATAAATTCCATGGGCAGAAGGGTTAGGGATGTCTGGCCTGTGATGCTTTAACTGAATAAAATAATTAACCTGTTGTGGTCACTGCTGCTCACCACCATGAGCTTGTGTCTCCTCATTCCATGTACTTTTGGTCCCTTGTGACACAGTTTCCTGGTGGAAGCAGACACTCTGTACAGCATCCTTGATACTGAGGAGGGGAAGGCCAGGGCGAGGTGAGGAATAAAGAATGACATTGTGGGTAGAGGCACCAGCCTTTCTACCCTTTTAAGACTTGAGAAGGAGGGAAAGGGAGAGGGGGAGGGGAGGGGGGGAGGGGGGGAGGGGGAAGGAGGGTGGAAGAGGGTGGAGGAGGACAGACAGACTCATTGTAGGGAGATGAGTGGTGGCCAGCGTGTCAGATTTGGAGTCAGGTACCATGGGTTAAGAATGAAAAGGAGGTCCAGAGGAGAGCGAGGCAGCCTGGCCCTGTCTTGTCCTGGACCTAGGAGCCGTGTTAGAGGTTCCAGCAGCAGCAAACAGCAGAGCAGGCCCAGGGTTGGTTTACATGTGCTTTTGAGCAGACCACAGAGAGCCATGAATTACAGTGTTAATTGCCCTGTGAGGTCTGATGTCAGTCATAGGAGAACTGTGATCTACGCCCCCCTTCCTCATCAGCTGGCACTTTGTAGAGATGGCTTTTCCAGGCTGGCTAGCTCTCTGCCCCAGGGCTTTGCTGCTCCCTTTGCTGGGTTACTGCAGCAGAGCACCCTGAAGAATCACACGGGTCCGGGGCCCTCCACGAGGTCCCAGCTCTCTGAAAGTGAGGGCAAGGGAAAGGACATCCATTTCCTCCTCTCAGTTAATAAAAGCCACAATCTGAGTTATCGAAGCTTTCAGCTAGGATAGCAAAGGGCTTGAGAATCCCTGTTTCAGCCTTGGCTGGAGACCTGACTCTGTGGCACTGAATATTATAAGGCTGGGGGAAAAAATCTCCCAGGACTGAAATTTTTTCTAGCTAATCAGTAACTTCCTCCTTTATTCTCACTTTAGGTGCCACATGACCCTGCAGGGGAAACAGGCCTCCATAGTTGTAATTAAAAGGGAAAGATTAAACATGAGGAAAAGATGTGATTTTTATTACAGCAAACTGGAAGAAAGTACGTCTCGAGGAAACCAGGTCTGGAGACGCTAGCAGTACTTTGCAAATGTCATGAAAGAGAAACACGTGTCTCTTTCCACATCTATCACATCTATCACATCATCACATATCATGTCACATACCACATATGTCATATCACACGTCATATATCCATATTATATCACATCATATCATATTGCATATCATATCACATGATATCACAGCATACCACATATGTCACATCACATGTCACATATCACATATTATATCACATCATATCATATTGCATATCATACCACATGATATCATAGCATACCACATATCATATCACATGTCACATATCACATGTCATATCACATAATACACATCACATAAAACATATCATCACATAACACTAACACATGTCACATCAAATCACATAACATATCACATAACATATCATATAACATATCACATAACATATCACATATCACACCATATCATATCACAGCATACCACATAATGCATATCACATAACACATATTGTATATCATATCAGATCACATAACATCACATCATACCGTATCGTACACCACATCCTGAGTCTTGCATTGCTCTATTAGTTCTCGCTAAGATATACAGGCATGTTGGGGGAGTGGTTATCACTGAGGGTTAGGATTACACATGACTGTTTCCTTCCATCTTGCTTACGTGTGTTTTCTAAATTTTCTGCCCCTGACTTTGGATTTCCAATACAAAGAAATCAGAAAGAGCCTTTGCTTAGGAACTTCAAAGGCTAATGTGGAGAGTTCTTCAGTCCCCAGCAACCCTGGAGGGACATCACTGCAATGCAGGCTGGGAAGACAGGCAGTTAAGGGCAGAGCCTCTGGCTTCGATGTCCTCTCTGATGCCGTCTCAGCCACCGGTGTCGTTTCTCAGCCTGTGCTTCAACATCCGGGAAAGGGCCTGACTAATCTACACGTTGCCAACCTCCTGTGATACTGAAATGAGATAATAAGTGGAGGTGCCGTGGGCACAGGTATTTGCTTAGTAAGTGTTACCAGTTACAAAGACTTCTCTGCCGTGAGAATGCAGCCTGGCTGGGAGCAGGGGACCAGGCTGGGGACCAATTCAGAGGAGGACGTCCTGAGACAACAGGGATGGCAGTGGGAGTACTGGTAGGGAGGCTTCTTATTGCTACAGCAACTAACATCTCAGTAATGTGTGTCATGTGTCACCTCTTGTCACCCTCCTGAAGCCCTGCGAGCTATAGGCTACCACTCATAGTAAAGGAAGAACCCAGGACTCAGGGAAGCAGGGTGATCTGCCCAAGGCCACGTAGCGATCAGTAGATGTGGACTCAAAGCCAAGGCAGCTTGATGTTGAAGTCTACATTGGTAACTGCTGCAGTCACGGAGCAAGTGGCAAGATCATATATATTGATTTAAATCCAAACACTTTCACCAGATGTGACGTAGCCTTGGGGTAGTCACTGCCCCCTCGAAGCCACGGTTTTCTCGTGAAGACTGTATGTGATATACTCCGTGGTTCACAGTCCTCAGAAGGATGGGACATGAAAGATAGAACAATCTGAGCAATGCCAACGTCTGTTCACCGTGCAGATGTCCCTAGTATCCCGGCTGGTCCCTGAGAGGTCATTCTTACAGTACCTGGGTTTTTTGAGGCAGTGACTCCAAGCCATGCTGCTGAAAAAGCAATTTTTTTTTTGGCTCTGGCTGTGTGGATAGATTTTTAATATTTAATTAGGGAGACCTTCTGCTTGGAGAGAGGGCAGGACTTGTTATTAAATCCTGCTGCTTGGTCTTTCTCACTTGCCCGTGGGATCATTCATTCATTTCCAGTCACACAATTTAATATTGCAACAGCTAATGGGGAGATGTTGATAATTTGTAAAAGCTGGTTGGTCCTGAGGCTGTGAGAGAAGCTCCTCGCCCAGGCCTGCTGTGTGAGCAGCAGCAGATTCTCTGGAGACCAGGGCTCCTGAGAGCTCCGTGTTCACTCTCTAATTGCACTCACAGGGTGCCTTCTGAGCATCAAGTGCAGTGTCGGCAGCCATGAGGACTAGAAAGATGGTCAGAGTACAGTTGCAACCCTGAGGTTGGGATTCCTGCGAGCATTACAACATTAGGCTTTGCCACCAGATGTACAGGCTCAAAAAGTCTCCTTCGTCACTTCCTAACTGCAGTGGGAATTAGCCTCCTTTAGATTTGATTCTAAGGACATGGCACCTCCCCCTAAGACTGACTTCTGGAGTGTGCCAGCCTCCAGTGTATATTGGATGGACCCTGACAATAGATAGGCTTCCTGTGTGAACATGTGGGAAGATCTTTTGGAGATGGTACAGAGCAGGGAACTGTGGAGTGCCTAGTAAGTGCGCATCTCATTGATAGGCACTGGTGAGCCAAGACAGACATGGTCTTGTTCTCAGAGACTAAGACTTGGTACACGAGGGAGGGAGAACCCAAGAATCACAGGCGTGAAGAGTTACAACATGGGGAAATACTGCAAAAGGGTATGTTGGCACTGTGAGGGGGTAGCTGGGCTCAGGGAAGTGTAGGCATGTACGGGATGCTTCCCCCAGGAAGTGACGATGAGAAAGAAATCCAAAGAAACGGAATTTAGTAGATGGGAATTTAGTAGTGTAGTATGCATACACTAGTGCATGTATGACAGGGGCAGGAGGGTTCTGTGTGTGGAGGGAGGGTAAGAAAGACTTTCATGGACCTCCTGTGCAGATGCATAGGATAAGAAGGAAGGAAGATGCATTCAAGGAGGGTGTGTCTGCTTGTGACTTCACTCTAAAGCCTTCTATGGCTCCCATGGCCTAAGGGAAAAGTCTGCTTTTGAATGCAATGTCCAGGCTCCTTTATGACCTGCTTGACTTTCTCCTACTCAGGTCACTTTTCTTCTCTTCTCTCTCCCCCTATCTGTGCTTATTGCTTCTTTAGTATAACTTCCTGACTGACACTCGCACACTCTGACTCCCTGACTGACACTCGCACACTCTGACTCCCTGACTGACGCTCGCACACTCTGACTCCTTGACTGATGCTCGCACACTCTGACTCCTGACTGACGCTCGCACACTCTGACTCCCTGACTGACACTTGCACACTCTGACTCCCTGACTGACACTCACACACTCTGACCCCCTGACTCACACACTCTGACTCCCTGACTGACACTTGCACACTCTGACTCCTGACTGACACTTGCACCCTCTGACTCCTCACTGACACTCGCACACTCTCGCACACTCCCTGACTGACACTCACACACTCTGACCCCCTGACTGACACCTGCACACTCTGACCCCCTGACTGACACCTGCACACTCTGACCCCCTGACTGACACACACTCTGACTCCCTGACTGACACTTGCACACTCTGACTCCCTGACTGACACACACTCTGACCCCCTGACTGACACTCACACACACTATGACCCCTGACTGACACTTCTGACCCTGACTGACACTCACACTATGACCCCTGACTGACACTTGCTGACACTATGACCCCCTGACTGACACTTGACCCCTGATTGACACTATGACCCCTGACTGACACTCTGCACACTCTGGACCCCCCTGACTGACACTTGCACACCTGACCCCCTGACTGACACTTGCACACCTCTGACCCCCCCCTGACTGACACTTGCACACGCACACTCTGACTCCCTGACTGACACTTGCACACACATGCTCCTGCTTCCCTCTGGTGCCTGCTTGCCTTCCATCTCCACTGGGTTGTTTCCAGGTGTCTATCCCATTGTGTCCACACCTCCAGGACTCCACTGACAGGGACCACAGTTGAATGGTGCTCTCTCTAGTCTTGCAGCTCTGTAGTGTGTGCACAGACCTACATCAGAAACACTTCAAATGCTCTTCACGGTTCTGAGTGTGAAGGGGTAGGGAAAAAAAATCTCAAAGGAATTTCTCAGTGGAAAGCTCTGTGCCGCACACATTTCATACCCCAAATTCACCCAGCTTGTAGGGATTATTTTGTAATCCCCACTTCCTCCGTCATGAAAACTTGGTTATCAGCTGTCAGTTTTATGCACCCTTCTTTCCGTCAGCCCAGGGATAAACCGTGAGGCTCATTTGGATGCTGGAGAATGGTGGGACTGTTCTTCCTGGTGAAGCTGGGGTGAACTTTAAAGATTAGAGGGAGCTTGGAGTTTCCCCAAATGAGACTTGGTCTAGTTCTGTTTTGCCATTTAAAATATACCTGTTCATAATGTCTTCCTATAGGTGGTATCGTTAGCGATAGTCAACGTGATGCACCCAGGAAGAGGGAAAAACCAATTAAAAAACAAAAATACCTCCATCAGGTTGGCTTTCGGCATGTTTGTAAGGCGTTTTCTTATAGTTGATTAGTTGATAATTGATGCAGGGGGACCCTGTGGGTGGTTCCACCCCTGGACAGGTTGCCCTGGGCTGTGTAAGAAAGGTGGCTGAGAGAGCCAGCAGGCAGTGTCCCCCATGGTCTCTGCCTGCGTTGAGCTCTTGCCTTGGCTTCTCTCAGTGCTGGACTGAAACTTGTAAGCAAAATAAACTCGTTCACAGCATCCACGAGACAAACCAGCACGATAGGACACGGAAGGCAAACCATCTGTGGTTCATTGAGAAACATGTCTCAGGCTCATTAAAAACACATGAATTTTTATAGAATGGCCATATCATTCAAGATTGCCAGCCAAAATGCACTCACTATTATTAATTTATCCTTAATAGACATCTCTCTTACAGATTAGCACCCTAATTACTACTGAAAAAGTGTGCGGCTGTGACGTGAGACAGCCGATTAGAGTGAGCCAGATGATAAACCGAAGCCTTTGGTTGAGAGCACTTCAGCCTTCTTCCCATCTTCCAACAACAGTGTCTGTCGTCCTGGAGGGCCAGGCAGGTTCCCATTTTTTCCTGATCTGCCTGAGAAGTCTGAGGTTCAGCAGTCAGTCAGGGTACTCTACAGTGGGCTGGGCTGCTCTACAGTGGGCTGGGCTGCTCTACAGTGGGCTGGGATACTCTACAGTGGGCTGGGCTGCTCTACAGTGGGCTGGGATACTCTACAGTGGGCTGGGCTGCTCTACAGTGGGCTGGGATACTCTACAGTGGGCTGGGATGCTCTACAGTGGGCTGGGATGCTCTACAGTGGGCTGGGATGCTCTACAGTGGGCTGGGATGCTCTACAGTGGGCTGGGATGCTCTACAGTGGGCTGGGATGCTCTACAGTGGGCTGGGATGCTCTACAGTGGGCTGGGATGCTCTACAGTGGGCTGGGATGCTCTACAGTGGGCTGGGATGCTCTACAGTGGGCTGGGATGCTCTACAGTTGGCTGGGATGCTCTACAGTGGGCTGGGATGCTCTACAGTGGGCTGGGATGCTCTACAGTGGGCTGGGATGCTTTACAGTGGTTCCTGCAAGGGAAGGGCAGTGTGCAAAAAGCACAGAGCAAGAAAGAAAGAAGCGAGGTTGAACGACTCACTTTGTGTTTCTTGTAAGCCTGCATCTTCTGGTTCTCCTCTAGGTCAGCAGTTCTCACCCTGTGGGTCACAATTCTGTTGGGATTGCATATTAGCTGTCCAGCATATCAGATATCTACACTACAACTCATAATAGTAGCAGAATTACAGTTATGAAGTAGCAGTGAAATAATTTTATGGTTGGGGGGGTCACCATGGCACAAGAAGCTGTATTAAAGGGTCGCAGGGCTAGGAAGGTTGAGAAGCACTGTTCTAGGTCCTTCCTAGACCTTTCTTAATGTTTGTCAATCTTTCCTCCAAATAGAAAAGTGTCTGCCACAGTAAAGTAGCAGGAGAGCTTAAAGGGTTTTTCTACATATTTACAGAGGGAGCCTTCATTTACATGTCAGTGGAGGCTCATTTGCGTCAGTGTGTGTGTGTTCAGGGTGATTGAGCCTCTCTGGTTGAGGTAATTTTGCATCAACAGAGGCGGAGGGAGAAGTGAGCTGGCTGCTGAGCCTAGGGACTGGAGTGATTTTAATCTTGTTGCTGTCACATACTTCCTGTGCAGCTTCCCCTCTCTGGTGTCATTGCCTCATTGAGAAGGACACTCATTTCTCAGGGCCTTCCAGGGGATGTCAAGGACGTGAGAAACCAGGTGCTTGTCTCCACGATATGCAAGGGGGGGCAGTAGGTTATGGTGCATTTCCTGTCCCATAAAGACGGGATGCTAGACCTTGTACACATTTGCGGTCATGTTGCCTAGGCACTAGTCTGCCTCCACCAACAAGATACAATGTGTAGGTCTGCTGTCCTGTTCCCAAGAATGTCAACAACGCAAAGAACACAGGCCAGCAGGAGTGACTGAAAGGACAGGGGTTTGGGATAGGAAACTTGGGGTCAGGCCCCGACCCCCGTTTCTGACATAGGGACTTCCATTTTCTTGGCCCTCATTACCGTCTGCTACAAAACCCAGGAGGACACTGTGTTTCCGCGTTACCACCATCGGTTGGCTGTCTTTAGTTTTAATTTATTAATCAGTTATGAATCCTGTCTTGAGTATGGTCTCTAAAGTCATTTGAACCTGTGCTATTTTCAATTTATATGAATTTTCTCTCTAGATAGTGAGTTTCATTAAACATATTCATTTTGTGGAAGTCAACGTTATTTTAATCAGTCCTAATTTACTTCCCTTAATCACCTAATTTCAGCACAAGGATTGCTCAACCCTCACACTTGCTTAACAAGCCCCTCAAAGCATCCATTGCTGTCAGATGTCAGCAGAAAAGATGGAGGGCCGTTTACTGAACGGCTGCCTGTGAAGATAAACTAGACACTTTTGTGCTTGCTAGTCCCCTCTACTACCCCAATAACCCTGTGCAGTAATATGGTATCCCTACTTTGAGGTCCAGCTCTCAGAAAGCTGAGGTGACACAGACAGTCACCAGAGTCATTATTCACCCTTGGTCGGAAGGCAGATTACACTTCCGGTAATTCTGTAATGGCGGTGCGGCTTATGCAATGTGGTGATGTATTGATGTAGCATTGTGATGTGCTTCTCCCCTTTTACCCATCGGAAAGATGAAGTCATTCTGTCTGGAGCTGCTAAGCACTGGGTCCCTGCTTCAGCAGGACCTGGAGGGGTGTTCACACTGACCCCCTTGCTTTATCTGAAATATTTCAGAAGGGGCTCGAAGACTCCGGAGGCCTCTGGAGAGCCCACCCAGCAGCTGGCTGGGTGCTCTGGTGGCAGAGGGATCTCGTAGGATAAAGGATGATAATGGTTGTGGCTTGGTGGTGACCTGGATGCACAGCAGGCTGTATATTTAATGCCAGGCATGTTTATTTGCCTCTGGCCAATGAGCAAGCTGCATGTTTGGGGCTCTTCACTTAGGTGGTTCTTGGGGAAAATTGAGGGCATGTATATCAAGCAATTTTTGAATTATGGCTCTATTAGCATCTGTGAACGTCTCCCTGGGGAAGCCAGAAAAGCTCTATTAGTTGAGCAGTTTAAAGCAGGATTGGAGGAAGCAGTGGGGGAATATCCCATAGGGAACAATAATTATAAACAGTAGTTCCATGTAAACAGGTCTTAATGTGTTTTCTATATTGAATTCCTGAGAGCGAGGTCTTGTGGCATTCCAGCGCCCCCTCCAGGGCCTCGCCCCTGCACACTAGCACCTGGGGGCCAGTTTGGAGATGGAGAGGAGACTGTGGGGGGGTGGGGCAGTGCTGGCTTTGCCAGGTGCCAGGGGCCTTTTAGACCCTGGCAATGCTGAGTCAGTCTGGTTGTGCTCACGGGCTGTCCAAAAAGCAGGCAAGAGCAATGGCCCCTGGGACACTGCTTGAAGGTGGTGTGACCAAGTCATCCTTCTCTTTCTGTCCCATAAAGTATTGCAGACAGCTTTAGGACCAAATCAAGGTCTTAATCAGTGTATTTCAATTAAACGTTCCAAAGTGCTGAAGGTGGGCCATTGCTCCATTTACAGGAGAGAGAGTCTCTAGGGAGCAGATGGAGGGGTTCTGTCTGAATGTTTTATTCTAGGGTTATTTCTGTAAGGTCAGTAAGGTAATTTCTACACTTTTCAAGGTCTAGTGTGGCCAAGCATTCTATGAACCAAACATTCTTTGTCCACATAAGAAGCCAGGGGCCTCATTTGGGGTTTTCAGTAACTCTTTAACTTACTTAGACCATAAACCCCTGGGAGCAGAGGTCTTCCTCATTAGTTCTGTGTTGTGTGGCTGCTTCTAACGCCCACATCACAGAGCTTAAGACCTGGTCCCACTGCACGAACCCTAGGGTATCCTAGCTGATGCTTGTGATCGTAATGGTGCTGTAAAGAAAGGCTATGCCCCTGGGTCACATGACTTCCGATTACCTTGAAAGCAAGGATGCCCTGTGCCTTCTTACATTAGGAAAAATTATGGGATCATGAGACTTCGGGGCTGGGCACGCCTCACACTTCGTCTGTGGTTTTCAAACTCGCACAAAGGTCAAATCTTTTTAATGGAAGGAGATCATGCATGGGAGCTCAGTATGCAGCATCGATGGTTGGGTTAAAGTGGAGTATTGGAAAGATGAAGTGTTCCTTCCCCAAATCTTACAAACTGGTCCTAAGGGAGTGTCTGATGATCACCCTGGACACCACTGATGTAACTCGAATTTCTCGTAGCACAGCTGGGAAGTGGTCCCTGAGTGCCTGAGGGTTGGTAACCAAGGGGAGAGCGTCTCAGTCTCTGACACGCCCTCTCGGTAAATATTCAGGATATATATTACAGCGTGGAAGAGGGTTAAGGAGTCAGGCTTGGGAGGAGGAAATCCAAATCCTGGTAGATATGGGCAAGAGGTATGAGTATTGGGACCTTTATGGGTGAATTTGGAAGATTTGCTGTAGGCCACCAAATGCACCCAGAGGTATGAAAGAAAATATTGGTGAGAGATCTCCACCCAGTCTAACCACTCTCCATTCATTCATTCATTCATTCATTCATTCATTCATTCATTCATTCATTCAGCACTTCCAGACCGCCCACCATGTCTTGGTTTGTACCCATGATGCTTCTTCAGAGCTGGCTGCTCCCCCTGCCTACAGGATAAAGTAGTTTTTCCAGGTTTCCCTCAAGTGGGACAGAGCCACGGAGCAGCACAGACAGTGACATGAAACAATGCAAAGGCCCCACAGCAAGGTCTTCCAACAGCTCAGCTTTAGCTCAGCCGGATTCTGCTTGGGGATCCTAACTCTCCTTTCTGCCCCGAGGCGGCGACTAGAGTTTTGTTAAGCCAATCATTGTACTTCCCTTGAGAAAGGCTGAGCTCTGCAAACCGACCTGAGTACTGGCTTCTTTCCCTCCGCCATTGCGTGGCCCTAAGCCAGTGGCTCCAATTCTCTGTGCTTCGTGAGTGAGATGGGGGAAGAGATGGCATTCACCTTTCAAGGGTCAAATGGAGTAACGGTCCTCTGTAGTGTGTGTGTGTGTGTGTGTGTGTGTGTGTGTGTGTGTGTGTGTGTGTGTGCAACTCAAAAGCAGGAAAAAGAGAAGACACAGGTTGGGAAATTATTGATGCTGACAGACTAATAGTAGAAGCCAAGGAGAAGATAAATGGAGGCTAGACCCAGGGTCCATCACAGGAGGGAGCCCTGAGAGGCAGGGTAGAGGCTTGAGATCTTGGAGCTGGAGACGGAGAAGACAAATACAGAGAGGTGAGGTGGGAGGTCGAGAGGAACAACCCATGCACAGCCTAACTCTTTCCTTTGTGTGTTCCTTGAGGGAAGTAAAAGGATGACAGTGTTGCCACGGATAGAGGATCAATGAAGAGCAGCACTGAACACACTAGACAGATGAAAGGCTCCGGAGACCTGGGCCAGTCTACTGAGGACGGAGCCGCCATCCTTGGTGTGCAGCTGCCTCAGCTACAGCCAGCTACAGCGATGGTTTGTCTGGGAACTGTATCCTGGACACAACTCAAGCACGGAGTGAACTGCTCTGGCTTTGGCTTGCCGTGAGGAGTTCCTGGAGAATGCAGGCTAAGTGAACTCCTAATGGTCGATGATTACAGAGAACTACATGTACATTAAGCAAACCAGAGAGCACTGTGCTTATCTGAGGATTGGGAGGCTCTCCTGTTAGCCTCTCTCCACCCCTCTTTCATTACTCTTCTCTCTCATCCCTGCCATGTTTGCTCTCTACACTGCCTGCATCCCTCACCTTCCTATCTTACTTCTGTCTTTCTTCTCTCTCTCTGCAACTGGAGATGCTAGGAACGTACACTAGGTCAGAGTCAGGTGTCAATCTCATGCCCGAGGCAGTCTGCCCCATGATTTCTAGCATTTGAGCTCAAGTATCCTCATGTCACGTTGTCCTAGGGATCATGATGGGATGGGCATACAGGTTTTGCATTCTGGAGCTGGAGACAGAGAGGAAGCAGAGACACAGAACGGTGTAGTGGACATCTCACTTTGTATGGTAAGGGGTTCATGAAGAGATTCATTATGAATTCCTTGTGCAATTAGATATAAATAGAGAGGAAAAATTTAAAGCAGATGAACTGAATGAATTGTTTCTATTTCTTTGAACAAAGTCAGTCTGGTTCAATGCAGTTCCTTCTTCCTCTTGCATATCTCCCACCCCAACCCCCCAGGATTTATGATCTTTGACAGGAAATTGAAATCTGTGACACTCTACCATGCTTGCTCGAGTATACTGCAAAGTATCACCTATCCTGGTCCTCAAACACCAGTGCCATTTGCCCTCGTTTTAGGAGATTCTCAGCTGCAGGGTGGCAGTGGGGGCAAGCGGAGACACAGCAGGCTGGTCAGATTGGGCGTCTTCAAGCAGAGTGGAGGACAGAAGGCCTAGGTATGGGCATCTCTCAGTGTCCTCTGGAGACGAGAAGGGCTGGGATGACTCCTGAACACACGGCATTCTGCTGCTGAAGGAGAAGGGGAGGTGCTTCCAGCCCAAGTAGAGAAGTGGGTACCAACAAAAATTAGGAGCCAGGGTTGGCCTCAAGCTGAACGAGATGCAGCTTCCTGTTAGCCTTGGAACAAGGATGTTTTGGGGGTGCATCAAAATGCTGACAATGTGAAGGGACAACGTAGCTAATACACTTGGTAGGCAGGATGGGGAAAGTAGGGGGAGAGAAGGTGTCCTTGACTTCTCATATCCTGGAGAAACTGGGTCATAGACACAGCTTAAACAAACAGACAAGCGAGCGAGGCTAAACATGTTTACAGCGTGACTACATCCTCAGATGCCCGAAAATGGGCAAAGGGAAGAAGAGACAAGAGGAAGCTTTGAGGTTGCAGAGGAGAAACACACCTGTGTGACTTTGCTCATTCAGAGTTTCTTTTTAAGATTTCTTTTTATTATTTAAAAATGACCTGTGTCTCTCTCTGGGTGTGGGGCACATGCATATGTGAGTGTATGTGTCAGCAGAGTAGAGGGTGTTGGAACCCCAAAAGCTGTAGTTATAGGTAGCTGTGAACTGCCTGGTGTATGTGCTGGAACCAGACTCAGGTTCTTTGCAAGAACGCCATATATTTTAAACCGCTGAGCCACCTCTCCAGTCCAGGGAAGGAGATGTTTTTACTATGAGGAGTTCAGCTTGGCACACACTGGATATGCTGTTTTATTGCTGTCCACCACCCTTAAGGTAAATCTCTACGGTCCCTCACATTGGTGCTGGCAGGAGGTAAGGCCTGCTCCTCCTCATCTTTCCTCTAATGCTGAGAAAGTGTAACTTGAATCCTTAAATTACTAGCATTCTGGATCAATAGGTCTATCCATTTCTGAGCTTTGAAGTGTGTGTATTTTATTTCATATTCTATTACGGCAAATGAAGAAACGCTTTTAAAAGGGTTACGCATTACTTCCCTAAGGCTGTCACAACAAATTACTACAAGCTGACGGCTGAACTAGTAAACATTTCTGCTCAGCACAAGAGGACGGAAGTTCAACATCTTATGTTGAAATGAAGGAATTGGCGGGGCCACAGCTTTGAGGGTCTCCATGGGAATTAGTTCTTTGCCTCCTCCAGCTTTGGGTGCAGGGGACCCCCAGCACCCCTTGACTTACAGACGCATCACTCCAATCCCTGTTTCTTACTTTCTCCTGTCAGTGTCTCAACTCTATCTGACTCTCACCCAGGACATTGGTACTGGAATCTGGGACCCACCCGAGTAATCCAGGATAATCTTATCTCAGGCCCTTTAACTTAGTCACCTCTGTAAAGAACCTTTTCTCTTAATGCATCTGACACACATTCCAGGGGCCCACAACTTGTCCCAGGCACATTCTTAGACAGAAGAAACAAGCCTGAAAGTCCTGAAATAAACCTCGAATTACTCACTTACTCCCTGATCGTTCTGCATGAAGAGGGGAGCCCAAGTCTCGATGTTCTTTAGACTTATAACTTTGCCTCATCGGAGATCTGTAGCTATTGTTCATATCCTAGAACTGTCCTGACAATCAAGTCTAACCCTGTATGGGTAGCCCATGACATATTGGACGAGTGATAAGCCTATAAACATGGCTGAATCCAGGCACATGTGATAGTGGGCTTTTTAAGAGCCACATTCAATCGTTTCACTCTCGAGGGGGTTCAGCAAGTCTCCAGAGTAACATGTTTCTGCTAATACAGAATGCATAGAAAATTGATTCAAGGGCCCCCAAGAACCTGGATTCTCATTATTTCCCCCAAGAATTTTTTTTCTTTTTTTTTTTTCGGAGCTGGGGACCGAACCCAGGGCCTTGCAGGCAAGCGCTCTACCACTGAGCTAAATCCCCAAACCCTTCCCCCAAGAATTTTAATTATCATTGCTGCTAGCATTTTTGGTGGAAGCCCTTCTATAGCTTGTGCTTATCAACAATTTCATGAATGAGTTACAGGGGCAAAATAGAATCGTCCTTTGCTTAGACAGATGTAGGATATGGCTACAGAAGAACCTGGTTTGAGAGACACCGATGTATGCCTTGCTGTCTTACTCAGTAAGTTGTCCTGGAATAGCGAGTGCCTTCTGAGGTTGCTAGGCAGAACTCATAGGCATGGTTAGACATGACTGTCTGGGAAAGTAGTGATCTTAGCTGGTGGTGAGGTGGTAACTGGTAAGGCTGGCCCACCAAGCAGCAGGTGAGATGAGAGACAGAGAGCGAACTGACAAAGCTTTCTGATCTAATAGAATCTGCTCACCTGCCCTCACCCCACCCCAAGAAGCGCTCACTGTCTCCGTTAGGTGGAAGGGATAATGAACTCAGTCGGTTAGCGGGCACTGCAGTGAAAGCCAAGTACTCGTGCTGACACAGCATATGGGGACAAGGTATTTCTAGGATTCTTATTTGGGGAACTTCTATACTAACTGCTATACCATTTTTTCCCCCTGTCAAATCCAAGGGAAAGAATTATATTGCCCAAGGACATAGCCATAGTAATACATGTTTTTTCCTAATGAATACTACATTCCTTTTATTGGAATGCTTTCAGGTCAGAGAATTGTGACGCACAGAAGCAGCACAGCCATCGGTAGGAAGGTTGGCCCTGCCCACGTGTCTTTCATTGAATTCTGCGTGCAGCTATAGGAGCGTGACTGCTGCTGCTACGAATCGAATTACACACGCCCCAATTGTTATAAATTGAATTGCGTCTTCCCAAAAGGCTTATTGAAGTTCTAACCTCGGCCCTTATTTGGAAATAAAGTCTTTGCAGATGTAATGAAGTTAAGATGAGATTAGAGAGGGCCCACGACACGATGTGACGGCCGTCCTTATCAAGAGAGAAAATCGCCATGTGGAGACAGATGCAGAGAGAGAGAGAGAGAGAGAGAGAGAGAGAGAGAGAGAGAGAGAGAGAGAGAGAGGAGCCCAGGTGGGTGCTGACATTGGGGTCGTGATGCCAGAAGTCAAAGGATGCCTGGAGTACTGTAAGGTAGGTGAGGCTGGGAAGAACCTTCCCCAAGATGCCCCAAACTCCAGAGTTTGCCTCAATTTTGGATACTTGGACTCCAGAACCATGAAAGAGTACTCACCTGTTATTTTAAAACAATTTATAGCAATCTGGTATGAAGCACCCTAGGAAATTAATAAAGTGATTGTACTAATTTCTTTTCTTACAATGAGGAAAAGGAAAGAGAGAAGACAGGACTTGGTGAAACTCACAAATAATGCAGGGGCACCCAGACCAGGATCTCAGCTCTTCTGGACCCTGTACCTGACATCTCTGTACCACTCTAATGTTGCCCTTAAGAGAGTATATTAAGAATGAGACCAAGATCCTAAGAGAGGCTACTGATGAGAGCACTTTTATGAAGGTGCTTCACTCTCCTTAGAGTGATTGTGTCACATGGATCCCAGAGCCTTTTCCTGGAGGCGTACTTTCTCCCAGGGGGTTAATGGAGCTTGTAATGTCATATCCACACTGGAGGTGACATCACCCACATTACTGTGAGGTTTCTAGACTATAAGCTCATCTGTGCTATAGGCTTAATGACAGATGGCTGATGTCATCTGGACCAGCTTTCCCGCTGATGGTACACAGAGCAGAGTGCAGAACTCTGGGGCCAAGCATTTCCACCATGCAACCGCATCTTTGGAACTTTAACTCTTCTCAATCTGTCTTCTTTATATAAAGGGAATAACGGCATCTACTTCCCAGATTTATTTATTTATTTTCCTCGGAGTGCTATTCTGCAGGTTTCACTTTTTCTAGAGTGTAAAAGGCACTTAACTACCCTGGATGCATTGTAGGTGCTGAGCACATGCTCAACTCCTTCTTTTCCCTCATGCAGGGCTCCTAGCAATAGCATCAAATGTATATCCCTGCTTTTTAACTTTACCTCTCCTAATCTCTTAAACATCAGATGCCTGACTGGCATCCTCCCGGGCAGCAAAGCAGAAAGGTGCAGTCGTTAGAAGCGGTGGTGGTGGTGGTGGGGAATAGGATGCTTTTGGATGCCAGAAAGAAGAACAGTTATGGTGTTCCTATGTCATCTGTAGCCTCATGAGCAAATGGGCAGCACATACACTCACTTACAGTGTCAGTGGCTACTCAGAAGCTCTGAACAGGCTGACTCATGTTCTTCTGGAATCCATTGAACGACAGAGACATTACGTATCTCTTACAGATGAGTCATCTGAGCTTGGATCTCAGATGGAGCCCAGATCTCTCTGTGCATGTCGAACTATTCTTATGGACTTTTAAATTTCAGGCGTATTTTTTTTTAGGAAGACATTTTTTATTTCTAAATGTGCTTCAGCTTTCAACAGCTCAGAAAGTTAGGGTTATAAAGCCATTGATTCACTACATTTCTGCTAAAGCTAAGATAGTTCCTACACAGGAGCCTAACACAGAGAGCCCTTCTAGCTGGGCTGTCTGTGGAGAAGTGAGAGACTTAAAGATCAGTTGCCATCCCACCTACAGAGCTCAGCTAAGAGAATTAGCTCTAGAACTCCTTGGAAGAAAGAGTAAAACACACCAGAAAGAAAAAAATCAAGACACAGATTGGTTTTTCGTTTGTTTGTTTGTTTGAGACAGTCTCACTCTGCAGGCCTGACTGGTTTGGAACTCATAACACAGAGCAGGATGGACTTGGACTCACAGAGATCCATCTGCACTTGCCTCTGAAGTGCTGGGATCAAAGGCATACGCCACCATGTCCAGCCAAAAGAAGGAGACCGAGTTCTTAAAGTCCAACTTCACCAAGATGAACTCGAGCTAGACTCTTGACTCTTGTGCTCGGTCAGCCAAGCACCATAATAGTCCACTTTTGTTTACCTCAGTGTTTTTGACTAGTTATTTATTCAAACCATATTTCATTATTATGTAGAATTTAGTCATACAATGCCTAAATGTAGGGAAACTTCTGCCCACAATGTGAAGTTACAAGAGAATACATATTGAACACACTTGCATATACTTCGTGTATGAATTGACTGTGATTGTTGAAGGCTGGCATTGCTTAACACTCTGCTCATCAAATCTCAAATCTTTCCTGGGGCTTAATTTTATGGTACAATAATCATATAGAGAAATTATATTGGGAACAGCATATCACAAGAAGGAAGAAAAATTAATAGAGTTCCTTTAAGTTTGAGAAACTTGCTACTAACTTTCTTTCATGTGGCTTTTAGCTTTTTTATTTTCAAAATGACCTAACTCAATCATACAAGTGTTTAAGACATCATGTAACTATATGGCATATGTCTGTAGTATATGATAATCAAATTAAAAATTCCACTTCAAGATGAAAATATTTTGATTAGAGCATAGCAATTATAAATGTAAGGAGTATGGTCTGATGCATATATATATATGTGTGTATATATATATATATCACACACTCACACACACATACACACACACACATCCAGAGGCATCAGGGTAATCAATGTTTTCACCTCCTTATCATTATTCAAAGGTCACATATAAGTACCAAGTTCTTGTGTTCTACAGAGCAATGCAGGAGAGCGCGGTTTGAAAAAAAAAACTGTTATGTATTTTATGTATAACCAGAAGAGAGGAACTCAAATGCTCCAAACCAGTACTAATTTTGCAATCATAAACAGTGCTGGTGAGTCAGATTTACAGCTACATTCTCATTAAGAACTGGAAGTTAAAGCCGCAGCTGATGAAGTGGTTTTACAACAAGGGTCTTTATGAGGGTTGAGGGTTAGGGAGAGGAGCTAGTGTTTCTTAAACGCTTTCTAATTGTTAGGCACCGTGATTAGCATTTTTCCTCCCTGTAATCTTTTCAACTGCTGCAAGTTAATCAACATCATAATGACTTTTAAAAGTCTTTAGCTTCTACCAAAATATGCATATTTATCAGACACCTTCCGGGAGAAGGGAGAAGGAGTGTGCACTTTGCTCCTCTCACGCAGTCAAAAGAAAAAAACACCAGGACCCACATGTGCTCCCCTGGCCCTGCACAGTTCAGTACCACGGACAGCGCCAAGAGGGCAAGGGGGAAGGTTTGTGCAGGCGGCGCCACCAAATCTTCCAGGACTCCTGTGCCATTTTCCGCGTACTTTCCCCCCGCCCCCCGAAATACTTTCACAACAATCTAAGCCAGAAAACACATTCGTATAAAACGGGGAAGCTCTGGGGGCTCGCTTACCATCCGACAAGTCAATCAGCCCGAGGTAGTGCAGTAGTTTCAGAGAGGAGCACAGGACCACTACTATCCCCAAGGTCTGGAGCCCTTCAGACTCGCCCTGGGTCAACATCTCCGTTCCCGGGTAGGCAAGCAGAACGCGGGCAGGCATTTAAAGCTGGAAAATCGCGCTTCTTGCTGCTGTTCCAAGTGCAGGGTTACTTCCACCAGCCTAGCTTCCTCTCACTTTCTCCCTCCCTCCTGTCTACTCCGCCCTCCACCTCTCTCCTCCTACCTTGCAATTGCTAGGTAATCTTGCAATTCATGGTAATCTTTGCTTTTATTTCCCCGTTTTCCTAAGGTAATTTCTCCAAAGGCTTAACCAGTCCCTAAACATCTGCTAGCCGAGAGAACTAATAATTGGCAACACCTCACGGCATATTCTCTGAAGGATCCAGGGGTTGTGTGCCAGTGTACACCGTTTCAAAGACAGAACATTGATTGCTTCAGCTACCAAACCCAGACATGAAAATGAAAGCTCTCTCCCACCCCTTAACAATTTGTTTTTACTCTCCTAGTGGAAAAATCAGACAAGCTGGTATGGGAATACAGTGATTCTAGCGTTGACATCATGAAGTGGCCCTGGAAATGATCGCTAAGGAAGTTATCAGAAACTGGGCACACCCATAGCTACATCTGTCTTCAGGCAGTCCCCTAAGAGTGTCAGGAGTTAAGTTGGTGGCCGGGCTGAGCATGTGATCCCAGGGCTTCAGGGAAAGAGCCAATCCAGAAATAAAATATGGGAAAGCAAAAATAAAAATAAAAATAAAAATAAAAATAAAAATCGGTGTTGTTCTAAATGTTCAGGTTTCAGTTAGAATGCCAGCAGGAAGCTTGTTGGGGAAAAGTATTCAATGTACTGAAGGGGGAAGCCTGACACCTGACCTCCTGCAGGATCCTGCACTTCTGGGGAGCCCAGTCTCCATTTCTGTGGATCAGCTGACCTCCACTGAGAGGACAGAGTGAGGACAGAGCTGCACTGAGTGATAAGTGACAAACATCTGGGCCACTTCTTGGATAAAGTGTTGGCAACTGTGTGAGGATGTGCACTCTCTGGGATTGCCAGCAGGAATGCAAATATTTAAATAAAACTGAAGATATTTTGTTGTTGTTGTTCCTAGAGGTTTCACTTGAGGGGATGCATATCTATGTGTACCAATATGGACAGACATATTCTTTGCTCACTTATAGCAAAAAAAAAAGGCTGAAAAATCTTCCATGCTTATCAATGAGGAGATGGTTAATCAATAAGGCATCAGGAAAAAGGATACCATGTAACCACTAAAACAGCAGTGAACATTTCCGTATCTTTGGGTGCCGGCTGCAAAACACATCATTACATAGAAAAACAATTTGTTCTCACACCACCATTTTGATGCTGAGAAGGGATAGGCATCTCCTGGCATATACAGGAAATAATTCTACATGGGTATAACATTCATTGGCAAATGTGTTTGGGTGCCTCGGAAGAGAGTTAAGGGACTGGATTGGAGGGTGGCCCCACTATTGAGGTTTTCCCAACATATCTGTAGAACGAATTCAAAATAAGAGAAACAACTAAATGTGAACAAATTGTTCCTTTATTTCCTTATTTTAAAAGGGGGGGGAATAGTCTACATATCTCAGTTTTATGTGTCCTTGTTCAATCTCACTGGTGTCTGGACAATGGTATCCCGGAGTATTATTTAATTTTCTGTTGCCCTAACAGAATTAAGCGGAGCACTTTATAAATAAAAAGCTTGTTCCGTTCGCAGTTCTTGTTATTTGCATCTACTTGGCTCTGGCGAGGGTAGTACCAGAGCAGACAGCATCGCAACTGAAAGAGTGTGTGTGGAAAGAAGAAAGTTCACATGGCAGGACCGGAGGCGAGAGGCTGGACAGCCAGGATTGCTCTTAATATAGTCAGTTGTTTCAGAACCCTTTATGACCAGAGTCAACTCATTCTCTCCAGACAGCACTAATACATTCAGGAGGTGAAGGCCCTGAGACCTAATGGCTGCCTCCTAGACCCCAGCTCTTTTTCTTTTTTTTTATTTTTATTAGATATATTTCTTTACTTCCATTTCAAAGGTTATTCCCCTTCCCAGTTTCCTGTCCATAAGCCCCCATTCTCTCCCCATACAGGTATTTCCTCTATACATCCCCCTTATTGCCCCCCAATATTCCCCTGCATCGGGGTCCAACCTTGCCAGGACCAAGGGCTTCCCCTTCCCCTGGTGCCCCAACAAGGCCATTCTCTGCTACAAATGCAGTTGGAGCCCTGGGTCAGTCCCTGTATAGTCTTTCGGTAGATAGACGCCAGCTCTTAAAGGTTCCACTGCTAGGGACCAAGGCTTCACTAGTTGAATCTCTGGGTGCCAAACCATGTCCAACCATCGCCCCTGGTGTTTGCCTGTACCAGCTCATAAAGCTTTCAGCTTTTCAAAATTAAAAAGGCACTGTGGTAGAGACACTTATCCTCCAGAAGTAAGCAAGTGCTATAAATGAGCATTCTCTTATCTCCCTGGTATACAATAAGACTCCACGATGACCTTCCGGACACCATCTCTCCAGAAGGAAACCTGACCAACACACCTGTGAAGAGACGTTTTGATTAGGCATGTTTTCCACCTTCTGAGGGCTAGCGTCTGTGACCCCACCAGGGTGACAATAGATGTGGGAGAACCCTACATTTCCAGGAAGTCAGCCCTTTGTTCTCTAGCCTGAGCCTTGTCTGCTCCTGTCCCTTCCCCTCCCCTTATTGCTTCCTCTATAGTAACTCTCATCTCCCTAAGACTGTGCTGTTCTGGACTCCGCCCACCCCCCATCTCTGCTGTCTTCATCGTTGCAAACGAGTGCATGTATGATTGCTATTTCAGATGACAGCCTTGGGCAGATGGCTCTATCTTAGCTCCTCTCCTGGGCTTCTGTCCTTCCCTCACTTCAACTCATTTCCTTATTTGATGTCACACACATTTCCACTTCCTGCTACCACCAGGTATTCTCGAGCAACTGTAAGATGCAGGAAACCTGATTCAGTTGCTTGCCAAGTCCTCTGGGGATGAACGGTGCAAAGGACACATGGTGGCTCCACTTCCTGCTCGACTGCCACAGTATCAAGGCTAAAAGTGTCCAAGAATTCAGCAGAATTTCCCTCCGATTGTCTCATAACCCTACATTTTAGGAACATCAGAAACAGCAAACTACGACTTCCAAGAAACTGCAGGATGCACGCAGCCCTTATCCTCATCTCCAGGAAGAGCAGAGGGAAACTCAGGTCTCCTGGAGAGTGCCCCACCCACTTGAGTCCAAGACTGCAGCATCCTGACCTGCAGCTGATCAGAGCTGTGTCTGTGGTTTGTCATTTGTGAGAGCTTCGTGATTCAGGGGCTTGAGGACTTCCCTCTCACATCACAGCCTTTGTACAGAGCTCACCCTACCCACAGTCCCCCTTTAAAATTCCACCTCTCGTTTGATGAGAACATTTTGTTCTCACTGGAACATTTGTGAAATTCATTTTGCAAATCGCCATTTTTTTTTGTTTCCAATGAATTATAAGATAAATCTGTTTACACTGGCAATGTAAGCATGTGCAGAACTTGACAGACTTCTCTCGTTAATTTGTCCCAAATTACTACTTTTGGTCAAAAATGTTCACCTTGCTGACCTTCAATTTTATCAACATTAGCGGATATTTGCCATAAGAAACAAAGGCTTGGTCCTGTGAGACTCTCTGAGTGACTATCGGTTGTTGCTACCGAATTTCTGACTTTCGTTCTAACTCTGACCCATAAAAGGCTGGGTTCTGACACAGGTCTCACAATCTCATAGGTAGGTGGGTTCTGCCATGCTTTGTGAGGTCTCTCAGGAATCCTGGACATCAAGATGGTGAATTTCTGCCATAGGGTCTCTGAGTTTGGATTTTAACAGTCACCTTGTAGATGGGTGACCGGGGTCAAGTTGCTTTAACCTCTCACCTTTCTTGTGGATCCATCCTGTGGCTTGCACAGTCTAGCTCCACCACTGGGCTCTACCCACAGTGGTCTTAATGCAACAAGGAAACCAGGCAGTGCCATAGAATGCTTAGCAAAGTCCCTGCTACAGTGTAACATAGAGGAAGCCAGACTGAATGAGCTGTGTTTTCTCCACCTCCCTGTTGGTTCCTGAGCATTCTCATCTCTGAAACAGAATTGACAAGTCACAGTTGTGATCTGGGGAACCGAAGGGGTGTATTTTAGACTTCCCGAAACTTCCGATCTTCAGCCGCAACTCCTCCTTCTAGGCAGATGTTCTCAGCTGAGAATAATTTGTTGTTGCTTAAACTCTGCCTGAGAGTCTGCCCGGAGCAGTCATGAAATCAAATTCTATTTTAGCTACTCACATCTGCACCTCCAGCCAGCTTGCTGCTCTGTCATCTGAGAGGAATTGTAGGGATCCTGGGGTTCAGTGACCCACAGGAGGAAGCCATCCATTTGGCTGACTGAAAACACATGCAGCCCTCCATCTATACGCTCTTGACTCAACAAGGCTTGCTGCTAGCTTGTGGCTTCTCTGAGTGGTTCTCCAACTCTTGGGCCACTGAGATGGATTGACCAGTTGACCCCACCGCACCCTACCCCTCACTAAGGCATCGTCTAAACCTCATTTGGATAAACTAATTTGGTAGGAGCCTCGTTTTCTGGAATATTCTGTTGCAGTTGGTATAAATATAATGCCAACGATTGCACCTGGAGTTTTCCTTTCTTTAGAAGGTGCAGAAGAAATGAAAGAAATCCTCGGAGCAGCACCTCAGAGCTCCTGATCCAGTCTGAAAGCAAATTATTTAACTGCAAAATGGTTATGGTTCACAGAGAGAAAAAAATCATTATTATTCCCATCACCAATCAAAATGAGAAAACTATTTCTGTGTTCTTGAGCCTGCCTCTTTCCTTGGTGCCCTTTTGGGGGCACAGGCAGGGCTTGTTCAAATTAGTTTTCTAATGATGATGGTAATTGTGTAATAATATAGTAATGATATCTCCCTTTCTTCCAACCTCCCTGTCTTTCTCTCTCCCTCCTCCCTTATTTCTTCCCAATCTCTGTTGTTCCCTGTCCTCCAAGACCCACACAGTGAATAGACCACGGTGAATAGACCAAGGGAAAAGGCCTTATATCTACCAGAAAGTTCATAATGTCTAGAAAGCCCCATTATCTTTTTATTTGCATTTTACTGTTTAACTCTTTAAAAGCTCTTTGTATATTTCTGCTTTTCAATAAGTCCTTGTTGAGAACACATTGCGCCAACAGTTCCTAATTAGCTTTTTAGTTAGGATACAACATGGTCTGTTGTTCAGCTAAGAAAGCAAGGGCAGGGGGCAGGGGCTACCTGTGCATGGCTTTCATGCAGCAGGTGCCACACTCCGCGCTCTATTCTGTTTCCTCCTTTGTCTTAATTACTGCAGCACATAAGGTGGTTTAGACAGAGGCTGGAAGATGCACCTGGCTAGCAGTTCCCTGTCCAAATCCTGTCTCTGGGAAGAGCTGTCTTGCTTTGGGTAGCTTTTCCTGAGTCTGTCTGGGCTGGCTTTCCACTTCCATCCTATCTTGCATTTCCTCTCCTACTCTCCCACAAATCCGCACCTATCCCCATTCCCATCCCAGCCCTTAGTAGCCATTCTCAACCAGGATGGATCTTCTTGCTTCACAATTGGGCCCATGGTGTTCAAGGAGAGGGACAGGTGACTACTGTAGAGAAACATGTTGGTTTCTGCCCTTGGGGTT
This sequence comes from Rattus rattus, assembly GCF_011064425.1. Lineage (NCBI taxonomy): Eukaryota > Metazoa > Chordata > Mammalia > Rodentia > Muridae > Rattus > Rattus rattus. The sequence continues at coordinate 6,496,113 of NC_046162.1, forward strand.
TAGGAAAACCTGGAGGAAATCTCATTGCAGGCATTTGGGGAAGTGAATCTGGAAGGACCCTGGGCTTTGTTTTCATGATATCGTGTCCTTTGGAATGGATGGTCAGGGACCAGTCCTCCAAAATTTTAGCTTGCAGTTTGCCTTCTCCCCTTCCAGTCTCTTGAACATCTGCCTCTCCTTCCTCGGCCCTGGAGCAGAGCTGTAGGTTCAGGCTTAAAACAGACCAGAGAGCGGAGGTCTGCTTCTGCTAACAGTGAGTGCCAGCATCGGCGAACACCCAGCATTTGTGTGAGTCACCGGCGGCCCTTCATGTTCGTGTGAGCAAAACGTGGCTGCCGTCAGTTGAAATAAGACTGGCGAGTGATGGTGTTTAGATAGCACAGACTAGTTTCGGTCTTTCCTTCCCCCACCCCCACCCCCGATTTCTCCAGAGGGCTCTCGGCTCAGTCAGAATTTCAGCAGACATTCCAAGGCAATGCGCTCATTTGTAACCCAGCATAATGATCTGGCTAAAGCTAATTAACCGGGCTCCTCTCCTCTGCCTCATCTCTTCTCACATTTCTTCCCCCTCCTTCATCTCTTTCTCCATAGGAAGAAATCACCCTGGATGCTGCGGTTCCCAGGTGCACGCAGCAACTCTACAGCCTAACAAAGATATGTCAGCCCCCAAACGTGTGCAGAGGTGAGAGAACTTCCAGAGAGCGCCGGGAAGATGACTGACTCACAGGTATGTTATCTGACTGGCTAGATGCTGCTGACCACCCTCCACCATTTCCCTAACGGACACTTCAGCTAGCGAAACACATTTTGCATATCGCAAACCCGAGGCTTCGAAGGAGCATAGAATGACCCCAGACGAGGATGGCCGGTGACAGGGCACTGATAATGCTTTGACAGAGACACAGATGTTACCTCTCCCCAGAGAGGACTCAGCAAAGGAAGAGAAACAATGCCTTTCAGTTAGGGTCATTCACCAGTTTCTATTGCTTGCTGGAAACTACAGCTTCTGGGATCTCCTAACTGGACAGAGTGGCCGCAGAGGGCTGCACAGTTTGATGACATAGGCTCTGAAGTCAGATGGAACTGCCATCAGGCTCGGAGGACATTAATTTACGAGCTCTTGCCTTAGAGAAGATATCTAGGTTCCAGTTCCCTCATCCATAGGGTGAAGTCCCTGATGAGTCACATCACAGTGCTGTGAGGGAGGTAAAGTGACAGGTGACCGCAAGTATGAGGGGTCGCAGTCAACTTCCTCATGGAACACTGTCTGTCCGACAGTGATGATCCTCTCAGCTTGAGGGTGTCAAGTTGTCTCCCTAAGGTCTAAGACTCCTCGTTTCATTCTGACAATCTAGACCCAGCAAGCGGGGCAGTCCACAGGAACTGTGAACGTTAACATTCACCGAAACACTTGGAACAAGTTACAGAAGTATTCAGCAAGGCAAAAGAGTAAACCAAATACTGCTACCGTATCCCATCCCCAGGGACCTGCTGCACTAGACAAACCAGGACAACCCTTCCTCAGAGCACCAACTGCATGCATACAGCTGTCCTACTGTCCACAAACAACAACCCATTGTCCCTTGGATGAGAGGTACCCTTGTCCCTTGTTATTGCTGTCAACCCGGCCGCCTTGTAAGACAACCCAGTGAGATCTGCAACATGGGCAAAAGGTCGCAGTGTGGAATTAGCAGAGTCCAAATGAACAATGCCTGCCTTCCTGCATCTCATTTTCAACAGAGTCCCCCGAGTTCTCCTCCATCCCCCTCCCTCCTGGGAAGACATTTGTCTTCAGAGGTTGGCAATGAGGCATTTGCCAGTACACCCGTTCTGACATATTTTACATATGCTCCAAGAAGCAGAGGCGAAATTACACTGGTGAGTTATTAAAAACAGCTCTCAACGCTATTATTATTTATTGCATTTCAAATTCTCAGCAGCAGCTGATTACACTGCTTAATCTTGTACTTTTTTAAAAAATTTCCCACCCTGAAATGAATTCTCCCCGCAATGAATGAGCAGGGTCAGCCATACGGAGCCCCCCGAGGAAAAGACAACTCAGGTTCTGTGGAGAACTGTCAGTCCATCTTGGTCTCCCCAGAGCTGGAGTCCCCCACTTGAAACACGAACCTCTTTTCTACAGTGTCTCCAGAAGGAACTCCTCAAATTTGAGGTCTCACGTCCAGGCCCTTCTGCCCAGTCTCTATGGCTGCCAACTTTAGCTGCTGCTGACAGTTCTTGGTGCAAGGCTCCTCCCTGCCTCCCAGTCTCCCTTCTCCAGCCCAGCCCCTCCTTCCCAGGCTGCCTTTCTTCCAGCACTGGTCCCTGCCCTCCAAGTTTCCAACATGGGGTCTGTCAGCTGAAGCCCTGAGTCTGCCTGGATCTTCTGGGCCAACATCTTTTTCTTTTAGGCTCAACATTGAGGTGACGCTCATTAAGAAGCCTGTCCGGGAGGAGTCAGAGGTTTCCTTCTACTTCCAGGAAGCCCCATGCTTAAGGCCATCGTAGAACATGACACACTGTGCTGTTGGTGAGTAGTCACATGTCTCTCGTTACACAGTCAGCTGACTGGGAGCAAGATGGAGCAAAGGTGTTTAAGCACCCAACATAAAGCCAAGCACAAAAAGAGTGTTTCCAGGATGAAGTCCAAAACTGAATGCAGTGTAGTGAAACAGGAAGAGTAAAGCTCTTTTTTAAAATTAATTTTTAAAATTTGTGTGTGTGTGTGTCTGTCTGTCTGTCTCCGTGTGTCTGTGTCTGTATATGTGCACATATGTATAGTGTCTGTGGAGGCCTGAAGAGGTTGCCCAATGCCCTAGAACTAGAATTTCTGGTGTTTTTAAGCTGCCTTATGTGGGTGTTGGGAACCAAACCTTGGAGTGCTATTAACTGCTGAGCCGTCTCCCTGGCCTAAGAGCAAAGCTTTTGAATTTGTCATCAATCAGTTAACTAACTAATTAGTTAATCCAGCCATGCAGGGCTGAGTGTCTTTCATGAACTTTATTCTGTGTTAAGCATCATAAATACATGGCTTAGTGCAAATGGCCTAGTGGGGGAGACATCCATGACTCAAGTAATGGCACAACTACATGGTTATCAGCTGTGACAGTTCCGCGAAGGAAAGCTACGTAGGGCAGTGGCAACATGAACTATGAGGCAAACATTGGCTGGGTGGAATTGGTGTCAGGAGTTTGATTCCGGATGTCTCCCCTGGACTGATGCTTTGAGTTAAGAGTGGCGGATAAATTAACTAGATGAGAGCTGAGGCAAGAACGTTCAGATGAGAGCACGTGTAAAGGACCTGAAGAAGGTGGGACTGAAGTTGAGTTTAGGTGTTTAGGGGTTGATAGAGAGGAAGGAGCCATGGTGACAAGTAAAGTTGGGCAGGCCTCTCTGCATCAGGGTCAGAGGTACAGAGCATCATAGACCATAAAAAGGATTTCTACTTTTAGGCTGAGAAAATGGGTTCTAAGCAAAAGAGTCTCTCTCTTTCTCTCTCTCTCTCTCTCTCTCTCTCTCTCTCTCTCTCTCTCTCTCTCTCTCTCCCTGTGTGTGTGTGTGTGTGTGTGTGTGTGTGTGTGTGTGTGTGTGTGTGTGTGTGAAACAGACTGTAGGGAGACAGGGTATACAGAGATCGAATAGTGCGCAGCTGCAGATTACCTTAAATGTCTCAGTGGCAGGGTGGAGTTAGTGACTAGAAGAAGTGGGAGTGAGGTCATTAGGGAAATACCTGGGCTACATGCCCGGGTCAAAGACCTGCTCCAAGGCACCCACTTCCAAGTGATATGTAAGGAAGGCTCAGCACACCCAGAAGCCATTGCACTCAGGAAGCCTCTGCTTCAGAGAGGGAAGTTCCTGTGGGCAGCAGTTGAGTGGCTCTGTGACAAATAGATGTTGTCACAGAGTAAAGAGCCGGAGAGCTAGCCCTGACCTGAAAATGCTGCTTCCCACTCCTAGGGTCAGGGAACTGACACTTAAAACCGGTATATTCTGCCTCTAGCGTCTATATTTTGGAAGAGTCAGATGAGCTCCATAGGAGACTTGATTTACTACTTTGGGAGAAGTGGGAACTTGGAAAGTCATCTGGTTCATCTCCATACACCCATCTATGAATCCATGAATCTGTGAATCCATCCATCCATGCATCCATCCACCATGCATCCATCCACCATTCATCCATCCACCCACCCACCTATCCATCCACACATCCATGCATCCATCCATGCATCCATCCATGCATCCATCCATGCATCCATCCATGCATCCATCCATGCATCCATCCATCCATCCATCCATCCATCCATCCATCCACACATCCATGCATCCATCCATCTATGCATCCACACATCCATCCATCCATCCATCCATCCATCCATCCATCCATCCATCCATCCACCCACCCATCCATCCACCCACCAACCCATCTATCCATCTATCCATCCAAACAATATTCAGAGCAAACAATACTAGAGGATTGCCTAGAACTAGTTTGTTGATCCCCAATGCAGTACATATTTTGTTCTGGTCCACATCTGTCCATATGAGTTAGTGTCTGTCCACTGTGGTGAGAGGAGAATTAGGCTCATAGTTTAGGTCCTTCAGTTGTTGGGTTTCTGAATTGGAGCCCTAAGCAAACCCTGCATCCTTTCCCCCTGATTTAATTGGCCCATTATTTTAAACTTTTGTAGATAAGGGAATAAAAAGTCCATGGAATATTGTATTCATCACACTCAAATTAATATGCTTCATTACCACAAAGACAAGGAGCATAGTTGCAATATTTCCTCAAAACTTTTAATTGAACATAGCACGCAGGGGGGCCGTGGGTGAGCAGACACGGAAACCACTGAGCTCAGATGCTGTTTTTCACTTTCTCAGAGTGTGTGCGGTTTGTGATCTGCACATCTCATTAGTGTTAATTATGGACTGAAATAAAATGGCATTTAACACTGTGCTGAGACTTTAATTAAAGCCAAACCTTCATGCCCGGGAGCTCTCTGAAGTCCAGGATAGTTATCCCAAAGTGGCACAACCTTCTGCTCTGCCAATGGGATCTCCACACTTATGCTATCCCCTGCCACTGGAAAGATGCTCCATCCAGCCTTTGTCCATCCATCGTCCACCCATTATCTCTCCACCATCCATTCTTCATCTGTCACCCACCCGTCCACCCATATTTCTTAACAGATAAGCTTTAAGTTAGTTCCGGGAGAAGGAAATCAATATTTGCTAAGTGTTACTACATACACCAGTTTAAATGCATTGTATACAGTCCAATACAACACCAGGACATAGGGACATTCGAGTAGAGCTAGAGACTGGTGGTGTATGTATCATGTTTCTCAACTCACATGTCTCATTTGATCTTCTGACGCGAGGGGGAATTGTTACTGTATCTACATTACAGCAAGTGGAATGAAGACTCAGAGAGATTAGGCGATTTACCTCAAACCATAGATTCCATGTTTATCTCTGACTCAACACTGACTCGGGAAGATTCTTCTGGTTTACCTAAACTCATTCATTCAATAAACACAGATCACTAGGGCCAGCACTGAGATGCAGAGAGAGCTTAATCTCCCTGCTCATAGGTTCAGATGAGTGGGCTGGTCAATTGGACCTTATAGTGGATTCTGAGAAAAGGAAGCAGGGTGGTTATGGGGCTGTGATGCTGGAGTCACATGACTTAGCTTGGGGGACACAGGGAGAAACTCCTAAGAGGGAGGACCAGTGAAACAATGTCAAGTCTGGCCACACAGTCACAAGGGCCCATCAAGCTAGACTCCAGGAATCACTTGGACACCCTGCCCATACAGCATGGCAAAGACAGCCCTTAGGCTGTCCACCATTGGCTGATACTGTTGCATGTTTACCGTCGCTTCCTCCCCTTTGTAGGTTCCCAAGCCAAGCAGGAACATTGCACCAGGTTCCTCTCCTGTGCTCCCCCAGGCCACAGTCTTGCTATTAGAGGAAAGTAGTGATTTCCAATGTGGCCAGGAATGAGGAGACTTTTAGGCCTGGCTGACTAGGTGCTTAGATAACCGCCCTCTGAATGCCAAGGACAGACACAGGCAAGCCACACAGTAGAGTCGTCACTTGGGCCCGAGACTCCTGGCTCTGATCTGATGCTGTTTCCTTTTCCTAGACAGGGTCTGTAGGACACTCCGGAGATTCCCACACAGAGTCCTGCAGTTAGTGAGGGGTTGCATCTCTGGGGTCTTAACCTTACAGGAAGAAGAGCTTTTACTTGCCAGGACCTCATTCCCATCCTACTTAATCCTTGGAGACCAGGAAAGTCAGGCCAACTATGGTTCATAAGGAAGTATGTCTACCTCTTCAGAGTCAGATGGACATTTCCTGACTCTTGGTCTCTTGGGCCTGTGAGGGAGGAGTCTAAAAGAACCCAGGGAGCAGAAAGGCCCGGAAAGATCCACATGATTCCTCTGCTCCAACCACAGATACGGCACAGAAGGCATCCCTGGGGATGCACTTGGGTCTGGCAGAGATCAAGTTGTAAAACATGGAAAGGACTTTCAAGAGCCAGTACCACAGGACTGGAGCGATGGCTCAGTGCTTAAGAGCACTTGCTGCTCTTGCAGAGGACCTGGGTTCAGTTCCCAGCACCACACGGCAGCTCCCCACCATTGTGACTCCAGTTCCAGGGTATCCAGTGCCCGCTTCCGGCCTCTGCAGGCACCAGGCACACATACAATGCACTTACATACATTACATACAGACATGCGGGCAAAACATTCATACACGTAAAGAAAGCGGGGTGGCAAGCATCTGGAAGAAGGACCTGGGGGGAAATACCCCAGGTGCCAATGGTGGATTTCTCTGCCCTTGGCTGTGGAGGGATATTTATTTTCATCTTTGTTCCTCCAAATACTCGCAAAAATTTTTCACAGCGAATATGACTTAGTTTCCTATTTAATAAAGGAAGCAAAACAAATGGCAGTCCATGGTGAAAACTAATGCAGGATTGGGTTCCTTGGAGAAATGACTGACACTAGGGATTTGGCAGAAAATGTCCAAGAGGGGCCCAGAGCATTGTGTGGTGCAAGAAAGCAAGAAAGTTCCTACACACACACACACACACACACACACACACACACACACACACACACACACACACACACACCCCTCAGTGGCAAAATCACACAAAGGGACGTAAGTGCAAACCGAGGGAGCGCCCTATAGCCTACAGTGATCATCACCCAAAGTGTTAATGTAGACACTAACATAGCCATCCATAAGCCCACAGCAGCATAAGCAAGCTGTCCATACAGAAGTCCATCAACTTAGGTAGGCACCTTCAGTGAGGTGGGTAATGAGGCCTCGCTCCTGCCCTGTGAGCTGTGCAGAATGACTTCCTCCATGAGAGATCTGTATAGATGGGGAGGAAGAGTTACTGGAACACACACCTCACCAGGGGACCAAGGTCGCGGTCAGCAGTAGTGAGTCAATATCAACAGTGTGCACCCTTCAAATAATGTGAAATGGTGGGAATTACCTCTGTGTTCGTCCTTCCTAAACCTCAGATTAATCAAGATGGGGATTTTAGATGAAACCAGTGGGGGACATTCTGCAAAACATCTACAGATTTCCTCTTGGGCACACACACCAAGGAATGAAGTAACATAGCAGAGATCTCCCTTCATGTGCATGCTTACTGCTTAATCATGATATGGGATCATTCTGGAGGCTCATCAGTGAGGGGAGGTGGGTAAAGAAGATAAAACACACACACACACACACACACACACACACACACACACACACACACACACACGTCCCACCACAGGTATACTAGTCAACCATAAAAAAAAAATTGAAATTTGGAGAAGCAAGAGCAGGCAGATCTTTGTGAGTTTGAGGCCAGCCTGGCTTATAGAGTGAGTTCCAGAACATCCAGAGAGACACAGAGAAACCCTGTCTAGAAAAACTAAACTAAGGCATTTGTAGCAACATGGATGGAACTAGAGAACATCATGTTAAGTGAAATGAGTCAGACCTAGAAGAACAAGAATGGTATGTCTTTGTCTGTATCTGTCTGTATGTGATGTCTGAATATCTGTGTCTGTCTGTGAAACTGTCTGTATCTGTATATGGTGTTTGTATCTGTATATGATGTCTATATATGATATCTGTATATATTTGTATCTGTCTGTATCTGTGCATGATGTCTGTATTTGTCTATATATGATGTCTTACATGATATTTGTATCTGTCTGTATCCGATGTCTATATATGTCTGTGTGTCTGTCTGCATTTGATGTCTCTATGTCTTTATATAATGTGTGTATATGTCTGGATATGTCTATCTGTCTGTATATGGTGTCTGTCTAGCATATGTAGACAAAACACTGAACTTGATTATAGGACAGAGGTGAAAAGAGGTTGAGAAAGGTTCAAGGAGTTGAGGTCGATAGAGGGAGAATAGATTTGATTTAACACTGTTGTGTATGTTGAAACAGTGTGACTCCCATTAATACATACATTGCTACATGTTTAAAAAAACAGATTCCTGGACATCTCAAGGGAGGTACTTTGAGACACACAAACGACAAAAGCCAAATATCTATAGAATGCCTCCTTAAAATTGTCAAGTCAGGCTGGAGGGATAGCTCAGCTGTTAAGAACACTGGCTGCTCTTCCAGAGGTCCTGAGTTCAATTCCTAGTAACCATATAGTGGCTCACAACCATCTGTAATGGGATCTAATGCCCTCTTCTGGCACATAGGTGTACATGAAGATAGAGCCCTCACATACATACAATAACCCCCCCTGCCAAATGATACATTTTTTAAAAACTGGAGAGGTGGCTCAGTGGTTAAACGCACCGGCTGCTCTTCCAGGGGACCTGGGTTATATGTCAGCTTACAGCCATCTGTAACCCCATTTCCAGGGACCTAATGTCTTCTTCTGGCTTCTGTGGGTACCAGGCACAGATACAGGCACTGACACACACGCAGGTAAAACATCCTTGCACATTAAAAAGAAAAAGAGAAACAGTCAGTGTCATAAAGATGAAGGAAGGAGAAGAAATCCAACCAGAAGTGGGAGAAGGCTTAACCACTGAATGTAAGGTGGTACCCAGGGACAGAGGAAGGACAGTAAATGAAACCGAAGGCAATCTAAATTAAATACGAACTTCAGTTAATAATACCAGTATAGCAATTACTCCATTACTGTGTCAAGGCTAACTTAGGTAGGTCATGAAAGCCTGCAGATTTCCTGAAAATACAAAAAATATTTTCAAGTGGAATTTAGTTGGACTCTTACAGGAGAAGCTGAGGCACACTTCAAAGGCTAGGGTGGTCTGTCCGGCCTGCTCAGCCTGATCCTACTTGCTGCCCTGCCTCCCTGAGAAAAGTCCACATTTTTGCATAACTGGAAGGGGACAAGGTTATTGTGTCTAACTGGCTTTCCCCAAGTCCCACTGGGGTCTCTTGGCAGTTAGATTCATTAACTTGGCATTTTCTAATGATTAACACTGATCAATAACCCACCGGGTCTGGTCCTTAAATCAATTGCCCATTAATGAGAATGAAAGCGCCATTTTATTATCTGAGCCCAGGACCTTTTGCAGAAAGGGCTTCTGGGGTTTGGAGCTTCCATCCCCTTTGCTGCACAGGTTAATTAAAACGTGTTCTCTCTCTCTCTCTCTCTCTCTCTCTCTCTCTCTCTCTCTCTCTCTCCACACACACTGGGACCAGGAACAAAATTAACTGTAGGGAAAGATTTCTAGGAGATGGTCAGGGGTTCCTTTTAGTGGGGCTTTCAACAGTTGGACAAATGTCCACTAAAGTCCATGCGTCAGGGCTTGGTCCTTAGGGTGGCATTATGTGAAGAAGGGGAGTCCATGGGAGGTGGCGTCTAATGGGAGGTCATTAAGCCATTGGAGACATGTCCTTGAGATGATCTGTGGTTGTGGACTCTTAGCCTTCCTTGTTGCCTCCTGGTTTGAGTGTAAGTGATTTATTCTGTCACATTCTCACTGTAATGTGTGGCCCCAGTCAGGGGCTCCTGGTACAAAGACCACTTAATTTAGGATTGGAACCCAGAGAACTGTGAGTGCAAAGCCCCTTCTATCTTTGTAAGTGACTTGTTTCATATACGTCATTGCAGCTGTTCAGATCTGACTCCTGTAGTGAATGAGTTAAGTAAACATAACTGACTACCTACTATGTGTTGAGTCACTGCTAAAGTGATGCTTCCTTAGAGAGATCCATGGACCATCTTGTGTAGGAGAATCCCACGCTCCCGTTCTCTGGCCAATGCTTTCCTTTTCTGCGTTATTTAAGATGCTTCTGAATAGAGGAATATGAGGGGGTTGCTAGGTACCAAACTAGAGAAGTGAGTGAGGCTTGACTGTAACCCTTAGGTCGTAGGAAGAGACGTAGACAGGATTAGGGGAGAGCTGAGAAAGGGCTCGGAATGATATGGAGACAGGATAGGGAAGAGCAAGAGTGAATCAGTTCAGTGACCTGGGCAGGTTTGACAGTGGCACAACGAGACCTGGAAGGACGGAAAGGAGAGGTTGCCACGACATCTTGAAAGACAGACTAGACAGGGTTTCTTAATTGTCTGGTTGTACAGAAAACTAGATGCAACATCAGGAGAACTCATTGATACTTTGGGTACCAGGATCTCAGTGGAGCAGTTCATTACAGATGGGGACACTTGGAAAAGAAACTGACTTAGAAGGTGACCTCAGGTCAGGAGATAGGGTGGTCATATTGCCTAAGGAGGCAGGCCAGCATGATGTGGGAACTACAAAGTCCTTTCTGGTCTTTTAATTCTGAGAATCTACCCAGTGTCTTGCCCTAAGCAGGAGAAACTATAGAGATGGGATCAGATCCCCACTGGCTGCATAAGGTACGACGAGCATGTGAGACGGTGGGCGGGGTGAGGAGGGAGGTGTCAGGCTAAGGCCTGATGTCAACATCATTCAACTTCATCCTTCCCTTTTTGACCAACTCAACCTACGGTAAATCAAGGGGATGGTTTAAAGACTAGAACATTATTATTATTATTATTATTATTATTATTATTATTATTGTTGTTGTTGTTGTTGTTGTTGTGTTGTTGTTGTTGTTATTATTATTATTATTATTAAGCTCAGGCAGGTTTTGAACTCCTTGTGATCCTCTGGCCTTAACCTCCTGAGTGCTGGCGTTACAGGTGAGAGCCAATACCACACCTAGCTTAAAGTCTGGAACTTTAAAATCAAACGTTCTAGGATTCTAATCTCACTCTGCTAGTGTCTATGTCTAGATTCACATCTCCTCCTGGACAATATGGCTGGCAGCGCCCTGCTGGTATGGTGATCCAAGAGGCCCAGTCAGGACAGGATGCGGGAGGATGTTCTGCAGTTCATGGGAGTGCCATTCCTTGGTGCTTTCTCTTCCCTTGACCTTCTTGGTGCCTGCAGTTGTGATGGGGCTTCAAGGGAGGGCAAGATTCTTAGGACAAATACCAAGAAGAGAGAAGAACACCAACGAAGACCCAGATTCTGAAGTTCAGAATGGACTTTGAAACCCATGTTCTTGGTTTTCCAGATCAAGACCCTTGAACCAGTGAACCTGTAAGGCCCGTGTTTTAATCGTAGATCCTGAGAACATGTGGGACAAGCTTTCCCTCTCTGAAGGCTGGTGAAGAGGGAGCCCAGACAGAGAAGCAAGAGATGAGCATGGTGGAGTATGTTCTGGACCTACTCCCTCAAGGGGCACCGTGGGGCTTATGTATGTGGCTTTGGGGAAACGGAACCCTCCCTTGCTTGGCCTTTGGGATTCAGGATGTGTGTACTGAATACTCACGCCTGTGTAGTTTGGTAGTGGTAATGTTTCTGTCTCTCTCCTCTGCTCAGGGGGTTCTGTGGTAACAGAGGACAAAGCAAGCTGAGAGAAGCATCCTATCACTTGTATTGGATGGAAGATGCCCCTGACAGCTGAGGATCTTCAGTGGAGGAGTTAGAGGGGAACAGAGAGAGAGAGAGAGAAGACAAGCCTACGAAGGCCTGGTCATTAAACATAGAGAGTGATAGAGTGAACAGTGGTCCAATTCTGACATTGATGTGGAGGGCTACACCTTCCCATGGGACTTGCCAAAGTCAGGGGCATTGGTAAATTCTCTGAGGAACAAATCACAAATATCTCTGTGCTGGTTGATCTTATTCCAAGTATTCTAAAACCCTACAGAATGGAAACCAAGGAAAGAAGTCAAGTTTAATCATATTAAACTACACACACACACACACACACACACACACACACACACACACACATATACATATACACACATACATATATGTATAAAGAAGTGACTCTTCTAGCACACTGGGCCAGTGATCTGAAGTTTGACCCATGACCCACAATATGACTGTGTTTACTAAGTGTTGGCTATTGTCATTTGACAGTAGATTGTGTCTCTTCCTGACTAGACTTCAGGTGGCAGTGTTAGCCTCTGCTGGGGTCTGCAGCCATTTTCAGAGACAAGAACCCTGCTGCTCCTGTGCTTCATCTCAGCAAGGGATGTGGTCATGTCACACGTGTCACTCATGTCGAGAGGAGATTCAGGAAGTGGAAATGAATGTTGAGAAGAGTCGAGCTTCTCTGGGGGTCGTAAGGTCAACCCACAGGCTCAGCCCAGCATCTAGCACCTTTTTAGGCTTTACTTACTTACTCAATGTTTAATTAATCAATTATTTTTTTTTTGAGATAATGTTTTTCTGTGTGGCCCTGGCTGACCTGAAACTCACTTGGTAGACCAGGCTGACTTTCAACTCAGAGATCTGCCTGCCTCTGCTGCCGCCCTCCCCACCCACCTCCGCCACTTGCTGGCATTAAAGGCGTGTGCCACCAGTATTTGTTTTTTGCTCCCCTTTTTAGGTTCTTAATTAAAGCATGAGATGGATGGCTGTAGAATACATATCTTTATGTTGAACGGCAAAGAGTTAAAATGTGGACCATGGTGCCGAGTGAGCAGTAACTGGTGGGCTCTTTTGCCTCCGACCCTTGCTTATCTGAGAGCTCAGGAACGTCTTCAGTCAGGTTAGGGCATGGCATGGAGGAAGGGTACAGATGGGAAGATGATTCAAGTACAACTGCACACCACACACAAGACCCACATGTGGCTCACAGCGTGCTTTTTATATCATGGGTGAATCTCAAATGCGTGACTCAAGCCTTAGCTGATCATCTCCATCCCAGAACCAACTGTGTTGTGTCCGGTACTAGCTCTTTTCTTTCCTCCACCTCCTGGTTGCCATGGGAACCCTCCACTGGACCCGACTCTGAGATGAACCACAGTACTCTCCGTATGGATCGCATTGGGTTCTTGTGCTGTGTGCGTATCCTGTGAGCATCACTGGCTGGATGTTGGCTCCGTGTCCAGCTCTCAAGCTGAGCACATCCCTCTGTTGCTGGTGGGTAGGAGCTTGAAGGCAGAGAGCTGCTGGGAGGGGTTGGGGCGGAGCAAGAGCATAGAGCGGCAGCTTGGTGAGGGTCTGTGGACCCCGTGAGGAAGAAACGGGATCAGAACTATCCCCACTCCCGTCTATCCCCCTTGCTGGTTTCTCTTGTGTATAGACCGACAGACACAGGTCTGAAATCTGAGTATGTGCAGGACACCAGCACTAGGGCAGGGGCATGAAGCAGACACCAGCAACACGCTCTGCTTGCCTGGGGTCCTTAGCTGACACCCAGCTCGTCTAGGCTGAAGGAGGAGCAAATCTCATTAGCTGGGCCTCTCCTTCCAGGAGTCATAAATCAAAAATGTTCTGGTCTCAACCCCAACTGGCACCACAATGTAATTTACTTTTAAGCAGACAAATGAGTATTTTGTATAAAAATCATTCTCCTTTAAATATTAAGGGGGTGGGGCTTTCCTATTTTCTTTCCAGTGGCTTTTATTATGTCTTGAGGGCAAAGACTTCCAATTTCAGGATGGAAATCAATGAGAAACATGATCGAATTTCAGAAACACGGTGTTACAGCCGGTGGTTTTGGACTGTGTCCGGAATTCCAAAGGCTGTATTCATCTCTCTCCACAACACACACTGACTCCTTGAGCCAACATAATCCAGTATTTCTTTATGTCAGTGATGTGCACGCCCTTTTGAGGGCAGAGACATCTTGATATAAGCAAATATTTTTTTGTATTTTCTTGCACCACTCTGTGACTCGTGGTAAAGGAATGAGTGAACTCAGCTTGAGTAAACAACTAAACAGATAGATAGATAGACAGACAGTGAGAGACAGAGAGACAGAGGAGAGGGGAGAGAAGGAAGAGATAGAGTGAATAAGGGAGAGAGACAGAGAGAGAAGAGAGGAGAGAGACAGAGAGGAGAGAGAGACAGACAACAAGGAGATAGAGACAGACAGACAGAAATGTATATATATATATATATATATAGAGAGAGAGAGAGAGAGACAAAGAGAGAAGAGAGAGAGGAGAGAGACAGAAAGACAAGGATATAGAGAGAGACAGAAAGATATATAGATATATATATATATATATATATATATAGAGAGAGAGAGAGAGAGAGAGAGAGAGAGAGAGAGAGAAGCTGTGATCATGTGATCGTTTAAACTTGGGAGCCTCAAGAGGTCAAGTAAAAGTCCAGGGTGTCCTTAGGAGATGAAGAAAGGTAAGATTCAAGTGATCCTCTCTCTCCTCCAGCCCAAGCAAGATGCCCAAAGGAAAGAAGGCCAAGGGGAAGAAGGTGGCCCTGGCCCCCACCATAGTCAAGAAACAGGAGGCCAAAAAGTTGGTCAATCCTTTGTTTGAGAAAAGGCCTAAGAACTTCGGCATTGGGCAGGACATCTAGCCCAAAAGAGATCTCACACGCTTCGTCAAATGGCCCCGCTACATCAGGCTGCAGTGGCAAAGAGCCATCCTCTATAAGCAGCTCAAAGTATCTCTTGCCATCAACCAGTTCACCCAGGCCCTGAACAGGCAGACAACGACTCCGCTGCTTAAGCTTGCCCACAGGTACAGGCCAGAAACAAAGCAGGAGAAGCAAAGGCTGCTGGCCCACGCTGAGAAGAAAGCTGCAGACAGAGGGGACCTCCCAACTGAGAGACCACCTGTCCTCCAAGCAGGGGTCAATACAGTCACCACCTTGGTGGAGAAAAAGAAGGCTCAGGTGGTGGTGATTGCCCATGATGTAGACCCCATTGAGCTGGTGGTTTTCCTGCCTGCCCTGTGTCGAAGGATGGGAGTGCCCTACTGCATCATCAAGGGAAAGGCCAGGCTGGGGCGCCTGGTCCACAGGAAGGCATGCACCACTGTTGCCTTCACACAGATTAACTCGGAAGACAAGGGTGCTCTGGCTAAGCTGGTGGAAGCTATTAGGACCAATTACAATGACAGATGTGACGAGATCCGCCGCCACTGGGGAGGCCACGTCCTGGGTCCTAAGTCTGTGGCTCACATTGCCAAGCTGGAAAAGGCAAAGGCTAAAGAACTCGCCACCAAACTGGGTTAAATGTACACTTAAGTTTTCTGTACATAAATATAATTACAAAATTATCTTCCATCAAAAAACCAAAATAGATGCAAGTGATCTAATAGGACAAGATTTCTCTCCAGATCAAAGTTAACAGCCAGAAGTCTGTTCATAGTCAGTTCTGGATAGAAGACAAAATGTTCCCTGAATTGTGAGCCTTCCCTGCTCTCACCTCAATAAAGTTTTGAAATTTCAAAAAACTAAGACTCCTGGAAGCAAGCTTTCAGGAGATGTCATGCTACAGAAACTGGGAGAGCGAGAGAACGAGAGAGCAAGAGAGAGAGAGAGAGAGAGAGAGAGAGAGAGAGAGAGAGAGAGAGAGAGAGAGAGGAGAGTGACCCCCCCATCTTGTGTGTAACAGGATTTCAGACTTGCTTCTTTTGAGGGTCAGTCCTCTGTCCCTCATATCCCTGGTGACCACACACCATGTTCATGTAAGGCCTGGGTCCTGCACTCTCCTGTGTACCTCAATGGCTGCCCACACCTTTGTCCAGAATCACTTTAAGCTCTTAGACTTTGGATCCTGTCTGTTTCTTGTCAGGCTCCTAGAAGTGCTTGACATACACAGGTCACTGTTACCATGGAGACAGTAAAGGAGAGCAACTCTCGGAAGTCCCCCTGAGAGGATGTGGCTGACTAGGTGACTCTTCTTTGGGTTAAAACATGGATGTTGATGGATGCTTGCCTATATTTGAGGGGGATTAAATGCGTCCATGTAAGAAGTGCGGCTTCGTCCTTGAGCGATGTTAGAGCTGGATTTTCTGTCTCAGTGCTGTGATGCTGAGCCCGAGTACCATCCCAACACACAGAAAACAGAGGCCTCAAAGCTTTGGAATCTGCAGCTTAAACTGCCTCAGCTCCTGCCAGCCCTTAGAGTGCGAGTTTCTTGGCTCCATGGCCTCTGAGTCCAAGGCAGTCATTCTCAACCTGTAGTTCACGACTCCTTTGGAGGTCGAATGATCCTTTCACAGGGGTCACATATCAGATATCCCTCATATCAGATATCTACATTTCAATTCCTAATAGTAGCAAAATTATAGTTATGAAGTATCAGGGCAATCATTGTGTGGCTGAGGGCCACCCCAACATGGGGGACCGATTTAAAGGGTCACAGCATTAGGAAGGTTGAAAGCCACTGTTCTAAGGGGATATAGTCTCTGGGAAGCTCTGGCAAGATCTGGCAGGCCAGTTCCCTCCCTCCCTGTTGGGGTATGGGTAATAACAGGATTCTACTGAAGGCCTCAGGTCTTGCTGCGCAGCACTGGTCCACAGCAGCCTGAGTCTCTGGGTTCTGCCCTTTAGTTTCAGGATGGCCATAGGCTTCCTTCTTGGAGCAGCCTATCCTCTCTCCCCATGTCTCTAAACCTTTACCATACCTATATGACCAGCCCTATGACAAAACACGCTGACAGGGAGGGGCTGTGACAGGAAGAGTGAACAAACACCAGCAAGTGAGCCTGAATTTGTTTTCAAATTCAGAACCCAGAGCTGGGGAAGGTTATGACGCCAAGATAAAACACCTCAAGTCCAGGCGTGGGAAGGTGGGAGGGTTGTTCTTCATTTCTCTTGAAAAATGAGGATCATTAAGAATAGGGAATGAGACAGAAAGCCAAGGTGGTGCTCTTGGGTTTAGTCAGCATTCTGGGAGAGTTGAGAAGACCTCCAGGAGAAAATGGCAACATAGAGTGTTGGGTGACTTGGACAGGCAAGGCGGCCTCAGATCTCAAGCTTTTCAGATGGGGCAGCAGGGGGCAGAGTAGTCATTCATGAATGGCTGTGCTCAGAGATTAGTAGGAGGTAGGCGTGGGATGGGAATTTCCAAAGACCTTGGCTTTTTTTTTTTTTTAACCAAACTGGGTGTCAGAGTGGCCTTGAGGAAGCTGTGGTCATGCCCACTCTGAAAAACTCTAGAACTGAAGGATGCCTCTACTGAGGGACACCTGCTGCTCCAGGCAGACGGGGAGAATAAAGGGACTCTGCCTCGTCCTACTTCCAACTTGCCATCAAGACCCCTTGGGTGTCACAGACTTCAAGCCTAAGTCTTTGCCTCTTTTGGATCTGGGCTGCTATGGCTGCCTTGGACAACAGGATATGGTGACATAGTGTGTTAGCATCTGTGACATCTTCCTTTATCACTTGACTGGATTTAGAATCTCCCAGGAGACACAATGTTCAGTGTATGTATGAGTGTGAGTCCAGAGCCTTCTAACGAAGGAGGAAAGGCTAACCCTAACTGCGGGCAGCACTGTTCTATAGGCTAAGATCTTGGACTGAGTAAGAACACTGAAGAAGAACGGGAGTGGAGCCCTAGCACCTCTCTCTCTCTCTCTCTCTCTCTCTCTCTCTCTCTCTCTCTCTGCATCCTGATTGATAACACAAGTGACCGGCCACTTCCTGTTTGTATTACCTCTCCTTCCCAATCCCAGTGGACTTTGTTCTCTTAAACAATGGCTCAAAACAAATCCTTCCTCTCTCGACTTGTCCTGTACTTGGTTGAAGCAATAAGAAATGCACTGGTTCTGTGTTAGGCCATTTAAGAGGGGGCTGGTGACCCCAGCCTTGGTTTCCTGGAGTCCCAAATTGTTACATAAAAAGCCAGACTGTAAAACTGAAGAAAAGCCTTGGAGACTTCCTGGGGAGAGTGCCTTGGCATTGCAGATTCTTAGCTGTCCCCGACAAGGTATTGGACATGAGACCACGCGGGGTCCAACTGTTCCTCACTGCGTGGCACCAGTAATGTGGCACGGACCAGAGGCATCACTCAGCTGCGCTCTGCCCACAGTTCTGACCATCAGTCTGCAGTAGATGCTCCCCAAAGGTGGTTAAGCTTACAGTGACAGGGAGCTGAGAATCTCCTATGGAGGGTTTCTTGGGCAGACACCAGCTGGGAGAGAAGATGGGGAACGTAGGCTATCAGAGCAGCCCAGCATATCACAAACACTCACGATAGAGTCAGTTCTACCCTATCTTGGGTGTAAGTGAGGGAGAGATCGAAATGGCTTTCCTTACATAGCCCAGGCTGGCTTGGAGCACATGATCTCCAAAGCACTAAGCATAAAGGCATAAGCTGCCCAGCTCCCAGTTTATTCCTTGCATGCTTGACATTCCTTCTGGGAAAACGGACAAGCTGCTCCTTATATATGTACACTGCCCACTAAAGCTGTTGCCCATGACTAGGTTCCTGGTAACTGGCTGACCTGGGATGGCCACGTCACTCAGGGATGTGTTACCACAGCAATGTGAAGAAGGCACAATGGCTGAGGTCTCACCCTTGCAGAGTGAGGACCCCTAGTGCCAGGCCTGTCTGCCCCCTTCTTCCTGTCTCTCGCACCAGACCTTACTCCTGCTCGTGCCCCCATGTCGTCTTTTGCAGAGTGGTTGTGGCAACAGTCTAGAAGCTTCCTTCCAAGTACAGATCTTTTTAAAATTCCCTGCCCTGTGGTGAAACCATCGGTCAATGGGCAGGATGACTGGCAGGTCTGTGAGAGATGTTTCTGGAATAAGATTTTTTCCCCCACAGCAGGAACGTGGTGATTAAACTTTGTTACAGCTGGGGGAACAGTTTCCCCAAGCAGACTGTCAGCTCGCAGAGCACAGTGCAATCAATATTGGAGTGGAAATACAGCCCAGTCCCAGGCAGGCAGTGTGCCCACTCTTCTAGCACGGAAAGCCAAGCCTTCCTTCTACTCTGACGCAGTGAGCAGGCTGGGCACGTAGAGAAATGATCTGCAGCACTTTCTATGTTACTGACGGCCTGCCCTTCCCTGGAGGACCTGCTCTCCTGCAGGTGGACATAAGCACTACTTCAGATGGCTCTGTCCAGATGTCTGTCTTCGATGTTGCTTAAACACGTATGACTTAAACCACAGTGCAATGGGATCAGGGGAGAGGCTGGCTGGGCTTTCAAAGCCAGGCTCCTGAAGAAGGTGCTACCTGCCCTGCCCGGCTTCTATGTCCTCTTCTGCCTTGAGCACCTCACCGGGCTGAGCATGACCTGCATATCAGCACCAATGTGCACCAGACATGCGTTCCTTCTCTATGATACAGTCGCAAAGAAACCCCAACATTAGCCTTTATACATTTAAAAACAAAACAAAACAAAACAAAACGATTTTTCCTTGCTGGGGTTGGAGGAAAAGAAATGGTTTGGTTGGGTGTATCTCCAGTTGGTTTATTTACATATATCATATTTTAAGGATGATTTAAAAGATAATAAGGATAATTTCCACCGTACTCAATTTTTATGTGTTGACTGTCGTTACCGAGCTCGTTACTTCATAATCTTTTCCCAAGCTAACGCAAAAAGGTTTTTATTTTGGGGGAATAGCAAAGTGGATCTCAGCTCATTTTTAAATCGTCCTGAGCCTCAGACGGACAAGCTCTGCGGACATGGCTTTATACACACGCTGTAACCAGTTCCAAAGCAGATGGTCACGACCTGATCGAATGGGCACGCTCTTACTGTATTCTGAAAAAGCACAAGGAAAGGTTCTTTTCACACCATTAACCAGGTATTTTTAATCTCAGCCATGGACTTAAATGCTAAAGCGGAGACTCTCAGATCACTGTGCAATTTAGTTGCTGGCACGGTCTCTGCCAATGGAGGGCTGCGCTAGTTTGACCATGGGTGGACCTGAGCCAAGTGTGGACCCTTGACATCCAGGTAAATTGTGGACGGTATCTGCAGAGGGAAAAATAATGAGGAAATCCAGCGGCAACTGGAAAGAATACTTTGTTTTAAGTAATATGTTTTACCCTCATTAAATGCATTAATATTCATGAATAATGGATTATGTGCATATAAAAATTTCCTACTTTAATGACCCAGATTCAACCAAGCCTCCCTTTCCTAATGGGTGCTCATCTTCAATGTATGGCTAGAGTAGTGCTGGGTACAACTTAGGAACGTATTTCCTCTTGAGTGTGAGTGTGTGTGTGATATGAGACCTTCTAAGCCTTCCCTATCTTTTGCCGTCTGGGGTGTCACCATGCACTTGAATCCCTGTGCCTGGCACACGGTTGCTGCCCGGTAACAACAAATGGAGTGATGGCGCTCAGGCGATGCCTGGGACATCAGGCAGAGGAGCCCAGAGAAGTCTGTCACACTGACCATAGAGCCCAAGCCAGCCTTCCCGAGGAGGGGAGACTGAGCAAAGCTCCACACTGGGGGATGGGGGGCAGAGGGCATTAAAGAGGCAGCTGGAGAAAGACACAGGTATTTGTGCAGAGCCAGGAAGGTGAGAGGGGCTGTGCATTGTCCTCAAAAGATCCATTGCTGAGTGGGAGGGACCCCTGTGGTCTTCTCAGACTAATACGGCCTTCACGCACTGCCCCCTCAAATGCTTCTAGTAAAATGGTGCTCCCTGGTCAACACATGGGGTCCATGCAGCCCTACGTGAACTGGTGAAGCAGAGTTACCGGTATCTGCTAACGGTCTGGGAGGCCACACCGGAAATTATATATTCCATTCTGGCAAGCATGCAGGCTGTACCCCTTCACCAAAATGGTAGGAACCAGAAGGCCTTTGGGTTTTGATTTCTTTTCTTACAGGAATGGGATATTTGCAATTACACTAGGGGGTTTTGTCTGGACATCACAACTTACCTAACTGTAAAGCCTACTTCCCATACACCATATACATACAGACTAAGAGTAATTTATGACATAATTTTAAACTTTTTGCACGTGAAACACTTTGCTGCTGTGGAACTTTCCCCTGTGGCATCAGCAGAGAGTTCCAAAGTTTGAAGCATTTGCACTTGGGACTGGAATGCTCAGCTGATATGGGAAATTGGTGGTACAGCCATAGGTTAAAACAACTGGGGGTGGAAACAAGAGAATGAGAATGTTCTTGGGGATGCTGGGTCACTCTGGACATCCACGTGAGGACCTCTTGCTGCCCCCTACGGGGATGCTCTGGGCTTAGATAGGTAGAGCTGATTTTGCTCACCTGGCACAGCCTATGGAGTTCCACATGCATTTGTAACTGCACGAGGCACAAGGTGCTTCGTACTTCATACTCGGAAGTGTCTCACCCCTCTGACATATGACAGGATGCCAAATTCATACGCCAGTCTCTGTCCCTCTTGGGTGGTGTGGGAAGAGAATGGGCCCCGAGCTATGCGTCTTTCCTCGTCTTCTCCCATGGCGGTCCTCCTGTGATCTGCCTAACCCTGCCTGTCTGGAGCTCCAGCCTCTGCACTCCTGTGAGCCGTCACCCCTGGGGTGGGTGGAGGCAGCCCTCCCTCTTCAGGCCTTCATTGCCTCAGCTGTCCGATCCTGAATCCCCGAAAGCCTACTGAGGAACAACATCCTGGCAGATTGCCTTCCAGAATGTGGCCCCGTGTCCTGAAGCTCTAGGAAGGCTTCTGTTCGTTGTGCAGGGGTGAGGTATGATGGTGCAGAGCGGTGGCAGGGAGAGCACCCAGCAGTTGCATAAACACTCAACACTCCTGTTCCCTCATCTGTAAAATGGGGTAACCGTACTGATTTTTACCACGGGGTATTTTAGTGACGCGGGCAGAGATGAGGTTCACAAAGGAAGTACCAGAAGCCATAGGCGTGTGAGTGATGCTAGTTTCTCACTGTCCCAGCAGGGGGCGCTTGAGTCTGACAATAAAGGTCAGCACGCGCGATGACCTTTAACTTCTTGTCCACCCTTGAGCCCACATCCTATGTGGGCAATGTTGCTTTTCCCCCATTTCTGGCTACCGCGGATAAAACCCGTTGCTGCTCCGTCTCTTACTCTTGCCCCCCGCCCCCGGAAGTTCCCTTTCCCCCAGCTCAGCCAGCTCAGCAGTGAAAGGCAGAAGCTTCGCCCTGCTCTTTGTGTCTTGCTTTCGCCTTTCCTCCCCCACTGCCAGCCCCCTTCCCATAGCTCACCCTGACAGCCACAAACGCCTATTTATTTGCCGGCTAACTTCCCGGTGGTTTAATATCCCCTTGAATTACTGTACAATCTCTTTCGAGTTATATTTGATTATTTTTCACATTTAAAAACATGAACACAATTACCCAGCAATGGCACGTGCCGTTACAGTCAGGAATAAAAAAGCGCGCATATGCATCTTAGACAAGTAGTCACTCCCTGGGAATTATGTCTGTGGTACGGAGGGAGGGCGCAGTGATAGGTGTCATATAAATGCATACGAGACAATAAATAGTTACAAAGGGAGAGGGTGCTGAATAATTAATCCGCCGCCTCTCCAGGAACGGTCTTTATAAATCTGTCCCCGGCGTTCATTTGTTTTTTTACGGATACAAATATTTAAAAGTAAAGAATAAGTAATGTCCAGGAAGGAGACATAAAAAGGAAAAAAAGTCAGCAGGGGGGAGGTAGAGGATTATCGATGGCAAAGGCTCCGAGACAGCTGTAACATTCACGAGTGCCATTTGCTAAGGAGGTGAGGGGTGGAGAGGGAGGAAGTGCGGTTAAGGGGACAGCATTGGATCGCAGGCCCGTCGAAGCGCTTGGAATTCCTGCCAGGTTGATATTACCTGTGCTTCCCTGGGCCCGCCTGTCTACGTAGTCGGAGAAAGATCTCCAGGAATATACTTATAACGTTCTAGAACCCACATCCCTTCCTCTGGGAAGATGGATCTTTGAGGATCTCAGGACAAGATTGGAATTAAGATTGCGTCCCTGTCTGTGACAGGCGTTTGCTGCCTCTGCAGGAGACTTTTCTGCCTCCACAGTCCTGACCGTTAGTCCTGCCCTGCGTAGTCCACGGTCTCTAGCTGTACTTAAGTCATGTGATCTCTCTCTCTCCTCTCTTTCTCTCTCTCTTCTTTTCTCTCTTTTACACACACACACACACACACACACACACACACACACACACACACACACACACAGAGAAGCCCTACATCAGACGAAATCCAACTCTACTCTCCCCTCTACATGTCCTAAACACTGGCGATATAAACTTCCATTTAAAAGCTCCCCATTAAGCTCCATGGGTCAGTAATGTTTGCCTTAGTGGGAGATGTGATCACTCTTTTCTTTGTGTATTTCCACTTCACATTTTTAAAAATATTAGATTCACACTTTACTGCTGTCTGCCTCTGTCTGTCTGTTGCTGTCTCTCTGACTCTGTCTCTGTCTGTGTTCATGCGTGCATGTGTCTGTATGTACACAAAGGCACGTTCAGGCCACTGATAGATACCGGGTGTGTTTCTCTGTCATTTCATGTTATTTTTGAGACAGGGTCTCTCACTAACCCTGGAGCTCACGAATTTGGCTGGACACAGCCAGCCAGCGGTAGAGGATTCTCCAGTTTCTGCCTCCCCAGCAATGGCAATCAGGGCCATGCAGCTGCACCTGCTTTTTACCTAGAGACAGTGGATCCCAAGCCAGGACCTCATGCTTACACGACCAGAACTTTATTGACTGAGCCATCCCCCGAGTCTCTGGGGCTTTTCTTTTTCGTTTGGGAGCCTAAGTCTAAGGTTTTGGTAAATACTAATTATTGAGTAGAGTTAATGGGCTGTGAAAGGGGACAACAGCTTAAGAGGATGTGTTGACTTTTCCTTTTTTTTTTTTTAAAGCTGACCTCCTTTGAATGAGGAATTCATGCACTGAACGCCAAAACATTTGTCTGAGAGGAGTCAAAGATGCACCTCTCCACGGGGGTGGGGGGTGGGGATGGAGACATGGACGTCTCGAGCACAGACGTCGGCGTAGCTTTGTCCATGATTGTTCAAAATGGGACAGCCTGAGTGTCCATGATGAGGTGAATGGGCAGAGAAACCGTGGTGTGCCCACACGGCGGGACACTGCAGGAAGTAGCCACGTGAAAGACCGACTCCAGAACATGTCAGTGAGTTATCTGGCCAGAAACAACCTGTTCACACAAAACTAGAGATTACCAAGCTCTACAGCACAAAAGCAGGGACCCTGTGATGGGACTGGTGGGTGGGAGGGACAGAGAAGGGGGAGAAAGGGTCAGGAAGAAATTTTGTGGGGTAATAAAGGTTTTCATATCATGGATTCTGTCTTACGTCAAAATGAATAAGATGGTAAACTTTAATAAGTACAGTTTAAAACACTCCAGTTAGATGTCATATATTTCTCTTTTAAAAAGAATATTAATTTTTTTTAATTTTTGTTGTTTTTTCTTATTCACTTGCCTGTGTACGTCTGGGGGTGTTTGCGCAGTGCACAGGTGTGTGGGTGTCCGTGGAGGCCACAGTGTGTTGATATTCATGAGCCTCTTGGTGTGGTGTGGGTAGGCAATTCCAGTCCTCTGAGAGAGCAGTAAGTGCTCTTAATCTCCAGGCCACTCTGCAGCCCTGGGCATTTCAGTCTTACGGGAAAGGTCCTTCATTTTATAACTCTTAACAGCTCTTAAAATCCCATTTTCTCTCTTGATTTTCTTTCATTTCCAGCTGTGAACCACAAAGTGCAGTCCAAATTCCCAGCCTCTGAGCCTGGCTAGATCCTTCCCCTCACCCTCAACTCCTCTTATCACCACCACCACAACCACCATCACCACCACCTCCATCACCACCACCACCATCACCACCTCCATCACCACCATCACCACCACCTCCATCACCATCACCACCACCACCTCCATCACCACCTCCATCACCATCATCACCATCACCACCATCACCACCACTCCATCACCACCTCCATCACCACCTCCATCAGCATCATCTCCATCACCATCATCACCATCACCACCACCTCCATCACCACCTCCATCACCACCTCCATCAGCATCATCTCCATCACCATCATCACCTCCCCACCACCTCCACCCACCACCACCATCACCACCACCTCCATCACCATCATCACCATCACCACCACCATCACCACCAACACCATCACCACCATCACCACCACCTCCATCACCACTCCCATCATCACCACCATCACCACCACCACCATCATCACCATCACCTCCATCACCTCCACTATCATCACCACCACCATCACCACCACCACCATCACCACCACCATCACCACCACCCCTACCTGTCATCATCTGCAGTATTTTGAAGTCCGACTCATTTTACAATGAACTAATCAGAGTGACCATTTCTGCCTAGCATGGGTTAGTAATGTAGGCAGGGGGTCAGTTTGAGTGACCTCTATGTATCCACCGATAGTGATACCTTGGTGGAGTTGACCTCCTCACCCTTAAGATTAGCTGTGTATCTGGATTCTTTTCTTCTTCCATTCAACTCACACCCATTCCTTTCCAGACTTGTTCATGAGAAAAGAAATCCAGAGACCTCCCCCTCACCTTCCTCCTGGCTCTCTCTGATTTCCCTGTTTCCTGAAAGCGGACGTACCTACCAATTACAACAGGGATCCCACTGGGATGGCGGGGTGTGTGCTGGGCAAGGCAGGGCATCCACAAACCTGGTAAGTGTCATGGTGTGGATGCTCTGGTGCTGAGGCCTCCTTACCCTTTCCATTTCACTTGCCCCTCTGTTCCTTTTCCCCTCTGAATCCTGGGCCTCACACCAGCAAAGTGCTATAGTGATAAACCACAGCCCCAGCCTGCTGCTGCTTAATGGATAGGGTCAGGAGTTTCCCCAAGGATAAGCCCTCAACTGTGACACCGCTGGCTCACCCTGGGTCACGTTCAACGTTTCTAGGCATTGTTAAAATATTTAACAAAAGGCACATGTCAATCTGCTTTCCTAATAATTATGTAAATCAATATATACATATAGTTATATGGAAGTAATAATTCCATATCAGTAAATATATATGTGTTTACGTGTTCTTGTCCCATATTCTTAGTCATTCTTCATTAGATTTCTTAGCTCTTGTCAGTGGGACGGCTGTAAAATTGCGACTCACCACATTTAATGACTATTTTAGAGCAATTTTAGGCTTGTAGTAAAACTGGGCAGAAAGTGCCACGTTCCTTAGCCCCTGTGCAAACTCGCCCACACTACGCTGCCCCCAGAGAGGTGCTTTTGCTGTAACTGAGTCTGTCAGCAGCAGCTCCTCATCCAAAGTCATGGTTTACACGGCTTTCTCTTTCTCAGTGGGGCTCTCTCTCTCTCTCTCTCTCTCTCTCTCTCTCTCTGGATAGCCACTGTAATGGCCGCAGGTTCACTTGCCTCTAAGTCTCTCCTGCTCTGTCTATTTACTGTCCATCCTGTTAACCTCTGATGGGTCCTAGTGCTTCTTGTGTCTCCATTTTGTCCTTTTCAGAATGTCATGTGGTTATAGTTGGATCAAAGAGGATGTGGTTTTTTTTTTTTCAAAGATGGATTTCCTTCACTTACAGTTGAGTGTTCTCTATTTCTTCTTGGTCTCAACAGCTCATACCCTTTTGCAGTGAATATTCATTCCCATGTCTGGCTCACCGATAGTTCATCTATCCACTGCCCACAGAAGGACATCTGGGTGCATTCAAAGCTTTTCAGTTATGTATAAAGCCTCTGTAAGCGGCTCCATGTAGGTTTTGTTCATGGCGGATGCAGCATTAAATGTTTTCAGTTCACTGGGGTAAGCATCAAGGAGCTGGATAGCTGGGATATGTGGGAAGGGGGCGATGAGCTTTGTAGGGAACTGGAAACTGCCTTCCAAAGTGGCTGTGCCAGTCTGCACCTGTGTCAGTGAGCCGGGCTTGCTGTCATCCCAGAATCTCACCAGACCTCGACACTGTCAGTGGATGTGGCTTTAAGAACTGTGGTGGTACCCGGTTGCCTTGGTGAACCCGTCAGTGACAAGGGAGATTGAAACTGACGATGCACACTTTCCTAGCTGCCCAGAACTTTCGTTCACATTTGAATTAAGCGGCTCTTGATGTTGAACTTAAAGAGTTCTTTGTATGTGTTGGACAATAAATAGCTCTTTATTAGATGTGTCTTCTGCGTATGTCTCCTCCTGGTCTATACTTGGTCTTCTTGTATTTTCTCAGAGGCTTTTCAATTTTAATGATGTCCCACTTACAAAGTTTTTTCCCCCTTAGGTCTTTGCTCTGTTGCTGTATCTAGAACACCGCTGCCTTGCTCGAGGTGACTGACCTGTCTTTTCTCTTACGTTACATCGAGAAGATCGTGAGTTTGAGCTTTACATTAGGTCTCTAAGGTTGTGATCTGTTTTAAGTTAATTGCTGAGTAATGAGTGAAATCTAGATTTTTTTTCCTGTATGTGAAGTCCAGCCGCTCCAGCATTATTTGTAGAAATGGCTGACTTTTGTCTTTGCTCCATTGACATCGATGTAGTTCTTCTTCTTGATGTTCTCTTCCGTTCATTTCTAGTGTTTTTCCTCATCGATATCATAGCGTATTTATTATTGTAGCCTTGCAGCCAGTGCTGGACCCTACTAGGGCCAGCCTCCAATTCTGTTCTTCTTTAATCCTGGGTCTTTAATTTTTCCACAAAAACTTCAGAAGTCTGTGGGTGTACACAGAGTATCTTTCTAGGGTTGTATAGAGCCCTCAATCCAGCCATGAGGAATGAACGTTTTCTTGTTTGTAATCACGGAGCACCTCTTCATATTTCTTGATTCTTCCATATTTTTATGAGTGTTTGAGTTTCCCCAGTCAGACTCATGCTTTCACCTTAGGATGCTGCGTGAGTGGTGATGGTCCTTTAATATCATGCCCCCTGTGTTCGTTCTTGGTGCACAGACCAGGAACTGGCTTTTGGGCATTAGTTTTTTTGACATGCCACCTTACCACCACCATTTCTGTTTCTTCCTTCAGATTCTGTTCCAAAGAAACCACGCCGTCTGTGAGCAGCGATGGCTTTGATTTCCCTTTCCCACTTTTCATTCCTTTCCTTACCTCCCCACCCCCTTGCATTAGCTAGGTTTCCAGCACATACACACACTCACACGCGCACAGCACATGCACGCACACGCAAACACACACAAAGTGGTGGCGGGACATTCATAAGTTGCTCCCGACCTTCACAGGAAAGCCTCTCAATATGAATACAGTGTGAACTGTGGTTTATTATTTTTTTAAATAGGGTTTCTTTATCAGGGCAAGAAAACTCTCTTCTGTTCCCAGTTTGCTGAGAGATGCTTTTGTTTATCGTTAACAGGTGCTGAATATTTATCAAATATTCCCCACGCCGATCAGTATACATTTCTTATTAAGGTGATATGGTGGATTGTATTCATGATTTGTGGCAGTTAAATCAGCCTTCCATGCTAGGGGAAGTCTCATTTGATTGAAGTATATGTTTCTTAGAGGTGGTTGGATTCGGCTTATTAATATTTTGTTATCTATGTGCGTGAGAGATACTTGGCTGCAGCTGTCTTTTCTGATAGTGTCCTTGTTTGATTTTGATATTAGGGCAAGAGACAATAAGAAATATTTTTCCTTTCACTTCATATTCTGAAAAGAACCAGAGGAGATAGATTTCTTCTATAAACAGTGGAATTAGCCAGTGAACCCATCTAAGCTAGCTGTTTTTGTTTTTGTTTTTGTTTTTTTTTTCATTTTGCAAGCTGATTTTTTTTTTAAATTCAATTTCTTGACAGATGAAGATTCATTCATGTTGTGTATTTTCTTGTACGTGATTTTGACTCATTGTATCTTTTGAAGAATCAGTGCATTTTGCACAGTTTATCAAATTTGTGGGCATAGAGCCGTTTACAGTATTTCCGTTTTAGTCTACAACGTGATCTATCGGTAATCCTTTCTGATCTTCCTAACTCGGGTCTTTCCTTTTGCCTTTCCTACCTGGCTCTATGGCTACTGGTGTTGCCTTTGCAAAGAACCAGCTTTGGGGTTTTATTAATTTTTCTCATGTTGGCTTCCTGTTTCCGATTGAACAGACGTATGATCTAATTTTTATTATCCCTTCCTTTCTGCTTTTTAGATTGATATTTAATTATTTTTCCTAAGCCACATTCAGTGTTATAAATGCTCTGCAGATGACCCTCTCTGCTGTGCCTTAAGCATTCTGTCTTGTGTTTCCATCTCTCTTTAGCTCAAAACAGTGGTAAATTCCTCCTGTGGCTTCCTTTTGGACCCATGTGTTATTCGGTGAAGTGTTGTTTAATCTCCAAGCATTAAGGATCTTCTGGGACCTCTTTGTTATTGATTTTTGGTTTAATTCTGGACTGGTTTGGGAACAGACACGATAGAATTTATATTATTTCAGATGTGTCAGGATGTGTTTTAAGGTCCCAAATGTGGCCTTGTGCCTGATGATGTGAGTGGAAACAGCCTGAGATCTCTTCATCTGGTGCGACCGGTCCACAGCAGTCCACTGCGCCCAGCTGAAGGACGGCGCCATTAAATTTGACTGTGTCCTCACGTGTTTCTCCAGAGGGATCGGACATTTGTGGGAGTCACATGTTAAAGTTTCCAACTGGAACTGTGGCTTGCTGCTGCTGGTGCTGCTGCTGTTCCTGCTGCTGCTGCTGCTGGTGGTGGTGTTGCTGCTTGTCCACCATGCATTTTGATGCTGTGTTATTAGGCATTCACTCCCTAATGACCGTCAGTCTATGTCCTCTTGGATATCGAGACTTTATTGACATGTCACACTCCCCCTTTTTTTTCCGGAGCTGGGGACCGAACCCAGGGCCTTGCACTTGCTAGGCAAGCGCTCTACCACTGAGCCAAATCCCCAACCCCGTCACACTCCTTTTTATCCCTGATAACATCCCTCCTTGGTCTAGAACCTTCATTAGTTACCCCTGCTTTCTTGGATTGCTATTAGCAGGGTGTGCCCCCCACCTTTTGTCCTCTTCAAATCTGCTTCCAAAGCTTAGTTGAAGCAATCGTGTGACTGGTAATGGAGAGAGTCCTTCCTGGCATACACTCAGAACTCTGGATGCCCCAGGAGCAACCAGGGCTCTAATACTTTGGGAAATGCAGATCCATGGCTTCATGTTACCAGAGTCAGCGTCAGAAGCCTTGGGTCAAACACGGAAGTCTCAATGGGCTTTGCAGGAGTAAAGGTGCTCTTCCCAGGGAACTGTAAAGGCCTGGGCTTGCTCAGGTCTTTGTGGCCAGAACCCAGGTAGGGCTTGGAGACCTCTGTTCACATCTGAGGTCTCGCCGCCTTAGCACTGAGTCCTGTAAGACTAGAATCATTGCTGAGAGTCTCTTGAAGACCTGTTTAAGGCTTAAGGACAAAAAGCCCCAAGCTGAGGGCCTTAGAGAATCCCTGGGACCAGCGATGGTCGGATGGATGTGTCCTATCCCCTTAAAACATGAGGAAAAGAATTTGCACAGTGTTTAAGGACGTTTCCACTCCCTTCTAAGCAAGATACAGCTCTTCTCTGCCTCTGGTCCACACCAGAGTCACGGACCGGTTGTTCAGAGAGAACATGGGTTGAAAGATGGATTAACCCCACTTCTGGAAAGCTGGAGAAAATCTGTGTCACGCATACACATCTGGAGGCCCAGTGTGCTTCTAGAAGGTGCATCGTAAGCCTTTGACACTTCAGTGTTAGCAGTCAAATGTCACTTGGAACCCAGTCCTGCCAAAAAGGCCACAGGTCAACCTCCTCTCCCCATTCCTCACTGGTAATGGGAGCCTACAGCTCGTTCCCACTGATTGGACCCTCGGTGTGAGGTGATGGGCGTGAAAGACGATGGAGAGGGAGCGAGAACCTGGGGTGAGTGACAGAGCTGGTGGGATGCCATGAGTTTGGAAACTGAGGCTGCATGCCATTGAGGATGAGGGCCTTCCAGAGCAGGGCTGATGAGGCCTCAGCAAATGTCCTGTCCCCTCCATTCCATGCCAGGAGGTCTCAGCCATCTGAAGCTGCTCGAAGAAGCTCCTCAGAGTCAATGCGGTAGACTGTGGGTAGATGCCATGCCCCCAGTGGAGCAGGCAGCCCAGTGCAAGCCACATGCACAGACATCGGGGCCAGGTACCAGAGGCCACCAGTCATCCCTCTGTCTCCCCCAGCCAAGGACAGGGGCCCTCAGTGGAACCCTTAGCCTCATCATCACCTTCCAGATCCAGAGAAATCTCCCATGGGACAGAAGCCCATCCCGATGCCCACCCCAGCGAAGTTGAAATACTGTGAAGCAATGGTGTCTTACTGTGGTGACTTTTGCTCCCACACCTCCAAATGTGTCATCACACAGCCCTCGCGACTGCTCGAAACTGACTTACCTGTAAGAGAGAACACAGAAGGGTGGCGGCCACATTCCCCCGGGACCAGCACAGCCTCTGGAGTTGAGTTGGTGCAGCCCTTTGCATCCAAGCTAAGTGGGGTCCGACGGAGGTCTCCCCAATCAGGGCAGGGGCCATGCAGTGGCTGCAACGTGTTTCTCTAAGTCTTGACCAAGTCGACAGCCCAAGAAAAATGTCACGAGACACAGAGACAGGGTCCAAGAAGAGGCTCTCCCCAGGAATACAGGGCAACAGCCATTGGTTAGAGGGACCCAAACTGTCATAGCAGGAAGGCGTTTCTAGAGAGATAAGAGGTGGGATTGCCTCTGGTTTGATTCTTTTTTGGGAGGGAATATCATATATATATATATATATATATATATATATATATATATATATATATAAATGGAACAGGCCATTGGTGAGTTTTAAAAAATCCTCTGCATAACTGCAAGCCAGAAGGAATGAACAACGCTAGGGAGGATCTGTTGAAAGATGACCCTTGCCCCACTGTTCACTTGCACAAGAAGCAGTCTCAGGTCATCCTGCGCTAGGCTTACCTTTGTCTATGTGTTTCCCTTGTTCGAGATTCCCAGCATGGACTTCACAGCTCTCCAGCTCAGAGAGCATACCGGGATGTGACACAAGACAGAGCTGGGAGTTCTCCACAGTGACACCTCTCCCCAGGATCCAAACAGGCCTGGTGCACGCTGGGAGACTTTAGTAAACTGTATTCCTTCTGTTATTCTTGTGCTTGTGTGTGTATGTGTGCTTGTGCGTATGTGAAGAAATGACCCTCTTTTGTTGTCACAAGCCCTGAGAGCAGGTAGAGCAAGTTCTCTGTCCATTGTCCGAGTGACCACGACTCATTTTAAGTCAACATGCGACTTGCAGTTTGGGAATGCTACCTGTCGTTCAGGGACACAGAGTCAAAACCTTAAGCCAAATGTCCCCAATTTCAGATGGTGGCTCTGGTGCACAGTCACCTAGATTTAATTACTTTCCCATGACCTGCTGATGTCCCTCCTACAGTACTCGGGCTTAGACCGTGTTCTTTCCTGAATGCCTTCTTACACAGTTGGTAATAAGCATGCTCTTTCCACTACTTCCCGGCCATCCTGCCATTGTCCTTGACTCACCTGATGCAGTATCTACCTGGTTCTCATACCAGCTACCCGTGAGTCTCTTTTGGGGCTGCTCTGCTCCCCAGCTCCCTAGCAGATCCATCAGCAAGCCCCGTTGATCTTACTTCTTAGAATTCTCCGCAATGGACTGCACCTCCCAACTGTGAGGATGGTTGCCCACTAACCACCTCAGACCATGAGATATAGCTGTGGAAGACGCCACAGAAGATGGAAGAAGGAACCCAGGTCCCTCTGCATCTCGGGAAGCCACTGCACCAGTTCTGTGCCAAACGCCTCCTGACTTCTTAAGGGTGAGCCCAATGAACTATGTGCATAATTTTGTTAAGGAAGGGGAAGTTTGACTAAGCATAGCCAAACTTGGCTCACCTAGGCAAGAAGGGGATCTGACCCACAAATAGAAACCCTCTGCCAAGACATGCACACTGGGTTCTTGATTAATGTGACTGGAGGCCTAAGACAGGAGGGATGGAAAACGCCACACGTGAGATTGAACCAGGGGGATGGGCGACCTTGAGCCTCAAATGGTGCAGCGATTAGCACTGTGCCCATCACATCGATACTGTCCATGCAGCTGGGCGCATAGAGAGGTGCAGACACTGGACCAGGCAGTTGTGCTGGCTTAAATAAGAATGGCCCCCATAGGCTCACATAAATTGGAATGTTTGGTGATCAGGAAGTGGCACTACTGAGAAGAATTTGAAGGTGTGACCTTGTTGGAGGAAGTGTGTCAATAGGGGCGGGCTTTGGGGTTTCCAAAGTCCAAGCCAGTCCCAGTGTCTGTTCCTGTTGCCTGTGGGTCCAGATGTAGAGCTCTCAGCTCCTTCCCCAGCACCATGTCTGCCTGGACGCTGTCACACTTCCCACCATGATGAAAATGGACTGAACTTCTGAAACTGTAAGCCAGCCCCGGTTAAATGCTTTCTTTTGTAAGAGTTGCTGTGCTTGTGGTCTCCTCACAGCACTAGAACATGGACTAAGATAGCAGGTCAAAGAGTGGAGCTTTCAAACCCAGGAAGAAGTCTGGCTCCAGAGTCCTTCCCTCCGACTGATAACACCCTGGAAGATATTTTTTCTTCCCCCTTTCAGAGCCTGGGATGATGGCTGAGCACACCTGATAACTTGAGTCCAAGCCCCAGAACTCACCGTGGGAGGAGAGAAAAAGCTGTCAAAATCGATGCTCTGGCCTCCATGTGAGAGCCACAGTGACAGCCCCCACCCACTAATAATAGTAACATTTTAAAGGACTGACAATTGAATGTTTTACGTGTAACAATGTTTTTTTTTTAAAGTGCTAATTCTATTGAAAGGTGACTCTCATCTACAAGATGGAAATCCTAATGGGACCAACTCTTAAGTTTGTTTTCATTGTGGTGTGGATGAGGTACTCTGAGTGGGCCCTCAATGTCCATCACCTGTCGCTGCTTGTGAGACAGTTGGCTGTCCATCTGCGCCCTCATGCTGTCTTGTGTCAGTGGCAGCATCAGCCATGGAAAGAGAGGAAGACGCAGACCTTTGCCAGAGAGGATCTTGGGTGAAACCTTTTGAAGAAATGGAAGTGGAATCCTGCAAGTGCAGCATAGGTGTTAGACCCCAGAGAAACCTGCCTTGGTCTTCAAGTGATCCTCTGTGTGAGGGCCACTGGTCCTTCTCCAGGCTGCTGCTGCCCTCTGCTGGTCATAATAGGAATCGGCGCACATCTAGCAGAGCAGAGAGTTAGGCTGAGAGAGACAGGGTTCTTGGGGGGGCTGCCTGGATACCTTCTTAGGGAACTTGACCCTTTCAGCTCCTAACATCCTAGCATGAGGGACAATGGCATGAGTTGTCAGGGGCTGAAGGAAGAGACCACTTTATGTAAGGTCTGACTCCAGGAACTACAGTGACAAGACCAGGATGAAGAGGAGGAAACTGGAGGGAGGGTTAGACAAAAGGTAGGAGGAAGAAGGTCTAAGTG
This sequence comes from Rattus rattus, assembly GCF_011064425.1. NCBI lineage: Eukaryota > Metazoa > Chordata > Mammalia > Rodentia > Muridae > Rattus > Rattus rattus. Next base: position 6,530,789 of record NC_046162.1, read on the forward strand.
AGACACCCAAAACACTTCATTATTAGCTTTAACATCAGCCTCAACACCAGAGCAATGGTGGCTAATCACATCTTCAGAATCTGCCACTCAGAATGGCAAAGCGACTTCCTTCCCATCTGTCAAGTGAAACTGCCTGGATGGATTTGTGCCTTTAACATTCATTATATGTGTGACCTTGGAAGGGCTACCAGTTACTTCTTGAGGGATCACTTATCCACTGCACATTTGGGGTACTCCATCTGGTAGCTGTGAATTAGGACTGTAGGGCCCCAGGTAGGTGGACTGAGGCATACTCCAACATCAGCACCAGGATTTCACAAAGCCATCAGCAGACGAGGGATGCCAAGACCAGACTCCCCACTGCTCCTGACCTGAAGCCCACCTGGCTGCTTCCCATGGGACAAGTGGCCTTGGTCTTTGAGGGCTAATAGTGGTTGTCTGCCTCGGAAATGATCACTATAATCTGGGAGAGCTCTGAGCCCAGCCTTCTCCTCTCTGGGAGCCACGTCTCCCTGGAGCTTTCTTCCTCTCTTGGGTACATCTCTCTGCTTTGAGCTGCTTTGGGTGAGAACAGAGAGCTCTCTTTCCAGAGTCCCGGGCTGGTTTACTAGAATCAATATGTTCCACAAATACTTATGGAATTCCTGTTCTGAGCACACCATCCAGGCTGACAGTCAGGAGGACAAAACTGATGATCTGGTAGCTTTGGCAAAGCTTCTGTTCGTCTAGAAAAGGGCAGGTAGGGGCCGAAAGGAACTATGCCAACAAGAGAGGAAATATTATGTTAAATAATGTGAAGGTTGGGGGGCAGTAAAATGTGTTGGGGAGAGAGGTGAGGAGTCCACCTTTCCAAGAGAGGGATAAGGACATTTGTGGGCTGTCAAGGAGGGCATGGTGGACAGAGAAAAATAGATAAGTTGTAGAAAGGAGGTGCTGGGTTATGCGGGTGTCGTGGATAGCATGGGGGCTGTGGCTTTTACTCTGAATAAGGGAGAAAGTAGCAGAGGGGTCCTGGGCAGAGGTGTGCATGGTCAGCCTTACCTAGAAGGCACGTCTTTGTCTACTGACTGAAGTTAGGCTTCCACCAAGCTTCTTAGAACTGTGGACCACAGTCCCATATGGAACCTTACGGGTGAATGAAGGAGTCTTGAGCAATGTGTCAATGTATAAAAGTTTCTGCGCACATAATGAGTGGAGAGTAACGGGAAAGCAAACGCACAACGGATCTGCTTGCTTCCAGCAGACCTTGCCCACGTGTGCTGCAGGAGGAAATTCTGCAGAAGCCTGTGATCTAGACACACGCGTGTGCCGTGCGTGCTGCATAATGCTTGTGGTTACTGCCTGCTGTAAACTGCAGTTTTTATTTTTTATACACGGTTTCTGCTGCACAGAAACAAAACTGTTTAATTACAGGGAAAAAAAAAAGATTTAATGCTTTCCTACTGTCATTCCTCAGCATCTAAGTTTCAAATTAGTATATTTTGGAACATACTGTGTTAGAACACTTGATTTTAAAACTTGCTGTTTGAGTAGCTGACTTGAGTGTCATAAAAAAAAATCATTCAGTGAATTTTGGCTTAAGCTTAGGAGAGAATTTCCAACAGTTTCTGACATGGCCTTAACTATACCACTATACACATGTTTGTGCTGGGTGGTGTTTTCGACACTCATGTTACAGAATAAAAAGTACCTGTCGAATCTCTAAGATGCTCTATATTTTGACTCTTAAGCCATGATCCAATTCTTTAGGTAAAAAAAAATCACACCCATCTCATGAGTACAAAACCTTGACTTACTTTTTAATAAATAGTAAAGTGAAATTTATACCAGAGAGCTGCTTTAAAAGAAATTTATGACTGCCAGTAAGTGATTTTATAGTGAGATTGTGGAAATCTTGGGTGAATGGAGTCGCACTTGACACAGTTAAAAGAAGCCAGGAAGCTCCAGGCTGGAAGAGAATGGGGTGGGGTCTAGGGGAGGGAGTGTGAGGAGCTCCTGTAGCAATCCAGGGGGAAAGCCGGTGGGTGTGTGCACTGGGGTGGCTGATTCTGGGTGAGAAACCTTGCTGGAAGCTGAGGGCCTGAGAGGAAGAGATAGCTCTTGAATGTCACAGCTGGGCTGGTGCTTCCTGAGAGAACAACGACTCTTTGCACTAACTATGTATGGGCAGGATGTAGCTGGGAAGTGTGTAAGGTGTGAGCGGTGTGGCCGTGCATGTGCCCTTTACTTTAAGGGTTCTGGTTCACTGTGTTTTAATAACTGCTCATCCCACTGTGTGTATGTGTGGTGGCTGGACGTGAGCAGCTGGCTACGGCCCACATGGAGGGCTTACAGCTGTGACAGCTTGATGTGCCATCCTGGCTCTGTCCCTTTAAGCCACAGCCTCAGATGGGTCAAGATGGGGGGTGGGGGGAGTCAAGAATGTGTGCAGAACTAAGACTCTGGGAAAATATGCCCCACTATCTGTCTCCTAAAAATGCTCTCTCCTCTCGACCATGCTCTGGCTAGCCATAGGACCCGGGAGGAGAAGCACTTTGTCCTCCCTAACATATGGGGATATTCCTAAGACGGAAATCATTCACTTGAAAATCTGGGGTGTGGATGTAACCATGTCAATCGTGACCCCAGAACCACTGCTGAGAAGTCATGACCACATCAGGGGAGTGTTGGGGACAGTCCTTCCAAGCTGAGAAGCTGGGGGGTAACCCTTCCAGTTCTGGGAGGGTTCAGGCTACAAGGAAGCAGGTGGCTGTGTTCAGGGATCTTCCAGGTGCTGACAAGGACATCATTCTGTTTGGATAGAGGTCAAGGGGTCACTTCTGAAGAGGGCCACTTCTGTTGTAGCTGGGAATCTTGAAATATCAATGTTAATAAGTCTTCCAGATCCACTTATGGAAGAAGAAGGAGGAAGAGGAGCCGCAGGGGGGGAGAGAGGAGGAGGAAGAGGAGGAGGAGGAGGAAGAGGAGCAGAGGAGGAGGAGGAGCAGAGGAGGAGGAGGAGGAGGAGGAGGAGGAAGAAGAAGAAGAAGAAGTAGTAGTAGTAGTAGTAGTAGTAGTAGTAGTAGTAGTGGAGGAGGAGGAGAAGGAGGAGGAGGAGGAAGTCACTGTTGCCGCAGCAGCCCAGAAAGGTGAAGCAACATGTTTAAGGCCTCACAACATATTATACAGCTGGAATTACAAGCAGGTGGTCTGACAATCTGGTTTGTGACTAACAGATGACTGGGTAGTGCTGAAGTTCCTAACAGAAATGTCTGAGAATGCTATGAGCTATTATATGTTCAATACACACATACACACACACACACACACACACACACAAACACACAAACACACACACAGTGCATACACATATACACAAAGCACACATACATGCATACATACATAAATACACACATAAACATACACACACATATAAACATGTACACACAGCACATGCATACACATACATACAAACACACGTATAAACATGCATGTGCACACATACACACACAGCAATACATACATATAAATACACATAAACATACACACACATATAAGCATGCATGTGCACACACACACACTCTCACACACAGGTTTCCCCTCAGTATCCAAGGCATGGTGTTCACACATGACCTAGGTTACTTGTCACTCAGCATAGAACAGACATGCTCATTGTTTATGATACGGTGACAGTATAGCGGCCTCTGCACTGGCTGATCTGCCTAAATCACTCCCCGAGATCCAAACGCTCACTCCCTGATACCTGACTATGGAGCCTGGCGTCTTTGGGCTTCCCTGACAGACTCAGATACATTCTCATTTCCTTGTCTACATAACATCTGTGAGGCTAATTGTGTTCTATTCCCAGGGCAGAGGTGGCTCGTAGCTCTTTTCAGGCTAGAATTAGTCTGCTCAGGTCTGCCATGCCCTCTTTGAACACCAGGTGGCGCCCCACACCGCCCCAGGTTCATAGCTTCCTGACCTGCTGGTAACTCCCCTCAGCCAGGGTGCCTTTTCTGACTTCATATGGAAATGGCTCCACAGAATTCACGAATTCACACAGGAAGAGGGAACAGAGTGGACTTCTGCAGATTGGATCCAGGCACCATCCCCAAGCAACTCCCATCCCACGCCAAGGACATCGTGGAGGGCTGTGCAGGAATCCGTGATGTGGCTGCTTTGTTCATTGACCCACCGAATCGGTATGACTGCTATCTGACATCAGTCACTCAGTCCCCATTGTTGACAAGGAGTTTTGGAAAGGCCTGCCAGAGGCCACAGAACTGTGTAGTGCAGAGACGGGATTCTAACACGGGCCTGCTTGATTTTTGTCCTTTGTACCCAGGTGTCTGCTCCAGTGACCTGAAGGGAAGGCAGCATTGAACCCTGAAGCACAGAGTGGCACCAGACCGTGTGGAACACTGCAGGGTCCTCACCACCAAGAGTCTGCTCCTTGCTACCCAGCTACCCTGTGTAATCAGAGCCCATGAAGCTCAGCCCGGGTCTGGAATGCAGGAAGACGATAGCATCTATGGGGGATGATCCTGCTTGTTCTATCTGGGAGGCATAGCCTTCTCTTTGGATCTGGGACTGCTTCTGAGAAGCCTCACACACTGTCAAAAGGAGCACAGGTGGACACAGCCATCATGGAGAAGTACATGAAGGCTCGGTCAAGGCCTGAAGGTTCATTTACCACAGGATCCAGCTACCCCACTACAAGTTGTGTCCTGAGGAAAGTCAGCCACAACGCCAAGCACTTGTGAGGGATGACCGCGCTCACTCCCACTCTACAGGAGCTAAGATGTGTTACCAGCCCGGGTGTCTGTCAACACATAGGTGGTAAATGCAGCACGGTGCACGTATGTAATGACGGATTTCTCAGTCATAGACAGGCACGAGATTATCTCACTCGAGCACAGTGGGTAGAGCTGGAGGTGGAGTTTACTGTAGAGCCTCTGCCATTGCCTCCGTGAGCCTGCACAGGTGAGCAAGGGCAGTGTAAGAATATGCAGCTTGCCTTTGCTCACCAGGGCAGACCAAAAGGAGGAGGCCCATCTACCCGAGTGGAGAGGAGTGGTTACTGAAGGCAGGAGCAGGTACATGAACGGAGGGTTAACTGGACCACACATCCATGTGCTGAAGCGCCACACTGAGTCATATCCAGAGAGTCTTATTAAAAGCTATGAAGAAGGGAATGTCAGAGATCAGTCACCAAGGCCTGATGACCGTTATTGGGTCACGGGGTTCTATGTAGGGACAGCAGCCCTATCCTCAGCATCTCCCCAGTGCACGCTGTGTGGTAGGGACTTGAGCTCCCCCAGATGTTTTAGTTCTCTCTCCTGGGAGCTCCAACCTCGATGCACATGAGGAAGCTGCTTAGCCAGTTTACTGGTCAGCTGGGACTGGAGCCTGCTGCAGATTATGGTGCTTTGATACCAAGCTACCTGCTTTTCTCATAGGAGAGGAGCTCACAGAGTGTAGCCAACTGACCATAGTCACACAGTGGCCACTGACAAGCTACTCACTATTCATCCATCCATCATCCATGCATGCATGCATGCATTCATCCATCCATCACATCCCTCCCTCCCTCCCTCCATCCATCCATCCATCATATCCATCCATCCAACCATGCATGCATGCATCCATCCATCCATTCCATCCCTCATCCATCCATCCCTCCATCCATCCGTCCATCCATCATCACATCAATCCATCTATCCATCCATCCATTCATCCATCATCCATCCATCACATCCATCATCCATCCATCCATCCATCCATCCATCACATCCCTCCCTCCCTTTTCCCTCCCTCCATCCATCATCCATCCATCAATCCATCACATCCATCCATGTTTGAGCCTAACTCAGTGTCCCATCCTCTAACCTGTACAGTTAGCTGCTATCTATTGCTTGTGCCCTAACACAAACAGGGAAATGAGGCAATGTTGTGGTTTGCACTGAAGTTACTGTATTTTGATGCTAATCCCACTGCCCCAAGGACAGCTGCCAGTCACTATCTCAGGACTTAGGTGACTTCACCAGAACCACCTCTCCATTGAATTTGTAAAGTACAGGTGAGGGGCAGGTACAGGATAGAAGGAGGCCTGTCATTGGAGGAGAAGGAAGGATGGACGGGAGAGAAGTTTGAAGGAAGAGAAGGAGACTAGAAGGGAAAAGAAGAAACAGGAGACAGACGGAGAGAGGGGAGAAGCCATGGTGATGTTAAGATTCTGCTCTGTGTATTTACAGGTTGTTATTAATGTTCTCAAGGGATGGATGGTACAGGGCTTTGTATGTTTAAGTGGGCAATTATATCTTACCAATTGGGTCAAAGATTGTTGTGTTGTGTGTTCTTTTATGTGAGGGTTTGAGTGTAGGAAAATTGTGCGGCTGGGCTGTGTTTCTGCCAAGATATCTAGCAGATATATGGGACACCGCGGAGAGGACCTAGTGGGTAAAAAGACCAACCAATACATTTTTTATTTTTATATTTTTACAACAACAAGGCAACCTTGAAGGATGCTCTTGGCTAACCCTAGCACCAACCAGAGTGGCTTCCTCAAGTCTCAATTTGTGGGCCTGTGAAATGTGGGTGAGGCTGGACTTAGGAATGACATTTTAAGCCAGTTTTGCAGTCTTACTCCCCTGCCTCCTTACCACACTCCCTTCCATACCAAGAAGCTGTGTTTGCCCTTCAGAGTACTGGCATTTTTCATGATAGTCCCCTTGCCCTTGGGATGTGCCTTCCCTCTCCCATGATCCTATTCATACTCCATGCTTGCCCCTCTGATTGAAACCCTCTTGTCTCTTTCTAGACCATGTCTCGTCTCTGTTTCAAAACTGACAGTGCCTCCAAGTTATTCATCAGGGCAACTTTCATCCACCTCGTCTAAGTCCCAGTAGCCTCTCAGTTCCAGTCATGAACTTATACCCCAGATTTCCATGGGCCTCTTTTTGCTTCTGCTCTTTCACTCTGGCATATGGTCCTCTCCTCTGCATACTGAGTGAACTCCTGTTTGAAAGACTGAGTCTAAATATCTCTGCCTTACTGAGTCTTCCTTGCTTCCCTGACCTGGGCTGAATGGAGATACTGGGGCCATAAATCTAGTCCATGAATAATATTACTTACTGAACTTAAGAGGGGAGCAAGAACATATTGATGAGCACTCATGGCACTCATCCATCTATCCATCCATCCATCCATCCATCCATCCATCCATCCATCCATCCACGTACCCATCCATCTACCATCTATCCATCTATCCATCCACCCACCCACCCATTCATCCATCCACCCACTCATCCTCCCACCTACACATCTATCTATCCATCTACACACCCTCCCACCCATCCATCCATCTAGCCAGCCAGTCACTCATGTATCCGTCCATCCATCCATCCATCCATCCATCCATCCATCCATCCATCCATCCATCCATCCATCCATTCACCTATCCACTATCCACCTATCCTCTACCTATCCATTCAACACCTGCTCATATATCCATCAAGTCCCTTTAGTCTAGCAGCTACTGGAATGGCACGTCTTGCAAGCCTTTTTGTCTGCAATGATGAGTTTCCTATTAGGGGTGACATTACCTAAATTATTACTGTTCCCTAGAGCTGGCAACCTGACAGAGTCTCATGGACTCTTTCAAGGTCTTTGTATAGAATACCAGCTACCCTGGCTCCTGGCTCTCAACTCCTTCCTGGGTCCAGACAGGGCATCATCCAAAACTATTAGCATTCGAAAACCTCACCCTTGGCTCCACCCCTGTTAGGAAGAGCAAATCCAGGGCATTGGGGTGGCTGTATGAGGTGGGGTCATCTGCTTCTAGATAGAGTTTCTGTTGTTGTCTGAATGGTCTTGCATAGAAGGAATCCAGCAAAGGAGCTTGCTCAGTGATGAAATAAAAATTCATTTTGTTCAGGGCCAATGACAGCTACATCACAACTACCTTATCTGAAGGCCACTGATGATGAGTGGAGGGTAGGTAAATGACAGAGACTTAGCTCCCGTTATTGCTAAGTCTAGATAAAACCAGAAACAAAGCACGGAGTCAGGACCACAGCCTATATCACCCCCAGGGAGGATGCAGATACGATTTCCCTGTCCATGCCATTCTATGCCACCAGCTCCTAAGCTCTCATGTCTCAGACATACTCTAACATCCTAGCTGCAAGAGAGGCTGTCAAGAAATGACTGCCTGCAAGGGAGTCTGGTAAAAAAAATACCTTGCCTCCTAGGCTAGGCTACTCAAGAGGCCAGCAGGTGTTCTGCAGCAGTCACTGGAGTGTCCCTCAAACATATATGTCACTATATACAATATCTGTGACTACCTTACTGCAGTGACCACTCAGCCTAAGGCTCTCTAGATCCAGTGTTTCCTTCTTCCTGGACAACAACTGGGAACTGAGGCTAGAGGATAATTTCCCTGGGGTCTTAGGAAAAAGGACACCTTTCAGTGCCATCCTCACTTACTGCTAGATACATACTCTAGAGTTTAGATGTGTCTCTCAAATCTCACATGTTGGAAATTTAATCCCCAAATCTCTGTTGAGGGCTCTTGGGGGCAGGGTCTTTGAGGATAATTAGGGTTAGACAAAGTCATGAAGATGGGGTTCCCATGACAAGGGAAGCTGGATGAGAACAGGAATAGGAACCTGACATGAAACACTTGCTCTGTGTCTTCATGTGGTGCCTTCCAAGGTTAAGACGCACCAGGAGTTTCCTTGCCAGATCCAGCACCATGCTCTCAGACCCCCCAACCTTTAGAGTCACCAACCAAATATACTTCTGTAAGTACAAATACCCAGGAGGTGGGAGGCCATCACAGCAGTTACTGGTGACTATAGCAGGGACGTGCCTAATCAGAGGTAATGTCCCTGTGTCTGGGAAGTATGGAATTTCTTGTAAAGTACATCTTGAAATAGTTTGTCAGCCCAACCATGCCCCATAGCAGCTCTACTAGACAGAGTTAGTTGTTGCCTAGCCTGCCTGTCTAGAGCAGCGATGTTGGCTGCCCAGGCTGTTGTGGAATGAAGATGGGGTAGCCTCCAGCCACCCCATAGGAAAGCTAGCGTACTGTCAGAAATCCAAGGACATGGAAAGCCAAGGGATGGGACTGGATTTCAATCCCTGAACCAGGCAGCCATGGAGTCTTGGACAAAGGACGATGCCCTGAGCCTCAGTTTCCCGCTTTGCAGAGGCAGAGGTTACAGGAGGTGCTGGATGAGGGCATGCTAAGCCTGTCAGCTGCATATGTAGCTATTTCCTCAGGAGCCATGGGGCAGCCACATTCCACCTCTGTTCACACATTCCTGTGCCCTCCAAGTCTATACCACAGCCTCATGGTCCCAGAGAGACTGCTCCAACTCTGGACACCATTAGGGCACCACTCACACACTGGCTGCTTTGTTAGCCGAGCTGGGAATGTCTGTCCCCATCCTAGGCTGCTCTGCTCGTCCTTAGCGACAGAGCTCATACATGTCATGGTGCAGAGGCTGTGGCTGCCATCACTTCTGCTCGGGTAGCACTTCTTAACACTGGGCCTGCAGCAGCCCTGTGGTCAGCTCCTGTCTAGCATGCTCCATTTCATTACCATGTCTCACTGCCTTCCAAACCCTGGGTGTTCTCCCAAGTCATCGTGATCGGAGACAAATCCAGACACTCTATTACTTTGGGGTTTGATCTAAAGCTTGGGATTTAGGGGTGTGGTGGTGGATAATAGCTTTATATTCTTTCTGAGACACCACGTGTGGGACCCAGGTTCTTGTGCATAGCGGGCCTGTGCTCCGTCTCTGAGTTCCACTCCCAGCTCCGGTCTTGCATTCTGAGCAGAGTGGTTGTGTGCGTGTTTGGAATGTTGAGTAAAAGCGGGATCTAACACATGCCCACCACCCTGTCCCAGATCCACAGGCTGAAGCTGGGCATGCCAGCTGAGGACGGAGGGAGCTCGGTGGCAGGGGTGGAGAGCACTCTGGAATTTTCATCTTCCTTGCATGGAAATGCTTCCCTAGGTCCCAGCCCCAGGACTGGGAGGCCATGAACAGAAAGAATGACCCCTGATGGGGAGGCAGGCACCTCACGTGACATCCAGGGAGCCAGAGATGCCGTGTGGCCATAGCCCTGATGCTTGCAGACAGAGCCCTTATGTACCTGGTATTCTTGGGTCATGTGACCATGTGGACAGGGCATGCACCCTGTTAGGTAGCTGAGGAGCCTGGACCAGTGTCAGGGCTGAGTCTGTGCCTCCTGTACTTCTCTGATCTACAGTGTAAGGGATCCTCAATCTCTTGGGACCAGGTACACCTTGAAGAAGGGGAGCAGGCCAGAGGAGTTTGGGGGAGAAGTCCCTCCCACCAACCCACAAAAGCCGCTGCTGGGAATAGGAGGGCCAGTAGAAAAGAGGACAAAGGGTGGTGGGTAGGGGAGCAGAGATGTTTACGAAAGCCAAAAGCACCAGCAGAAGGGCCTCTGATGCCCTCTGGGGCCCAGCGCTGGGGTGGCCGTGCGCCATGCTGGACAGCACTGCAGACAGCCTATTCTGGCCAAAGGAAGCTGCCACAATGCCAACCAAGCCGAAACTTGTGCCTGCTCTGTCAACTGCCACCCTCTGTGGGTCAGTGAGGGAGAGCGAGTGAGGAATCAGGCAGCAGCTCTTGTCCTACCCTGTTGTCCCTTCCCCAGAAGCTGGGACCAGAGCCAGGGTAGAGTTCAGGGCAGGGTGCACATTTTGAGTATAGACGAAGCTGAAGCTGAAATTATTATTGAAAAATGCAAACTATTTTTGGAACCACAGCTGCAGTTGCTGAAAACTCAGGACAGCGGGGGACATTAAGATGGTCATAAAACATAGAGGAAGGGATATAACGGAGGGAGGGGAACACGAAGTCATCCTAGTCCAAATGGTAAGTGGGCAGCCTTCTGTTTCACATATGTGCTGTTGGTTTCTGGCTACCCTTTCCTGCACTGGACCCTCAGTGCCACAAAATCAGGGACTTTCTGCTGCAAGTGCTTTCAGGGTCCCCAGCACCTAGAACTTGCCTCAGACAGCCAGTAGATTTTGAATGTATGAAGGAAAGCACATAAGCCTAAGATGGGTTGTCAATAGGTACAACCTATGTTTTCCTTAAGTTCTTTGACTATTACGTAGTATTTGGAGACTGCATTAGACTTACTTAAGCAGCCCAGAAAGCAAGAGGAACCAAGGGACTGATCACAATGTTGGGTGATTTTTGTTCTGGGCTGCTGTTTCTAGAACCTGGGTCATGGAGACAGGCACATGCTTCAAGGAGTCAGCCCCTCAAGGCTAATGTGTAGAGAAAGCTGGCCAGGCTCAGGAGAGCTGAAATCAGGCTCAGAGCCCTTGGTGGGAGTCTTTCTAATGCCAAGAACCTGTGGCGTTTGATCTGTGTTAATCCGGAAGCCGCCAGAAGGTGGTGCTCTCTTCCCTGTTTGGAAGATCCTTGACGCGTTGGTCCAGAGTTCAGCCCTCCTGGCAGCTTCAGGGCAGTTTCAAGGTTCAGTCTTTCTTCTGTATTTGAGGAGAAGGCCAGGGAAGAAGCAGAGTGGGCTGGATTCCAGGGAGGAGGTGAAGCGCCTGGGCTGGGGAGGTGTGGCTCCCTGGCAAAGCACGGAGGCCTGGTTTAATTCTCACCATCACTGATTTAAAAACAACGAACATTTTCTCTTCCGGTCCCAGGCGCTGCGGGAGCCGCGGCTTACGGTGCAGACATGGCCAAGTCCAAGAACCACACCACACACAACCAGTCCCTCAACTGGCACAGAAATGGCATCAAGAAACCCTGGTCACAAAGATACGAATCTCTTAAAGGGGTCGACCCCCAAGTTCCTGAGGAACATGCGCTTTCTTGCACAACAAGAAAGGCCTGAGGAAGACGCAGGCCAACAACGCCAAGGCCGTGAGTGCACGAGCAGAGGCCATCAGGGCTCTCGTGAAGCCTCAGGCGGTCAAGCCCAAGATGCCAAAGGGCCCCAGCCGCAGACTCAGCCGTCGGCTTTCATCGCTCAGCCCAAGCTTGGGAAGAAGACTCGAAGCTACATAGCCAAGGGTCCGAGGCTCTGCCAACCAGAGCCCAAGGTTCAAACCAAGGCAGAGGCCAAAGCCCCAGCTAAGGCCCAGGCTTCAGCTCCAGCCCAGGCTCCCAAGGGTGCCCAGGTCCCTGTGAAGACCCCATAGAAAAGGCTCCTGTCAGTGTGAAGACAGATGGACGGCTGTGACACACCCACCTACACACACTATCTGCAGATGACCAGTGTCCTATGCTGTTTTTACAAATAAACTTGAGACAAGATCTGTTAGAAAAAAAACCAACAACAAACAAATAAACACTCCAAATTAACAACAGTAAAAATGAAACAAAACAAAACAAAACAAAACAAAACAAAACAAACAAAATTGCCGTTTGACCAATCCATTGACTCCCAGTGTTGGGGATCAGGAGTCTGAAATAGGAATGTTGTCAGGGCAGGTGACGATTCTTGGCGTGATGCTGTCGTCCTTTCAGTCCCTGTATCCATCTTCTCCACGGTCCCACGTCCTCTCTTCTTGCCACAGTTGCCATTCACCAGCTTAGGGCTCACCTTCATCCAGCATGAGTGCATCCTGAGATTCCAAATCAGTCACATTTGCAACTCTCTACTTCCCGACAGGGTTACATTTTGGGGTTCTGAGTGGATATGACTTGGGGGCTCCCCTGTTCCCATCATGTCCCAGCAGACAAGTGGGGAACAGCCTTGGGGAAAACCTCCAGTTTTCTCTCAGAGAGATTCCACATCTGGAGGAGAATCAATCATATAGCTGCTTGGCAGGGACCTGGGATGGGAGTTAGGACTCCCCTGAGTCCCCTGGCTTAGGAACATAGTAGGGACAGGGGCTGCCATCTTGTTCGTCTTTCCCCTTGAGTGGACTATCAGGAGCCTAGTGTGTGTCCAGTGAACTCTGAAGTTCATGACAAGGAAGGAGGGGTAAGTGTCACTGGTCAACGTGCTGAACCCACGGCTGCTGGCCAGGTGGCTGGTGGCCTCCTTAAACCATGCTGGGCAGCAGCCCATCTCTGTCTACTCCCCAGCGCCATCGCAGTTCACTTGGCAAAGGGAGGCAGAACAGAAGGATGCAGGAAGTAGAATGTAGAGGTTGCTGGCCCTCTGGGTCCACGTTCATGCTCCTATACCTCTGAGTTTTAAATGACTTGAGAGGGTTAGAGACATTTCTTGGAGAGCCAGCAAACGGAAGTGAATTTGCATGTCCAAATGGATCCTGGGAAGGTTGTGGCAAACTCCAAGGGGAGGTGGGAGTGAGCTGGGGCAGGGGTTGAATTCTTGATGATTTTAGTTAGTAAGAATTATTTGATTTATTTCTCTGGCCATTCTATTTGCTTTGGGTATGATAAGAGAGAATTCATTGGCTCACAGAACTAGGCAGTCCAGGCTTCAGAGTGGTTTGATCAGGACTTTGACATCCTTCTGTGATGATTATATTGATTATTTTTTTTCCCCCACCGTCACCCATGGGAGAACAACCTGCTCTCAGCAGGTCTAGCTTTCATTACCTTTCCGTAGATGCCTTTCAAGAGAGAAGAAAGCTTTTTTTTCTACAAAGAATAAGTCAGATTTTGGAGCTTAAATCTCATTGAATTGATTTAGGCAATGTATATCCTTTCTGCAGTCATGATCAATGCCAAAGGAAAACAGTCCACCAGGGTCCAGAGCCTACTCATGGAGCCATCCATTGGCGGGACCACTTAGAACAGCCCCTGTAGGATGGGGAAGGGTAGCATGGCTGTCCAAAGATGCTAATTCCAACGGAGCTCAGAGCTTTAAATGCCAGCTAAGAAGCAGACCCCGTGTTAACACAAGTGTGTTGGCTCCACCTTAGACAGGAATACACAGAGGCCCAGAGACCTCAGCTCACAACACCTTGCTGAAGCTGTGGAAAATTTGGCTGCTTGGCTACTGTGCCCTCTGCATGGAACTTCTGGTTCCATGATCCCTCTTCCTCCATGTTCCCCCCAGACTTCCCTCATTCCTCCTCCCCATAAGATCATAAATGAGGCCCCGGACAGAAGTTCGAAGATTTACAAGTAAAAAGAGGGCAGGAGCCAATATTAATGGTGTGTCGCTAAGAGCATGCAGAAGTCTCTCATCTTGTCAGTACCACCCCCCAACACTCTTCTCGGAGATCCCTCAGCAAACTCACGGCCGCATGGTCTGTACTCACAGGGTGAGCAACTGAGGAGCAAGGGGATCATATGCAACGTGATCTCATGGTCTCTCAGAGCCTGGGAGGATCGCCTGGTGTGCTGCCTGTGGTACGTGTTCACTGTGCTCAGCGCTGGGACCAGACTTGGCTGACCTCCCTCAGCCTCATGGTTGGCCATGAGCTTAGTGGTTCTCGTCAGAATCTAACAGGTGACCTGATATGTGTGGCTGACCTGCAGGCTCTGGGAGACCTCAGCTCTTTCCACCTGGTGGCCACCAATGAGGGGAGGGGCTGGGACTCTGATGGGGCAGCTGGGGTTTTGAGCATCTGGCCACTTGGCTAGGTCACAGGGTCCATGATCAGAGTCAGGCAGTAAATGCCTCCAGCAGCCTGTCCCTGGCATGTTACTCCTGGTGAAGGCACTGGGACAGGATTTGCAGAGGAGGCTGTCTCCTTCTACTTTGAAGGATGAGCTATGGGTGTCCTTGGGGACAGAGTAGATACAAGTAACTGTCGCTGCCCACAGAATCACTCATCGATTTTGTCATCCAGCCTTGTTGTCAGGAGCTATTAATTGAATACCTACTGTGTGCTGGGTACTGAGGCTGCAAAGAGGGAAAGAACAGTTTCTCTGTCCTGGTAAAACTGCTTTGTGATGTCTCAGTAGTATGAGGCAGGGCAGACATCGTGTCAGACAGAGGGGGACACAGGCTCAGCCAAAAGACAGCACAGGGCTGAGATCACACAAATTGGGTGACATTACTAGAATTAGAACTTCAACTGTCAGTTCTGGGCCACATTGCCCTGGAGGCCAAGGAGACATAAGGGAGAGGATGTCACCAGCCCATTACCGAGTCCTCTTTCTTTTCCTTTCTCCAATACACAGCAGACAGCTCACTCTTCTATGAATATACAGTGTGGTGGGATGGTGGGGACACTGTGTGGGACCTGGGGCCCTGCTACACTCAGGGACTGGGGTCCTCAGGGAAAGGGCTTGCATGTGTGTGTCCCTGCACTGTGGGGCCCGTAACCAGGCAGCACTGAATGGTCCTGTTTTGTCTGTGATTGTGCCGGATGTTTACATCACTTGTAATGAGACAAATTGGGACAAATTGCCAAGGACACTTATGTAAATGAGACCAGCAGAGATGCTTGCCGGCCCAAGTACGCTTTGCTTTTCTTTTCCTTTCTCCCCAGGGCCCAGCCAAGAAGGAAGAACTTTATATTCTAGAGACCCTCTCCTCCTGCCATTTCCTGCCCAGAAAACTGATTCACGCTGCATTCCCCAGAGTGTGCCCACAAGTTAGTTGCTCAGGGAATCAAAGCAAGGATTCTTCACTCGGTTGAGCTTAGGGAGTGGGGCCACAAAGGTTAGCACAACTTTCCTTTAGGACCACTCGGAGTCTGGGATAGGTAGGTTAATGGGCCTACCACTCTTGTGGCTTAGAGGCCCACGGAAACAGGGTCTTCTACAGAAGCTAGTCTAGCATTGGAGAAGCCAGGTCAAGCATTGTCTCCAGAAGGGTTAGGAGCCCCTCTGGTTCAGACAATCTGGAGGCTGGCTGTTACAGTTTTCAGGCTGTGGAGGTTACAGGGCCTGGACAGGAAGTGAGCATCCCATGGGGTACGTGGCACCCTGAGGGTCAAGGTGTTCAGTAGGCCTGGGGTGCCATCTTCTGACCTTGGTCTTTTGTCCCACTCCCCCTGACCTGCTGGCCTCCAAAGGACCAACTCATGAAGGTCTAGCTCTGGCTATACCAACCCATGAAGGCCTACTGTGTGGCTCTGGCTATACCAACTCATGAAGGCCTACTGTGTGGCTCTGGCTATATCATCTTTCTGCCTGTGATATCCTTATTTCCTGGACACTGTTGTGGAAATAGTGGCCCAGGCAGGGTATTGGTTCTTAGAAGTCTTTATCCCGCTTCTTGTCTTCCCTCTGTGACCCATATAGGCCTGGGGCCTTCTTAGAGACCAGAAGGACCGAGTTCTTAACGGAGATGAAAGATAAGAGTCAGCTACGGTGCCAGGCATGGTGGTATATACCTGTACTTTCAGCACTCAGAAACAGGGTAGGAGGACCAGGAGTCCAAGACCAGCTTGGGTTACATGAGACCTAGTTTCTAAAGAGAAAGAAAGAGAGAGAAAGAAAAAGAAAGAAGAAAAAAGAGATTCAAAGCTATAACTCACTATAGACGAGGATGACCAGATGACCAAAGTGTCAGTCCGGGATGTCTGGTGGGTGTGAGACACCCGGAAAGGTGGAATTTAAGGGTAATTCACACATACAGTGGCGTGAGGGATAGGAAGTCAGGGAACTGTGAATAGGGGTATAGAAACGTGCTCAGATCAGAGGGTACAGCATAGGCGAAGACTTGGAGGCCAGAGAAAACAGGCTGGTTTAAGATGCTGGGTGAAGGCGTAGCCTGGCTTAGGGGGAGTGTGAAGACAAAGCAGGTCCCACTGAACACCAGACAGGGCATCTACAACAGATGATGGTGTGGAGAGGGCACTGAACCCTACTGATTTCACACAGAGACGGGTGGGACTGTCTCTCTTACTCAGATCTTGTGGAGGAGTGCTGGAGAGCATACAGTGGGAGAAAGGAGGTGTGGCATGTGTGTGTGTGTGTGTGTGTGTGTGTGTGTGTGTGTGTGTGTGTGTGTAGGGAGCAGCATCTTCCTTTATCCTGAGTATGTACACAAAGTCACCTGGACTTATTTCAAACGTTTAAATTATTAAATTGAGAAAGCAGCCGGTGGTGGGAGCACAGTGGTGGGAGCATTCTGTAGCTGGAGACTTGCCTCTGCCCTTTCCGTGCCAGGGCTCTTCCACCATTGTTATCTGGCCTACTCTGTCACTTCGGTCTGACCACTCAGTACTCCGATGGCACCCTGTCAAGATCTGCTCCCTTTAGCAGCTCCATCATGCCCTGTGCTCCTGTTGATTGACATCTCTCCTTCCTGTTCCTGCCAGCTGGAACCATTACAAAGCTCAGCTCCGTGGAGGCGGGGCTCAGCTCCGTGGAGGCGGGGCTCAGCTCCGTGGAGGCGGGGCTCAGCTCCGTGGAGGGGGGCCTTGTCTCCATTGCTACTGACTCCCAGTACCTCCGTGCCTGCCCAGGATTTGAAGAGAGTATCTTAAATACATGAAAGGACCGTAAAGAGTATTGGATGCTTCCCAAATTACCCTACAGAATCCTACATATTGTCCTTTTGGGGGTAGGGCTCAGAAAAGTAAGTGGCTCATTCAGACTTCCATAGCCAGCCGTTGGCAGAACCAGGTTCAAGCACAGACCTCAAGCTGTCCACGGCTTCCGTCCCTGTCCTTAAACACCTCAGCCCTGTTTCTTTTAGGCCCGAGGAGGCTCTTAGAGCTTTTGGAATTAAAAATAATGATGCAACAAGCCCGGCGAGGATGGTATGCAGCAGGTACTTGCGCGGTGCAGCGGCATGGAAGGGCTTACGCCAACTCGGCGCTCAGCATGGCCACAGATGGACACTAAGGTCCTCCAGGCAGGCTGAGTAGCTCAACCTTACGTGTGCGGGGCAAGGTCTGGATTCAAGGATGGCCTTTGGGTTTGGAGCCCGATCTTCTCTGTTGTCACAGCAGACAGAGGGCACCAGGTGACGGGAAAGTCTCCCTTCGTGATGGATGCCTTATAAGCTGGTAGAAAACCCCAGGCCACTGGGATTCTCTGCGCCAGGATCTCACACGATCCAGGCTGGGACGGCAGTGGGTCTTTTTCTAGGACAGGCAATTAATCAGGAGTATTAATGAAAACGCCAGCTCCACAATTGCAGAAACTTAAGTAATTTATTGGGAATTGAGCTCAGGTCATTAAAATGCCATTATAGGCTTGTCAGCGAAGCACCGTGTGCTTGCGCCGAGGAGCCATGCCGGAATGCAACTCTTTAGTGTTCTCTGAGCAGACGAAGCCTGGTGTCCTGCCGGTAAGGGCAGCTTGCCACTCTTTGTGCCCAGGCTGGGGCCCAGGGGCTTTCTTTCCTCTGGAAGCACCCATTACCCCAGGTACTGACACAATCAACAGAGACGAAAGCCCTGACATTGTGGCGCTTAGAAACTTCCAGAAAATACATATGGCATGGATATGACCAGCAGAGCACCTCATGCAACGAGGCCAGAAAGTCAAGCTCTGGTTGATGATGCATGGAAGGCTTCCTGGAGGAAGATGACTGAAGAAGTCAGCTCTCTGAGGGTCAGTGTCCAACATCATATTCAATGGGGGCAAGAGCCTACGGGGGGGGGATTCCGTTTCTTTCTGGATTGGGGGTGTGAAAAGTGTCAGTGATTTTATGTTTAAGTACACATAGACACACACAGTGTAAGTAGAGTATAAATCTGGTCGCAGAACGAGAAATGGCCCGAAAGGCAGTAATGAGTACAAGGTTTGCAGTTTAAGTATGCGCCATGCACTTGACTGGTCTGGTGTCCAGTTATATGAGGTGGCTACGGGCGTTCTGGCTAACTGGATGCTCAATGGAAAGGGAGTCAAGGCTCCACTGTCTTCCTGCTGGCCCCATGGAGTCCAGTTCCTATCTCTTCTCTAGTTTGCCCATGAGGACTGGGACCCCAATCTGCATGGTCCCAGCCTTCCTTTTGGAATCCCCAGGATGAGTAGCCTTTCCCAGTCACCTGCCACCATCTGCAATGATCCCACCAGATGAATTATTTTTCCCATGGGGACACATTCTCAAGCATGCTCTCTAGGGATTGGATGATTGTCTAGAGGCCCGACAACTCATCTGTCTGGTGGGCAGGAGGAGGACATCTTCCTGCACGTGTCCTGTCCAGGTGAGGGGCTTATTGTCTTTCTGGGGCCCCCAAGAGCCAGCAGCCAGGCTGATTAGTGGCCCTGCTAAGGGCTGATGAAGCACATCCTTCACCCCCTCCTGAGAAGCTTACACTGAACCTCTGTCACCCTTCTTCTCCTCCTCCTCCTCCCTTTACTCCTCTCTCTCTCTCTCTCTCTCTCTCTCTCTCTCTCTCTCTCTTCTGATGAGCATGTTTGTATGTGGAGTATGAATCTGTGTGTGTATATAAGCATGTTTGTATGCAGGGTATGCATCTATTTGTGTGTGGGATAAGCATGTTTGTGTGTGAGGTATGCATCTCTGTGTGTGTGATAAACATGTTTGTATATGGGGTATATATGTTTGTGTGTGTGATAAGCATGTTTGTATGTGGGGTATGTATGTGTGTGTGGACAAGCATGTTTGTAAGTGGGGTATGCATCTGTGTGTGTGTCTTGTCTGTGTGTGTATGTGTGTGTGTGATAAACATGTTTGTATGTGGGGTATGCATCTGTGTGTGGACAAGCATGTTTGTATGTGTGGTATGCATCTGTGTGTGATAAACATGTTTGTATATGGGGTATATATGTTTGTGTGTGTGATAAGCATGTTTGTATGTGGGGTATGTATGTGTGTGTGTGGACAAGCATGTTTGTATGTGGGGTATGCATCTGTGTGTGTGTCTTGTCTGTGTGTGTGTGTGATAAACATGTTTGTATGTGGGGTATGCATCTGTGTGTGTGTCTTGTCTGTGTGTGTATGTGATAAACATGTTTGTATGTGGGGTATGCATCTGTGTGTGGACAAGCATGTTTGTATGTGGAGTATGTATCTGTTTATATATGTTGGTATGTGCATCTGTTTGTGCGTGGGAGTATTCATCTCTCTGTGTGTGGGTGTATGCATCTATGTGGGGGCAGAGAGAGTACACACATCTGTTTGCATGTAGGGAATATGAATCTCTCTCTCTCTCTCTCTCTCTCTCTCTCTCTCTCTGTGTGTGTGTGTGTGTGTGTGTGTGTGTGTGTGTTCTGCCTTGTGTCTGCATATGTGAAGGTCAGAAGTCAATGTTAGGTATTTTCCTGTATTGGTCTCCACCTTATGTTTTTAAGACAAGGGATCTCATTGAACCTTGGTCTCACTGACTGGGGATAGATCAGCCGGCCAGCTGGTCTCTCTCTCTCTGCCTGTCTCTGACTCTTGGGCACTGGGGCTAAGGATGCATGCATGCCGCCATGCCTAGCCTTTAGGTGAGAGCTGGGATCCAAATGTAGAACCTCATGCTTGCAGAACAAGTTCTTTGCCCACTGAGTCGTCTCCCATCTCCTTCTTGGTTCTTTCTTAATCTAACGGGACCTTTTTGCTGCACATCTATGGGTTACCTTACACATTCCAGTATTTATTTTGTCAGAGGGATGTGCTGAGGTTTGCTGTAGGGACAAGTCCTTACCCTCAGTGACCCAGAGTAGAGGGTCATCTCTAGCCCTATTCCTTTTGTCCCCAAGTCTTCCACCCCCCATCTCTGTGGGTTCAAGGTGGGCTCTCACAGCTGGCCAGCTCTGTGTTTGTTCCCTTTTCCACTTCCCACCTAGCTTGTCTGGAGTGGGGGGACAATAATAGTGTCTGCTTAATGGGATGTTGAGATATTAAACAAATTAGCACGCGGAGAGTCCTCAAATCACACCTGACATAAAATAAATGCATAATTAGTGTTTTGTCTAATTATTAGCTAGAATATTATGACTCCGTAGAAGAGATACAAAAATGAACTAAAAGCGTTTCACGCCCCCAGTCTGAGAGACACATCAGGGTTGGAATAACAGGATAATGGGAGCTGGCTTGGGGTAAGAGGGACACAGGGAAACCAGGGATTTTCCGGGTGTGGGCAGGGTGGAAGGGACCAGACCCTTGGTTAAAGCAAAGTGAGAAACAGGTGCTGTTGTGTTTTATAAAAAGATAAAGAGAGGGGGGATATGTTTTGGTGGGTGTGAAGTCAGGTATGGGGGAAGGGGGTGCCTAGGCAGGCCCATGCTGAATCATCCCTTCCTCCTGAAGGACCAGCACAGAGTATAGAATAGAGTTTATTCAGGGCATGGGGAGGGGAGTTAAGGGGGTAGAAGAGAAAGAGAGAGAGAGAGAGAGAGAGAGAGAGAGAGAGGGAGAGAGAGAGAGAGAGAGAGGGGAAAGGGGTGAGAGACAGAGTGGGAACAGGAGAGTAAGAGCAAGAGGAAGAGGAGGGGGCAAGCAGCCCCTTTTATAGTGAGTCAGCACAACTGGCTGTTGCCAGGTAACTGTGGGGCGGAGCTTAGACAAAATGCTAACAGGTGTGGCTCTGAAGATGCGTTTGTAGGGTGGATGGACTCAGGCCTGGCGGAGAGCAATCTCGAGGAGGTCAGTGCTCCATCTGGACAGGAGGGGGTTTGTCAGGTTGGCTCAGTTAACCGTTGAGGCATTTAACCGTAGGTTTGCAGCTGTCTGGGCACAACTCACAACCGTACTCTAAAAGAAGAGGCAGCGAGAGTCAAATCGGGTTGTGACACAGGGCACATTCAATGCCAGCTAAAGCTAACATTGTTAGGCTGGGACTGGGGACTCATCTGCTCCTCTCCTGCCGCCATGACAACGACGCTCCACTCCATTAAACCAATTGTCTCCATCTTTTCAGACTCAGCGAGATGGGAGTGATCTCTAGAGGGACCTGGCCCATCCCTGACCTTGGGCTCGCCGCGGGAGCTGCACGGCGGCGTATATCTTCAGCTCTGCCCAGAAGATACATTTGCTGTCCCCCGCTCCCAGTTCTGCAGTCTGGGGTGTGTGAGTCAAGCCGGCTGTGCACATCTTCTTTCCAGCTCCCCATTAGTCTCAGGAATGGAGCCGGCTGGGAGGACAGTGCTTCTGGCCTGTGATGGCTGCTATCCGCTAATTGCACTTAATTTCCCTGTGCTGTGCCCAGCAGGAGCCTGCTGAGAGCTCACTGGGCATTCAGCAAAGCTGGCTGGCCCAGGCCACTCAAGACCTGAGCTTGCAGCTGAGCAGGAGACGGGGCGTATGGTGTGGAGGCTTACTCTATGAGATACTTTCCAGGGATAGTCTGGATTCCAAACTTCCTCCCTCCCTCCCTGCCGGTCCATGCCCTGACCCTGCATCTTCCTATTTGACAAAGTAGTATACTGCTGGGGTGGCTTCTCTGCCAAGGCCTGTGGCTATCTCAGAGTTTTCTAGTTCTCTGGTCTGATCCCTCTGCAGGACTTAATTGGTCTGCCTTTCTCAGCTCCATAGCGGCTGGGGCAGCAACTGGCTTGTGCCCCCACAAAGACATGTTCAATGAGAGACCCTTCCCAATAACCCTGAGATGGGGCGTATCATCCAAGGGTGATTAGTCACTTCCTCTTGTCCCTTGCAAGCCTCGGTGAATTTGATCCTGGTCACATGACATAGCTTTGGCCAATATAGTAGAGAAGCCAGGCCTACCTTCCAAGTCACAGCTCTTAGAAGGCTGTTGGTCGTGAAGGAGTTACTCCTGGAGGGAAGAGGGGTAGAGATCATGTGTGCCAGGTTCAGGGGTGACAGTCTTGGCTCCAGGCTTCATGAGAGAAGGGAGGTGGCCAGTTACAGGTCTTTGACGTCTCTTACATCGAATGTGTTTTAACGATGCCTTCTTGAAAGGGTTACATATAGGATTCCTACCCTTTGACCTTTCCTGCCCTAAGTAGCTGGAGTCAGACTTTCTGCCCTGCCCAGTGTCCCTACACTCTGGGCTTTCTCTGGAGATTAGCCTCTCTGTTCACCGATGCCCTAGGACTTGGGCACAGAATGAGCAGTAGTGAATTAGCCTGGATGGGATAACCAACTATCTTAGAATCTGGACTGCCACACTCTGAGTCTGGGTGTTACTGTTCCAAAAATTGGCCCTCCCCTCACCCCGGCTCTTCTATCACCCTATCTCTGCGGTAGGCATGAGAACGACTCCTCTCCCAGAGGCAAAGGCTGCCGACATTGCCGTTGTAGAAAGTACCTCAAAGACCCTCATGCCATGGGTGGTAAAACTGAGTTGAGCTGCCAAGCTAGAAGACCTGGAAGTGCTCCCAAGCCAGTGGCTTCTTTCTTGGGACTCTATCGTTTCTTTCTTGGGGGCCGGGTAGCTTTAGAGAAGTCAGCTCATGGGGGTGGACACAGGAGACAAGCACCACTAGCAATGGGGCAAAACTGTGAGGGAGTGATGTTTGGTAAAGAAGCCTACCCACAAATTTGGAATTTGTCCCTTGGGGATAATCCCCCAGGAAAGATGGGGCAATGTGGGCACCGCAGGGCTCGGGATTCATCTGCAGCCATCGATAGCCAGCTTGTAACCACAGGCCGCTGATTAATGTCTGATGGGCTCCGCAAAGCTTGGCTCCCAGTGGCTAGGCAAGAACACTCTGTAGCCCCATTGCCACGCTGTATGGAGCCAGCACTCTGTATGTCTGGAGGATGCTGATTGGCCTCTCCAGGGTGACTTTTAGTAAATGGTGCCTTGATAGGTCCTGCAGGTCTGTGCTGAGGACGAACTCCAGAAGCAGCATTTGGCGTTCATGAGGATGATAACATTAGGTGTGTGGCCCAAAGGGCAACTGCTGTACTCAGCAGCAGAGTTCTCTCTCAGACAGGGTTTGCAGGAAATGGCTGGGTGTTGCTTGTTTGTTTGTTTTTCCCAAATGGAGGGTAAGGAGCCAGGATCACCTGGAGGACGTATTAAGCACAGGTGTCACACACCCAGATGCTTCAGTGGAGCACGTGAATCTCCAGAGGAGCACGGCCCAGAGCTTTGCCTTGCAGACCCATGTGTTCCTTTGTGGGGACAGGTATGGAGTTGCACATACGAAGCCACCATGGTGAGACCTCACAGCACGATTTCCTTATGTTGTCAGAATTTCCGCATTTCAATAAAAGGAGCAATGTCTTAAAAACAAACCCGTCATCCCCACATCCGTGAAACTGCATGGGCAGGACTTGAAGTCCAGCGGGTGGCTAAGTGCCTTAGTTCTGATGACGATGACACAGGGTACCAGTTTAACCACTCTTTGCATAGGTAAGGTCTAATGCCAGCCGAAAGGGCCAATGCCTGCTCCTGCAGCCCTATCTCATTCAGTGACACCAATGAGGTTTGTTTAGATAGCCATTCAGTGACATGACTGCCCTGTGTCCACAGCAGGCGGCGTGCGTCAGCAAGCGTTTGAGCCATTACAAGGCGGAGAGTAAACAAACAGACTCACGCTGTCTCTGCTGCTTGTTGACTCACTGCGTGATTGGAAGAGAGAAAGCCCTTTTTCGCCATGTGTGTTGAGAGGCCACGGTGGGGAAGACGGCTTTCTCTTCCAATCTGTGCTGTATCAGATCCAACAGGTGATGTAGCGAATAGCACGCACTACAGGGAACAACCTTCTCCTGCCCAGAGTATGGCATTGTGGGGAGCCCCAGGATACCCCATTACACTGCCACTGCCCAGGTGGAGACAGTCTTCTTCATGTGGATGGCGAAAGACAGGGATGTTAAATATAAAATTCAGGCAGACAGAGCAACTTCCCTGCCTCTACCCAGGATGGCACGTATCTTGAAATGTACCAGCTTCCTTCAGTGGGACAAGTTTAGATCGGGTGGCAGCGTGAACAGTCTGACAGAAGCCATTATTCTCAGAGCAAAAATTTCCCCCAAACCAATTTCTTCTGTATCCTAATCCCATCTCATTGTCAGTCAATCAGGGGAACAGTTCTTCCCATCTTATGGATGGGTAAACTGAGGCTCGGAGATATACAGTAGGTTTCTGAGGTCACACAACTATGCCAATGGACTTCATGTCCATTTTTACAGCACTACTCAGTGACCCCTAGCAGATCTTCAGTCTGGAGGTGAGGTGCCCCTTCAGAGGGACTCATGCAACTTTCCCAAGTGGTTATTTTTACTGCTTCTTCCTAGCTCCTACCAATCCTGTTTCTGTTTTTACATCTTACTGTGGGTCAAATATAGTTTGTTCCCCCTGAAAACTCATGCTGGGTCATGCCTCAGTGGGGCAATGTGAAGAGGAAGGCCTAGTGGGGGTCTTCTTCTACCTGCAGAAGAGATTAATGTCCACCTAATGAGACTGGGTTAGGTCTCCCAAGACCAGACTAACAACCAATGAGACCACGGAGACCTAGCCCACACCCCCAAGATGCTTGGCTTTCTCAGTTTCTATTGCTTCTTCTATCATGTGATCTCTTGTACATATGCCCCCATGTGTTGTCATCCGCCATGTGACATCAGCCAGGGTCCCTAGTAATGCTCCCTTGTGTAATTTTTCTCAACAGATATATTACCAGACCAGGAGCCAAGTAACTCCCCCTCCCCCTTTAATACATCACCCCCTATCAGATATTCAATCATGGCAACACACATTAGCTTAAGACTTTTTTTTACTCATTATGCCACAAGCCTTGGGGTAAAGCCCCCAGAAGTATCCAGATGAAACAGCTGGAATAGCTAGTTTATACCACAGGCCACCACCACAGAAGGTCAGGAAAACAGAATGTGTGTTATTGTAGAGGAAGCTGTAGCGTGGGCCAAGAGACCAGGGCTGCCCTAGCTCTGTCATACTGGTAGGATAGTGACTATGGCCTAAGCCTGAAACAGCCCTCTGGACAGCCTGGCCTCAATGCTCACACTTACGCTCTCCCCATTACATCTCTATATTGGGCTGGTCCACGGCCCCAAAGGTACCAGGTCCTGATCCGAAGAGTCGCCTAACAGAACATTAAGTAGCAAGGGCTTTGCAGATGGGGTTAAGATGAGTGATTATTTCAGATTGTTCAGATGATTCCCTGCAGGTAGGGAGGAGGGTCCTTGTAAGAGGGAGGCCAAAGGACATGGAGACAGAGAGAAGTCCCCGTGACCACAGAAACAGGAACCGTCACTTGGCACGGCCACAAGTCAAGGGATGCTGGTGGACATCGGACGCTGGAGGAAGCCAGAATGAAAGTCCCCAGCAGCTGTTGGCCTCAAGATGAAGTGAAAATCTGCAGATGCTGGGACGTCAGCCCAGTGACAGCCATGAGGACTTCCAGCTGTGGAGACAGTTGGATGAACGGTTGTTTTAAACACAGTCGTTTGGTGGCAACAGGTTTTAGGCATCCAATGAACGCAGCCATGGGTGCCCTCCTCTCTAAGAGCCTTGGCCATCTGAGACAAAGCTCCTTGGGGAGAGGAGGGTGATGCCCTTGCTGACAGTCTGTAGCTGGAAGCCCTCACGTTAGGAATCTCTGTCCTTGTCCTTCCTGGAGACCCTCATTTTACCTCCCCATGCCCTCTCTCCAACTATACAGGTCCCTCTGGCCAGTCCCTACACGGTCATCTTAGGTTAAACAGTTCACTTGGTAAACAAAAGAGCTCCTTTGAGTTGGAGACAGTCAGAGACTGAGCTCTGCTGTTCTACCAGAGGACTTTACCTTGAGTAAAATGGATAAGAACGTTAGATTCAAATGCATCCAGCCTCACCTCCAGACCCTGTCTCTCACTGAGAAGACAGGGTGGGCTATTGAGCATCTCCAGTTGACCACTTGCCCAACTCCATAAATGACTGTAGTAGATGTGTTGCTGAGGTAAACAAACTTATACAGAGCGCCTCCTGGCTAAGCTGTGACACAGAATCTGTGGACACACCCCATTTCCATCTTGAGAAAGTTGGGGCACAACAGCTGAGAGTAAGCAGGTATGACTGATAAATGGATCCTGAACAGAGTCCAGCTCCCCTTGCCATGGGGACTGTCTAGTCAGGGTTTCTATTCCTGCCCAAACATCATGATCAAGAAGCAAGTCGGGGAGGAAAGGGTTTATTCAGCTTACATGGCCACACTGCTGTTCATCCACAAAGGAAGTCAGGACTGGAACTCACACAGGGCAGGAAGCAGGAGCTGATGGAGAGGCCATGGAGGGATGTTACTGGCTTGCTTCCTCTGGCTTGATCAGCTTGCTTTCCTTGTAGAATCCAAGACCACCAGCCCAGAGACAGTGCCACCCACAAGGGGCTGGGCCCTCCCCTCTTAATCACTGGTTGAGAAAGTGCCTTACAGCTGGATGTCATGGAGGCATTTCCTCAACGGAGTCTCCTCTGTCTGTGCTAACTCCAGCTTGTGTCAAGTTGACACACAAAACCAGCCAGTACAGGGACCAACCGAGATGTGGCAGACAGGGGATCCTTGGAGACTCTTGGAGGCTGCGGGGGATGGGGGACTGATTTGATCATACTGGATATGCTAGGGAGCCCATGTGGTTCCTTTGGGAGCCTTGGCAAGAAGATCGCGGCTGTTTCCGGAAGATGGGGGGAGGGAGATCATAAGGACAGCTGGGAAGGGAGGAATCTGAGCCCAGGCTGTGGCAGCATATGGCTGCCATGGGCACCTGGCCCAGTCCAGGTACTGTGTTGAGAGAAGGAGCAGTTTCTTGGACAGTCATGCTTCGGTGGAGGGAAGTGGGAGTCGCAGGAAGTAGAAACAGCTGACGCGGCAGCATTCATGGCTGAGTGCCGCAAAGAAGTGGGCAGATGAGCCAGGGAGGCTGGGCTGCCGCTACAAATGTGGCCTCACTGCTGGCTGGCAAGAGAAACTACTAATTTCCCTAAGTGCTGTTATGAGGACTAAGTGAGGCCATGTGTGTATGTGAGACACAGCACATGGCTTGCCAAGCCCTGCTCTCTCTCTCTCTCTCTCTCTCTCTCTCTCTCTCTCTCTCTCTCTCTCTCTCTCTCTTCTCTCTCTCTCTCTCTCTCTCTCTCTCTCTCTTTCTCCCCCAGCCTGCAGCCCCAGAGCAAGGGAAAGTTGAAATGGCTAAGTTCTGGGCCGTGGAACTATAGGCTCCTCCCACTCTCCTGTTCTCTAGCCAAACTGATTGGTCAACTAAAGCTGTCAATCATTTTATTTTGCAGGTTATCAAGAGATAACTACCTGGTGATGTCAAACAAGAAAGGACTGCGCGTCACATCACCTACAGTGGCCATGAAAACCCAAGCATTCTTGCTATGGAGTGACAACTGCTGGCGGGAATGCAAGGTGGTCCAGCTATTGTGGAAAACAGTCAAACAGGTCGTCATGAAGTTAGACTTAGGATTACCATATGGCCAGAAATTCCATTTCTAGGTTTTCACCCAAAGAACTGCAGATATATTAAATAAAAACACGACTGTAAATGTTTATAGAAGAATTATGTACAACCATCTAAAGATAAAAACAATTCACATGTCCATTAATTGATGAATAGGAAACACATATGCCCACACATTGGGGTGCTATTCGGTCATAAAAAATGAATGAGGTATCATTCATTCATTCAGTCAGTCATGAGCCGCACAATGGGGGGGGGGAACTGCGAACACATTATGGTAAGTGATAAGAACTAGGCATAGAAGGCACACGACCTGTGATTCCCTGAACTCCCAAGAGCAGGCAAATTCATAAAGACAGACAGCTGGGGAAGGACGGGAATAACGGCTTCCTGGGAACAGGGCTTCCTTTCAAGGTGACGAAGCCCTAGAAGTAGGACATAGTAATGGTCCGAGGACACAGAATGCCATTAACGCCACTGCAACTGACATTTAAACCACACATGTCCTTTGATTTACAGTAAGATGACAGCTCAGTAAACCACTGCAAATGGAAAAATCACAGGTTGGAAACACATTCAATACTCTCGACTTACCAAGTGTCCTTGCCTAGCCCAGCCTCCCTAATCCTACCCAGGACTCTTACACTAGCCTACAGTGGTGCAAAAACACCCAGCCCAGGACCTACTTCCTCTTCAAGTGTTGAGAGCTGGTGAGCAGCAGAGAAGCTGTCCCAAGGAGATGACAGGGAGGTTCTGTTTCCCCACATCACAGTCAGACACGCAGAAGACAGACGGCTGTAAACCACGGACTCGCTGTGTGAGATGAACTCACTTGGTCATGTGTATTTTGTCAATAATGATGACCTCGGTGGCAGAGTCTGTCCCTACCTCTCACAGAAACTGCAACTGGCAAATATCATGGTGTGGGGGACGAGGGGGGAGGGGCGGAGGGCGAAAGCTCCTGAAGAAAGATAAATCAAGAAGCCTTCTGTGCCAGTTGTCATCTGAGGGCATGTGAGCTTGAATAGGCAGAACCTAAGGTTCGAGAAAAGGCAGAGAAGAGGCGGTGAGCTGTGGGCTGAAGGCCAGGGTATGGCACACTCGCATCCCCATTCGACCAACGGAGAACTAGGTGATGGGTCCATCTAACGCTGCCCGCCAACAGCTTCCAGTGAAACTCGGGTTTTCCCAGGATGCCGAAGCCTTTCCTCCTAGCACCGTGCCTGCAGGTTGGGTAGACATTCGGCCCCAGCCGCTAGCTGAGCAGGAGATGGTAGGAGACACTGCGGCTAGGAGGAGCAAACGTGATCGGGAAGGAGGGATTGCAGGAGGACAAGACATCAGCATCTTTTCTTTAAGTGTTGCTTGCTGGCCAAGGACTTTTTCACCCCTGTTGATGGCTCGGAGACCAGAGGGGTCTTTTCCAGGAGCGGAACTTGTGCTGTGTGCAGTTCCCTTCATTCTGGCTAGATGGTGCTGTGGAGCCAACCCCTACAGGTGGGTAGCTGGGAATGCTGTGTGTGTTGGGGTAGCGTGTGCTAAGCACCCCATAAGAGATCCCTGACATTAGCTCCCACATTCCTGGGTTACGAGGAGGCACGGGTGCGTGTGAGCATGCGTGCGTGCGTGAATGCGTGCGTGCCTGAGAGGCTGCTGACTCTTATTCGTTCGCTTTCTAGGAGACAGAACGGCATCAATCGGTCACTATCATGCAGACTTGCCACTCCCAGCGGTTCTCTGCCTTTTCCTTACAAGTGTAAGTAAGATCGGCACAATGTAAATCACAGCGGCTCTGGGCCTGGATCTTCATTGTTCTGCTGGGCTTCCATATAGCCAGTGCCCTTTCTTTCACGATCCCCTCCATGGACATTCTACTCTGGCCTATGTGTTGATAGATTATGGGCTTTGTCATTAGCTCGGGCTAAGATGACTCCAGCACACCCTGAGTTCATTTTCACTAAATGCCATGAATCAATCCACCCCACAAAGTCTGTCGAGGTGGGTTTCTATCACTGGCAGGAATTCCTTGGACTTGCCCTTTCCACCTCCCCATCCGAGCAGATGGCGCCCCCTGTTGGTCACAGCAGACACTTACGCCATTGCCTGCCCTTATTCTAGCACATGACTGTGCCCAGTTAAAAACGACCTTTCTCCCCATCTCTCTTCCAGCACCGCCGTCTCTTCCTTTAATTGTTCTCTTTAATAGTTTTCCAACTGACTTCCTGTTCCCATCTCTGCCGATGTCCCCTCTAACAGTAGTGTTTCTCTACTCTCATCTGTTCTTCTTGGTTGATATCTTGCATGACTGTATCCCCAAGCCCAGTGTCTGCTTGCTGGTCATTCAAGGCCAGAGAGAGTGGTGCTAGGGGGAACCTCCACTTATCCCTCAGCACCAGCTACGACTGTCGCTAACAATTGTTTCCTAGTTGTCCCTCTCCTGATACCCAACTTCCCCTTCTGTTTGACTAATTGTCACCTGCATGACCTCTACCCTCAAATGCCTCAGGCACATGTCTCCCCTGTTGCCATCTCAGCCCCATGAACATCCTGTCTTGTGACCCTAGGAGGTGCCTGTTTGGTATGCCCTGAGTTGACGCCTGTTTCATTTATCATTTGTGCCCTTGACTTCCACCACGGGGCTTGTTCCATAGTAGAGACTCCATGTGAAACCAGTTGATAAATGACAGGAAACCCTCACTGAGCTTGAACTAAAAGCCCCCAACTCCCAGGCAAAGCAAGTGGAAGCTATTTTTCCGGCAGCCCTCACCACCAGAGGCATGATGTGGCCCGTGTGGGACTCCTTTTTGCACCAATTCTGCTCTGCAGAATCTCCAGCGACACTTTGAATTCCTGTAAATTACTTCCCTGCTATGACTTGTAAGCCACGTTGCCAAGCAACAAGAGGGGATCCGGTCCTTATCAAAGAGCCTCATCTGCACGTGATGCAATGCAAGAGTGTCCTAGGACTCTGTGGTGTGGCCTCTCACCTAGGAGCAGTGCACAGGTGGCTGTAGTCACTGAGCACTCCAGGTACGATGGCACCCTGGGTTTAGGGCAACGTGGTATTGGTTGACAGGCTTACTCTTAGCAATGCATGGGAGTCACCAGATGGAAATAAGAGAAACCCTCGTTGCTGCTGTGACCCTTTGAAAGTGTCCTATCACTCATTCCAAACACCAAAGCCTGCCTGGAGAGCAGATGGGTGGATATTCAACTTAAAGGATCCCTTCCAACAATAAACCTCCAAAGTGTTGTTTACTGGGTATCGGCAACATCCAGGAACCCAGCCAAGTTTCATCTGCATCCAGCATTGATCAGGCTCCTGCCCATACCCTAGAGTTTGCCTGTCCTCTCTCCATGACCAGAGGCTCTGGGACTGGATGCTGGTCTGAAAGTCCTCTTGTTGCTGAGGGACACTGTGGGCTGGACTGCTGCTGTGAGCCTGGATCAATGCATAGGCATTTGGCCCTCTCCCTGAATATAGTTTACTGGCTGAAAGCAAAACAGAATGGCAGGTCTTCTGCTCACATCACTACATAAACCAGAGGCACCAGTAGAGCATGTGGTGGTAATGGGGCTTCTGGGCTCCTGGGGCCTCTGTGATGCATACACAGGCAGCCTCCTGTATCCTGCCTCCTGCAAGAGGTCAGATGGATCTGGTGATTACCTAGTTTGGGGCCTTAGTCCTTTAGGTGCCACCTGAGGCTTGATGGCAGCTGCCATCCTCTGCTGTCTGCTCCATTGCCCTCTGCCAGGGACAAATCCCAGACCCCAGACAGGGTGCTCCTCTGTCTGTGACCTCAGGCTTCACGGATACCTCCTTTCTGAGGCACCATGACTTTGTTCTAGGGCAAAGCCCAGTGGCCGGGGAGATTCTTGTGCAAAGACCAGGTCCCCCACCTCTGTCTAAGATAACAGGGAAGAGGGGTGCAGATGCCCCCTACTGCTTTCTCCTCTTGTCAAGTATTTATCGTCTCTGCCCCCGTCTACCTTCAGATTTCATTACCTCTCCTTCCTTCGTCTTATTTGCCTTTTTAACGTGAGCAGTGTCCTACTGGGAGTGAAACCTACAAGAAGCCTGGAGCAGACAAACTGCCCTGTCTTGAGACAGGGCCCAAGAGTGGCGGCCCTGACCGTGGGAACAGCATTTTGTGGCTATTTCAGACTGGCTTCTAGACAAGTTCCCCCCTAGGTCTACCTCCTCCCCTGCCACTGTCTCTGGGGAGGCCTGGCAGCTGACCATGGTTCTGATCCAGTGCACTCATAATTACTTCCAAATGTTATTTTCATGAAGCCATATTCTCCTCCACACGGCTGTGACTTCCAGCCGTCGCTGCCATGTGCCCCATTAGCCCAGGATGGAAAGCTGGGGTGCCTAGAAGACAGTGCAGCCGGAGTCAGCCTAGGTATGTGGACAGGTGCATCTGCAGAGTGCAGGGGGCAGGGCTTTGACGAAGCCCCTACAGCGTGTCTGGAATTGATCAGCTTTGTGCTCTTTCAAATCTGTGTAACCTTTTAAAATTACCTTTTGATTAACAGATAAAGCTTGCATCTATTATAGTAGCCATCGCATTGCTTGAATGTATGTAACCTGAACCAGCTTGGTTGAGGTACACAATTCACTGTTTGCAGGTTGTGTGTGTGGCGAGGATCGTTAAAGTCCATTCTCAACAACTTCCATACATCTCTGTTATCTTTAAAATGGTAAGACAAATATACATGTAGGACATGAAAGCAGATTGGCAGACTATGTGCGGAAGGAAAGGCCAAAGGGAGAGAGAAAGGAAAAGAAGAGAAGTCAGTGGGAGAAGGGAAGGCAACTATTGAAATATTTACTCATATCTGGAAGCTATCTGGACATCTCTCTATCCACTACACTCATCTACCATCTACCTACTATCTATCTATCTATCTATCTATCTATCTATCTATCTATCTATCTATCATCTATCTATCTATCTATCTATCTATCTATCTATCATCTACCTATCATCTATCTTCTATCTATCTATCTACCTATCTATCATCTACCTATCATCTAGCTATCATCTTTCTATCTATATACCTTATCTACCTATTATCTATGTATCAATAAATCAATCTTGCATAAGATAAAGAGAACTATTTGTGGACAGGAAGAGAACCAGCAGAGAAGGGAGAGGGATGCGAGAGGATAAGGACCAAATAAATACAAGCAGTGCACAATGACACACGTGTGTGAGAATTTTTAATAAATATAATAAAACCCACTGTTTTGCATTATAACTGAAGGTAAGAACGTAGCAATCCTGTTTTGTAGATAAAGAATTGAGCTGAGGGATGGAGCAACTTGTCTAAGACTGCACAGCTGGCGAATGGAGAGCTAGGATTGAAACTGTCTCACTAAGAGCTGAATTCTGAGGGCACTGGGCCCCAGCATTTGCTGGCTGCCTGCCACATCCTGGGCCACGCATCCGTATACAGTTTCTATGCCACTCAACCATCGGCGGCCTTGAAGAGTGTACTGTTTAATAAGAATCTGCAATGTGTGTAAGGAAGGAGACCTCGAACCGCAGACTAACTTCTCAGGCTCTCACAGTTGGGATGAGACCTGAATCCAGGCCCTTTGAGGTTTGAAGAGTAGGCTCTCCCCATTTTCTGACCCTCTCCTGGAAAGGATAAGTGTCTGTTGAATGCAAGGCACCAAGCTGGGCCCTTGGCAGACTGCAGTGACTGTGACCCGTGAGAGAAGTATGGTGTGTTAGGGTCCCGGTGCAGTGCACTGAGCCTCACCTGTCTGTCCAGGTGCTGGGAGCCTGGTGCATGCTGGGTGAGTTGCTAACTTGGTCTGTTGGGTTGGGGATGCCAAAGGGTTTCCAAGAGTAGGGGAAATTTCAACTGGATCTTATAGGATTTGGGTTGGGGGATATTAACAAACCAACTAACTAAACAAGTTCCAACATCTAAAAATGGAAAAGAAAGAAGGAACAGTATGTGTCAAGGCCCTGGAACAAAACCCAGCGTGCAATGCATTCAGGGAAACACATGTCATTCTCGAAAGGATTTGCCCTCAAATTTCAGACGGGGAGCAGCATAAGGTGTGGGTAGAGAGGTCTCATTTGGGATCAAAGTAGATGAAGTCTGCGGTCAAGAGCTACATCCAATGGAGGGCTAATATCCAATCTATACAAGGAACTCGAGAAGTTGACTCCAGAGAATCAAATCACCCTACCAAAAATGGGGTACAGAGCTAAACAATGTTGAATGGCTAAGAAGCACCTAATGAAATGTTCAATGTCCTTAGTCATCAAGGAAATGCAAATTAAAACAACCCTGAGAGTCCACCTCACACCAGTGAGAATGGCCAAGATCAAAAACTCAGGTGACAGCAGACGCTGGCGAGGATGTGGAGAAAGAGGAACACTCCTCCATTGTTGGTGGGATTGCAGACTGGTACAACCACTCTGGAAATCAGTCTGGAGGTTCCTCAGAAAATTGGATATTGCACTACCTGAGGACCCAGCTATACCTCTCTGGGCATATACCCAAAAGATGCCCCAACATACAACAAAGACACATGCTCCACTATGTTCATAGCAGCCTTATTTATAATATCCAGAAGCTGGAAAGAACCCAGATGTCCCTCAACAGAGGAATGGATACAGAAAATGTGGTACATCTACACAATGGAGTACTACTCAGCTATCAAAAACAATGACTTCATGAAATTCATAGGCAAATGGATGGAACTAGAAAATACAATCCTGAGTGAGGTAATCTCTCTCTCTCTCTCTCTCTCTCTCTCTCTCTCTCTCTCTCTCTCTCTCTCTCTCTCTCACACACACACACACACACACACACACACAAAACAAACAAACAAAACACATGGTATGCACTCACTGCTAAGTGTTTATTAGCCCCAAAGCTTGGATTACCCAAGATACAAGCCACAGACCACATGAAGCTCAAGAAGAAGGATGACCAAAGTAAGGATGCTTCAGTCCTCCTTAGATGGGGGGAACAAAAATATCCATAGGAGGAAATACAGAGACAAAGGAATGGCCATCTAGAGCCTGCCCTACCTGGGGATCCAGCCCATATACAGCCACCAAACCAGACAACATTGCTGATGCCAAGAAGTGCATGCTGACAGGAGCCTGATATAGCTGTCTCCTGAGAGGCTCTGCCAGAGCATGACAAATACAGAGGCAATGCTGCAGCCAACCATTGAACTGAGAATGGGGTCCCTATTGCAGGAATTAGAGAAGGGATTGAAAGAGCTGAAGGGGTTTGCAACCCCACAAGAACAACAATACCAACCAACCAGAGCTCTCAGGGACCATTCTCCAAAGAATACACATGGATAGACTCATGGCTCCAGCTGCATATGTAGCAAAGGATGGCCTTATTGGACACCAATGGGAAGAGAAGCCCTTGGTCCTGCCAAGGCTGGAACCCCCAGTGTAGGGGAATGTCAGGGTGGGGAGGTGGGAAGGGGTGGGTGGTTGGGTGGGGGAAAAACCCTCATAGAAGAAGATGAGGGGAATGGGATACGGTGTTTATGGGCAGGAAACTGGGAAAGGGGTTAGGGTTAGGGTTAGGGTTAGGGTTAGGGTTAGGGTTAGGGTTACATTTGAAATGTAAATAAAAAAAATAACCAATAAGAAAAAAGAGCTAACTATCCCAGGTTCAAGTCCTAGTTTTAACAATAGCTAATTTTGTGGCCCCAAGCACAAACTGGCCTCTCCAGGTTTTGGTCCCTTCATCTACAGTGGTGACAAGAGAATGTACGTTTCGGGGTAGCCTGATCTGGATCCTGTAACATTCCTGGCATGTAATAACATTCTCAGTGAAGGTTAGCTGAGGATTCCTGAGGACCCAGAGAACCGAGCTAAAGAGCTTCCATTTTCTCCTGCACAGAGTGGAAGAAGTAGATGGCTCCTAAGGCAGGCATGCGCTGACGTGTGTTCATATGGTAAGTCGGCGTCGGGTTAAATTCCCTGTGCTCTCATTCAGGCCAGGAGGGAGAGGAAGCTCATGATGAACTCAGCTGCTCCACGCCCTTGGTCCTCCAGCTTCTTCTCCTGTGCCCACTCTGAGGGACTTCCCATCCTCACCTCCCCCAAGCCACCTCATGCCCACTGCAGAGTTGGGAAAGCAGCGTAGAATGTGCTGGAGGGAGCACCGGAAGGAGCACCCCTGAACTGTCCTTGGCCTTCTCTTTCACCTATGATCAGGTTGCCTCCAACGATGGGACCTTTGTTGCTTAGGGCGAAAGCTTTGGTGGTGGTTAACCAGTTGCCTTGACTTCTTTTTTAGATGTAGGAAAAAAAAAAATGTTCCCATGGCAATGCAAGGGATTCCTGGGGAGGAAGGGTCTGTTTAGCATCTGGGCAAAGAGCTGATTTAAAAATGGACGCGAGACACTCTAAGGTCCATGACCACCAGCAGTAAATGATCACTCCGCTGTAAGCCTGGTTCTCGCCAAAGCTTGGTTTTCGTGTTCTTTCTATCTTTATCTGAATGTGTAGAAAATATCCTGAACAGAAACGTGGTAAGGAAAGGACCCAGCCCTGCCTGGCTCCTGCTCGGTGGTCTTTTCCACCTCTGGCTATGGTTAAGAGACGCTGGTGGCCCTCAGAGCCTGGGCATCCTGTGGGAACTGCAGACAGCCTGTGCGTAGCTGGTGCTCCGTCCCTCTGCTCTTCACCTGTCCTTCCTTTGCTTTTGCCTCAGGGAGGGCAACAGAGGGAGCACCCCGATAGTGCTCCTTGGCAAGCACCCTCCTCCCTCCACTTTCAGCCTGCAAGATGCTCCTCCTCCAACAAAGCCTGACAGGGTGACTGTGTCCAGTGACCCCAGGCACAGCATGTGACTCTATTCTCAAGACAGCCCTGTGGAGGCGAGGGCCTCCCGGGCGTCTCCGGGGTCTCTTAGCTGGATGAGAGCAGAATCTCCACTTCGGCAAGCAGCTCCTCTTGAATCTTTACTTCAAGCCTCTTGGGCTTGTCTTCTCTGCAGGGGTCTTTGATCATGGGTGGGACTGGGGACAGCAGCAGGTGGTGGCCCCGGCCTGTGTCTGAGTATGTATCAGGTTTGTGTGACTGGTTACACAAACCTAGGTACAGTTACAGAAGATTGCCAATGCTGAACGGATAGTAAGTGTAAAATGTAGGTGTTTCCACCTTTCTCCCTCTTTTGATCCTCATACAGTCCCATAAGAAAGGTCATATACTCTTATTCCCATTTTACAGGTTAGAAAATAAATGGGGCTTGAGAAAGGTGATGCGTGGTTTGTCTGTGTGGGCTGCAGTGAAAGCTCCCAGCCAAGGCTTCCCATCTCCTGGTCCTTACATCTTCCAGCTGCTCTGTTTTGGAGGGCATGCTCTTGAACTTCCAACCACATGGCCAATCATATGGGGTCACGTGTCTGGAGAATCTGAACTCAGAGACTGTGGGTAGGCGCCAGTGCCAGACAGGTGTTCATTAGCTGCGACACGCAGTGACCCACATCGTATCCTCTCCTCAGCCTCCTGCTGCTCTGGATTCCCTCCTGCTAGTGCCAGACACTGTACTGGGCAGGCAGGGGAGGGCTGCAGCTCTGCCGTCCTCTCAGCTTCCCCGGGGCTGCCTCGGAAGCAGGTGGCTTCCCCTCCTCTCCCATGCAGAGGGCGTCGAGCTGGCAGAAGGCAGATGAATGAGCTCGTCAACCAGGGAAGATTCTGTTGCTAAAATACACGGTCTGATTAGGAGTGATTGAAGGGCTAGAGAGAGGAAGGCTGTGGTTTGGCCGTGATTTGTTCCGATTTGAAGTACTTCTAAACAAGTCACCGGGAGGCAGGAGCGGGTGCGCGCGCAGCGGCGCGGACCGGTGTCGATGATGATAGATTGGTGTGGATGCCAGCCTATCCCAGGAGATTCAGGACAGAGTTTTCAAATAGTTTTTTTTTTTTAAATTAGATTCAGAGAGTTTATCTTGTTTCTTTACTTCTTGGCATAAAAGTTTCTGTCCCCCCCCTTCTCACTTCCTTTTATTTCTCATTATCTCCCCCGGCCCCAACCTGCCTCCAGCATTAGGAGTGAGCTGCAAATGAAGTGGAAGCAGCTTGGGAGCAAGGAAACCAGCCTGCTGTGGAATAATGATGTTATCTGTGGCCTGAGCCCTTGCCTCCCGTGTCTCTCTGACAGGAAGAATGTGCTAGGGGGATTTCATCCTGTCAGGAGTGAAGGCAGTAATTGGGGCCAGTGATTCATGGCCCATTTATGGGCTCATGAATACATTTATCTTCCAGATTGTTTCTCATTTCAAAAATCCGTGATTGTCTTTCCTGCGAGAGGGGTGGGGGTGGGGGTGGGCTGGCGTCAGGGGGAAGGCTTTCTGCAGATGATGATGAAAGGAGCCCACTTGGGGAGCCCTGCTTAGCGGTGTTTCGAATAGACAGGTCTGCAGGATGACTGGGTCAAGGGTCAACCCCCAGTAGGGACAGCGCCCCTCAATCCGGGAGACCACCATGAGAGGGTCACCTTCCCCACTTGTCATTCTGCCTTGGTTTGAGCCCAGGCTGTGACTGCTGCAAAGGTCTGTCCTGCATCTAGCCTTTAAATAGGACTGAACAAGTTCCCCCTACTTGGGGGTCCAAATGATAACCTCTGGCTGATCCTCAACATGGGCCAGGACTGACCAGTGCTTAGGGGATCAGGTGTTAATGTTGGCTCAGCTGGGCTCAAACCCTAGCTTTTTCTCTCATCAGCTTTATGCTCCTAAAATCCTCCAGGCCCCAGTTTTCTCTTGAAACTTGCCTAGCTAAGAGAATTGAATGCATACTCAAGGAGGGAACACAGCAAGGGTCCAGCAGTGTGAGGTCACTACCTACCCTCCCTTTCTCCTGCTCGGCTGCATGTTTCCCTGAAGCTCTGACCCTTGACTTTGATGTTGCCATTCAGTCTCACTGGCTGAAGAGTTCTTTGGGGGAATCCCCATTTGCTATTAGCACAGTATCTCCTG
The DNA here is from genome assembly GCF_011064425.1 of Rattus rattus. Classification (NCBI taxonomy): domain Eukaryota; kingdom Metazoa; phylum Chordata; class Mammalia; order Rodentia; family Muridae; genus Rattus; species Rattus rattus. The sequence continues at coordinate 6,569,904 of NC_046162.1, forward strand.
TATTCATTTTAGACACGATCTCACCTCCAGCTCTACCCACCAAGAACATCACTGGGTTATTCAGGCCTCATGTTACAAGATTCTGAGGCAGGAGGAGTGCTGGGCTGGGTGGTTGTCCTATTGTGGGTTTGCTGTTGTCCAAGGCTCTTGAAGGGATTACAGACCCAGTGCTGGGAGGACAATACTTCAAGCTCCTATTGTGAGCCTCAGGATGGTGTGGTGGTGTTTACTCCCTACCCTTGAGTGGAGCTCAGGCTGGAGTCCTGGTTGGGGATGTACTTTGCCTATAGACTATGGTATCAAACCCTGTCTTAGTTAGGGTTTCTCTGCTGTGAAGGACACCATGACCAAGGCAACTCTTACAAAGGAAAAACATTTCACTGGGGCTGGCTTGTAGTTTCAGAGGCTCAGTCTATTATTCTCATGGCAGGAAGCATGGCAGTGTGCAGGCACACATGGTGCTGGAGAACAGGCTGACAGTTCCCCATCTTGATCCTCAGGGCAAGGAGGATTCTGGGCATAGCTTGAACATATGGAAGACCTCAAAGTCTCCTCCCCCAAGCTGACACACTTCCTCCAACAAGGCCACACCTAATCCACTAAAACCACACCTCCTAAGAGTAGCATTCCCTGTGGGCCAAGCACTGAAACACAGGAGTCTATAGAGGCCATACCTATTCAAACCACCATAGACCCCGTGCCCCTTAAGCAGTGCTCGGTTTGACTTGAGTTTCTAACATGGGGGTTTCTCGCCCAGCCTTTGGTCCAGTAGGCATCTGCAAACTGCAACAGGACCGCATGGTTGCGTTCCTTGCGATCAGTGTGCTTAGGCAGGACCTAGCATGTTGGCGTGTTCAGACATCCGAACGCACAGATAACCATGCATGCAAGTCCTGAAGTGGGTCAGAGGGGATTCTAATATTCTACAACAACTTGTGTGGATGACTGGGTTTTCGCGTGTGGATTGATCACTCATTCTTCATTGAGAATGAATGAAACCTTTGCAGGCTGCTTCCTTATCCTGTGTACTGAGCCCTGGGACCTCAGGAGCAGCCATTTGGGTCAGTTCATTTCCAGTTCTGGAAGGGAGCCTGGAGTAACTTGGCATTTACTCGGTGTGCAACCCAGGCACTCAGGCTCTGAATGAACCCAGATGAAGCCGACCACTGCAGTACCCACTTCCACTCACCCCCAGGACCATACCTTCTTCAAGGTCAGGGGACAGGCCCACAGGTCAGATGGATTGTCTAATTTCACAATGCAAACGTGTAAAATGTATAGGGAGCACCAGCAGAACTGCTGTGAAGGGCTTAGCCCTGTTGGAATGAAAGGTCTGGTTCAAACCCAGTGATGTGTTAGCAGTGTCGTCTTGGCAACATTCTCTTCTGTCTGTAAGCCTCAGGTTGCCCTTCTGAAAAATGGGATACAAAAGTCCTGTGGGATGGTCGCAGTAATGGAGTGGCTAATCCTACTGCATCACCGACATCCTTCTTACTTCTAAGACTCAGACACTCCAGGCTGTCCAGTGCACTCCACTTCTGAGCAGGAATTCAACTGTTTCTGATACACCTCCCTCCTCTATGGATTGTCCTTCCTTCCATCCTTACTGCTACCTTGGTCCCCCAGTCCTCCAGTCCTCAGCCCTAGCCCAGCCCACCACTGGTCACCGCCATGAACGCCTGGCACTTGGGGCCTTTTGGAAGAGATCAGCCTAGGGGTGCGTTTGGTTGGATTTTGCAGTCTCTCAAGTATCCCCTGACTCACATATATTTTGAAGGAACGGCTGAAGACTAGAGCTGACTAAGACTGAAACAGGTTTGCATGCAGGTCAAAAACCTGTGGTAGTGTGGTACCTGACTGTGCTCTATACTCAACAGATGCTTCCGGACACATCCAATGTGAATAGTAGCTAAGGGTCAGCGCAGGTAGCCATGGCGACAGTCATAAAGTCTGAGGAGCAAGCTGTCTTTGAACCATGGCTTCCTGACTGTGCAGTGTTCCTGTTTTAACTGTATGGCTGTTCCCTTTCCTCACAGCGGAAAGGATTTAATGCCAGCTTTTCTCCTTGACTCAGAGACTGGTCCGTGATCATCCCTGGGGTACTCAGCACACTGTGCTCCACCCTGTGCGTTTTGTGGAAACTGAACAGGTGCAATATTTTAGGAAGGAGGGAGAAACAGCATGAATAAAACAAGCGAGGCAAATATGAGGCTCCTACTGTATGCCTTAAACCATGCTGGGCGCTAGTGTGAATTCAAGTGTTCTTAGCTGTGTCAGTGAAGCTATGCTATCTTTGCTCTGAGAAGTCTTGGAACCCTGATCTGTAAGATGGGGAGCCCCTCTCAATGTTACACATCTCTTTATTGGGCATAAAATATACTATGACTCAAGCTGACTAGGACCACTTGCTTTCTGTTAACGCATCAGAGATCTAGAAAGGCCAATAGGCTCTCACAACCTAGGCAATTGTCTAGATCTCTGGCCCTCTTTAGTTTTTATTTTAGTACAGGGTTTGATGAGGATGTCCTGGCTAGCCTTGGAGTCACTCTACAGCTCAGGCAGACTCTAACCTTGCAATCTTCCTGCCTCTAACTCCTCTGTACCTGGGGCTCTGGGGTTGTTCCACATGCCTGGTCCAGGGGCCATTTCTTCCTGTGGGTTCCCATTTCCTTTATGGTTTTTTGTGGAGATGATTGGGAAGGGAAGGGCTCAATTATGCATCCCCAAATCCTTGCCTTCTCCAGAGGCCCACACTTCTCCAGCATCCCCCCATCACTCTCTGCTCAGGGAGTAAGTGATTGAGAGCTCAGGGAGGAGGGACACCCCAGCCAGGGATGAAGTCTCACTTAATGAGGGACTGTGGGAGGGTGGAGAACACACCCGATTTATCTCTGTTGCCTAAATACCTCTTAAATTCTCCGTTGAATACTTCTAATTCAGCAGAATGTGAACAATTATAGCAGGAAGCTATTCATAGGTGGAAGGGGGCTGATGGAATTATTTATCAAAGTGACATTTTAATTATAGTGAAGAATGAGTTTGTTGTCACCGAGATGGAAGGGTGGTGTTTCCCGGCCTCCACACTCCCCAGGGTAAATTAAAAAGAGTCCCTTCTTCACGATAAGTCCATTAGGTGTTGGAAACACAGGAAGCCCGTGGCAGGTTTTACGGGAAACATTTCTGAGATGGGATGAAGTGAGTCCCCGTGAGGGTGTCTGCTTCATGCTCAGAAGTGTGGAATCTCCAGGATATGACGAGTCGGGAGGCAGGATCCAGATGTCTCTGGCAGCTTACCTGTGGGGCAACTCCCCCACCCACACTGATCTGGCTTGACGCTCTGTTAAAAAGTAAAATAGATGTGTGGCAAATTCCAGTGTGCCAAAGTGTGCGTGGACCAAATTAAGTCACTTGTAGTGAATGTGACTGTTCTCTTGACCGCCCTGACCCCAGTTCTCCTTCTCCAAGGCAACCCGCACATCTAGATGCTCCTGGATCAGCCTGGAGATGATTGACACGTATATAACTTATTTGTAGTCTGTACTGCTTTCAGTTTTCCACTTTAGTCCTCACTGGCGTATTTTATCTCGCCAACTAGGAGGGAAGCGAGCAGAAGGCATGAATTATGTTGGAAGCTTCTCTCGCGTTGGCCCATAGCTCATAGAATGTGGCATTAATAATTCTGCAACGCGGTCTCCTGCCAGACACATGCATAACAGTCTGCAGAATCTCCATTCAACTCTCCAACGCAACCCAATGGGGAGTCTGTTTCTCTTCCCATTTCATAGATGAGGCAGTCCAGGTGGGCTAGCCTGGACCAAGTGTTCCTGGTCACTGATGCCAAGATGCCTTTTGGGGTCTGCTTGGCCTTGCTGCTGTACATTCAAGACTTAACAGAGTCGTGTGTCTGCCAGCCACCAGGACACGGTCTCTGCTCCCAGAGACTCAAACTTATGCATGGAGTAATGGCAGGGAGAGGGCGGGCAAGTATGCCAGCATGATAGGGCACAGTAATGGCGGGATGCACTTAGTGTTCAAAAGGAGGAAGTCTATATATATAATATGTATTAATATGTATATAAAACCAGTAAATACAAGGAGTCTCAGCATCATTAACCCCATCAGGGAAACGCAAAGCAAAACCATGGTGAGATCTGAATAACTTGGCTGCCTTGCCCCTCACTCCATCATAGTAAACAACGGCACAGCATCCCGCAGCCACACATACAAGATGATACTTGCTTCATGTGAAATCTTGCAAGACTACACCATTGTGCATGCAATCCCTTGTGGAATGGGAAGCTCCCCTGAGCGGGGACTGAGTGGCCCAGGAGTGGGGTTACGAAACATGGGTGAAGTTTGGTGACTGCGAGACTTCTTGCCTCCCCACCCCCATGGACGTCCAGAGGGTAAACTGTGGAGCCTCTAGATAAAGTACCATATGTAGTAAGAGGACTGTAGCTGTGTTTCCATGACGGTCTCTGGTCAGAGGCTCTGCTGTAGCTTGCATGCAGTTGGACTAATGTAATCTCCAGGCCTTCATGAGAGGGAGGTAGAGGACCATAGTTGAGGAGGAACGATGTCAGAGCAACGGTAGCGCGTGTTGGGTTCTAATGATGGAGGACTCCCTACAATGGTCCCGGACAAAATGAGGGCCTGTGGTCCAGACCTAGAGGGATGAAGCTCACAATGCAGAGGAGGATGAGTTTGGTACACTTGCTGGGCTCTAAGGTTAACTGTACTGCAACAAACTACCACTCTGTGACTACTGAGACCCATTAGGGATGCTGTGTTTTACCTGTTCTTCCTTTCCTCTTTCTTTCAGCACCACCACCACCACCATCACCACCACCACCACCACCATCACCACCACCACCACCACCACCACCACCACCACCACCACCACCACCACCACCACCACCACCATCACCACCACCACCACCACCACCACCACCACCACCACCACCACCACCACCACCATCACCACCACCACCACCACCATCAACATCACCACCACCACCACCACCACCACCATGGCATCCGCCTTCAACATCTAACAAGGTTCCCTACAGGCTACTAGGATCATGCCTTTTTGAAGTCTTGGTAGATGAGTTTCAGAGGGTGGGCCATGCCACTGTAAGTTACAGATGGGAATCACCACCGTTTACTAACACCTGCTATGTATCAGGCACCATGCTACATTTAAATTCACAGAAATATTCTCAGGGCCATCCTCTAGGGTGGTTATTATCTCCACTTAATAGATGAGGGTACAACCCCTCCCCCACATACACACATTGCTCAGCTTGCTCAATGACGAGGGGAAAGGCCAACGCTGAGGCAGATACATCTGATATCAAAGACTGCACAAGCAAGCATCCCTCTGCTCCTTAGCTTCTAGAAGAGCCGGGTCAAGACCAGATGTTCGAAAGAAGCTGTAAGAGCTATGTGGACGGACTGACTCCTTGGGAGGGCTGGGGTGTAGAGCTCTCTGGTGTACGGCCAGACTGAGGAATAGCCATGATATGGTGGGGGATGGGAGTGGCTCACAGAAGCACCTGTCACATGACACCTGGAGAATGGCCCTGTCAGCCTGGAAGGATACACATGGTGAATGATTTAAGTTCTAATTCCCTCTGTTCCCTATGCTGTCCTGAGTTGAGTTCTGGGAAGCCACTGGGGGCACTGATTGCTTCTGTAACGACAGGATCATCTTTGCTTTGGGGCTGAGGCATGGGCTAGGAGGCTCTCAAGTGTTGTGGTGAGTCTGGTAATGGGCGGAATTGAGGCAGGCGAGGGGGAAGAGAGGAAGCAGAGCCAAGCAGGTCCTACCCAGGTGGAGATGAGCTGGGAGGATGGGGGTGTGTCACCGTCAAAGATTTAGTCCTTAGTAAGACCTGGCTGAGGAGTTGAAAGGATCAGGACACGCCTGAGCATACCTAGTAGCAGGAGTGGTGGACGGCACCAGGGGATGTGAACAGGGGACATGATCAGTGGATGTGCAGGCAGCTGTGAGTCTCACATCATCAGACTCAAGGCCCAGTTCATCCGCTGACACTGCTCACCTTGGGCGGACACCGCCCTTCTCTCTCTACCTCTCTGAAAACTGAAAGAGTCAGGGCTGGGGCAATGATTGAGTTTGCAATGTGCTCGCTACGCAAGGCTAAGAGCAAGAGTTCAGTTACCCAGCTCCCAGATAAAAGATGGCTGCAGCGTTCAGAGGGGAGACAGGCAGATCCCCGAGGTTGCCTGGACAGCCAGCCCGGACACTTTTTTTTTTTTTTGAGGTTTTGATTCTTTTTATTTTCTCCATATTATTTCATGCCAGTCCTGTTTTTTCTCTTCATGTCAGCTCTGACTCAGCTTTGACCTTGCCGCTGCTGTGCCTGAATGGCCTCATCATTTTCCTCAGGACCCTTGGGAGGGCTGTGGGGAGGGGACTGTCCCCCCAAGCCTTAAGATTGTCAGGAACTCTCCTGTGGACCTGGCCAGGAGGAATACCACTGGGAACTGTGCCAGCATTGGGTTGGTCTCCCGTAAGCTTTAGTCCCACTTGACCAATGTTGCCTGACCATGGACACCAGCCATGCGCATGGTGAAGTTGGGACCTTCTGTCACTTTGTCCACATCAAATTCGTAGTTGTCCCCAACCACTCCGTGAATATTCCAGGTCCAGCTTCATTGGGTAGTATAGGTTTCATTTTTTTTTTCTGGGAGCTCCTCTACTTTCTCCTCCTCAGGGGGTGGCAGGTCACCTCTCAGGATGTGATCATAGATGCACTTATTACAAAGCTAGAGAGGGAAGGGGCTCTCCACACAAACAGGCCTGGATGGGTTGTGGTGGACCAGGGCAGCTTGCTGATCCAGACTCAGGATTCCTACAGTGCGAGGCTGTGTGGGATCTTCTATGCCTGTCCCGTCTCTGGGTTCAGTGAGAGAGCCCATCTCAAAAAGAGACAAGGTAGAGAGAGCTAGGGAGAGAGAGATACCTGACATTGACTTTTGGCCTGTCCATGTACATGTACCTGTGAGTACACACACACACACACACACACACACACACACACACACACACACACACACACAAGCAAATGAATAGGAAGGGAGTCAGATGTCCCCAAACATCTGGGGAATAGCATGGCCTCGTTAGAATAGGCACATAGTTAAGACAGCAAGAATTGAACTCAGGTTGTCTTTAGGTGATTTGGAATTCTGGATTTGTAACCGACTGGTTCAGAACCCGTCTCCTCCCCTGTACACTATGGGAACCACTGACACCAACCTTGTAGGGCTATTAAGAGGCTCATGCCAGTGCTGGACCTTGAGAGAACCAGGCAAAGGCAGCCATGGTGACAATGGCCACGAAGCCAGGAGACTGCTCTGCCTTGGGTGCCGTCTCTTCCGTTGGGGGAGGAATGTCTGTCTCTGTGCAGTTCCAGAGGCTGGGGAGCAATGCAAGGCAGCACCTGGCTTTCCTATTCTCGCTGATTAGAGCTGAAAATAAACCTGAGAGTCCGCTGGAACAGAGGGAGGTTGTGCGTCATGGGAAGGGACCCTCTGCCAGCCACTGAGGCCTGGGAGCTACTCTACGGCTCACTGCCTTTGACCCTACGACCTGGGTGGCTCCACCATGCCTCACACAGACTCTTAAACTGGTCTTCTCAGCTCCTTTGATCCATACGCAGAGTATTAATGCTCTATATGCAGGTTATTAATGCCAAATGTAGATGTCTTTACTGTTATTCCCAGGCTTCTAGACTTTCCTGACTCACGGGCTTCTGAGTGAGCTAGCCATTGTAAATGTTTTTGGGCTTTAGTCCCAGGGTCCCCCACAGACCTTATCTCTGACTATCTAAGCTGGCCTTCAAGATCCCTGAGAAAGGGGCAGGCAGCCTCTCTCATTTCCTGCCTCAAACCTTTCTCTAAGCTCAACTTTAGAGAAACAGTTGACAGTGGAGAGCGGGAGGGGGGGGGCTCATCCCCTTAATCCCAACACTTGGAAGGTTGAGGCAGGCAGATCCCTGTGGGTTTGAGGCCAGCATGGGTTATACAGCAAGTTCCAGGCCAGTCTGGTTTACAGAGTGACACTTCATCTCTCAAAATAACAGAAGTAACAGTTCACTCATTTATTGATTTATCTATCCACCAAACGACAACCCAATTTCTAAGGAGCACAGTATGACACACACTGATGGTTCATAGATAGATCTCCCCGGTCCAATGCCCATGACAGACATCACTAATACATCACAGAACTTCTTTCTCCCCAGTTCCAGATCCTCCTCCAAATTGCCCCAAAGCCATTCCTCAGGCAGCCTCTCTCCACTCATTGGGTTGGCCCAATCATTACCGCATCTTTGGGTAGACAGGGACGGGGTTTCACACCACCATTGTGGTCCACTGTGTCCTCTTTCATTTACACTTTCATTCTGAGTGCCCATGTCCCCAGATTAAAACAAGGACCCTTATCTTCAGCACGCAGGGCTGAGGGATTAGAGCTAATGAGCACTGCACAGTAGTCTTTGAGGTTTTTCTGCTGCCTTCCTCAGCAGCTTTCCCCGCCTCAGGACAATGTGAGGCTCGGGAAAGCTGACAAAAGATGTTCGGGTTATTGAGCCTCAGGATCCCAATCTCTGAAGATAATTTTGTGACTCGAACAATAGACTTCAAAGCTCATTGGTCAGACAAACCCTCCTTAAATCATTTGGTGGACAGGGAGAGAATTTGGATGCTGACAGTCGTGTGTGTGTGTGTGTGTGTGTGTGTGTGTGTGTGTGTGTGTGTGTGTGTGTAGTTGGAGATGAGTGTGTAAGATAAGTAACCAGGCTCTGGAGTTTCTCTGTGCTTAGCGCAGTGTGGGAAGTGCAAGGCAGGCGTGACTGGCCTCCAGCCTGTATTCTGCTTCTCCTTCCCCGGCAGGGCCACAGAGTCCTCTATCTACAGTCAGAGAACCTTCATGGGCACCGTGCAGGCAACTTCTCAGGAGTTGTGAAGACATCTGAACTGACAGCTCTCCCATTCGGTTGTCAAATACATTTGCTGTTTACTAAGTGGTCTTTAAAGGCTGCTTTGTTCTTTGGTAAACTGGGGCATGGCAGGCCTGAGAGGCAGCCTGCTACTTTGTAACTACATGATCAAGGCCCGGAAGGTGAAAGAGGCTGCTCTCGGCTGCTGGGTTTCCTCCTGGGCCTCCTCTCCTCTGTCAGCTTCAAAGCCGGCCTTCTTGAGGGCAGGGTTCCTACAGTCGGCCACATCCCTACCGTCTAGGGTTGAGGCGCAGTGCTCCAGGACTGTCTCTTCCTGCCGCTGTCACCGCTAACTTTTGGGCACCCTGAAAACAGTTCCGGCACCCCGAGAAAGGGGCAGGTCCAACTCACTCAGGGGCCCTTGAGTTTGCACTCAGTCACTTGCTTAATTCTTTTTCTATTTCTCATGGCTGCCTTTGCAGGGAAGGCATTTCTCTCAATTTAGAGACCAGCAAAGGACCTCAGAGAGGCAGCCAATCATGACCGCTATGCAAAGGAGCAGGAAACCATCTGTTATTCTTGTAGACAGTCATTGAGTTAATCTACACGCCACATATCTCACCTCATTGGTGGGTGCGTGTACTCATCATGTATGTATCCTTGAGGTTCTCGTCTTTGTTTTTCCTTTAATAACAGAGATGGCTCAGACCTCATTGCACATCAGGATCTTTTCAGTAATACCAATGTCATGTCTACAGGGTTCTAGTTGCACATCCAGAAAGTCACTGACTACCTCACGGAGGCCGAGTCTTTCCACACTGGTGACTCATGAGTGAGTCACAGAACTCATTTCCACTGGGTCCAGATGTATCTCCCAATCTGTTTAATAACTTTCCCTTAGGAAACCACAACCAGATAGAGCACGGCAGAGCTCACCTGCAATCATAGCCTCAGACGCGGGAGGTAGAGCAGGAGCAGCAGCCATGAGTGCAAGGGGGCAAGTGGATTCCCGGCAAGCTCGGGCAACAGAGCAGGGCCCAGTGTTGATACAAGAAAGGAGAGGAGAGGAATGAAAAAAGGGAGCTATAATAGAACCTAGGGCCTATGGTCCAAACCTGTAATCCTAGCTACTTAGGAGGCTGACTCAGGAGGATTGCAAGATAAAGGCTGGCCTGGGCGACATAGTGAGACCCAATCTCTAAACAGAAAGGGAAGGGGAGGGGGGAGAGGAAGGAGGAGAGAGAGAGAGAGAGAGAGAGAGAGAGAGAGAGAGAGAGAGACAGAAACACAACTAAAGAATTAATAGTTGACATATGATGTGAATCCTGAATGGAAAGACCACCTACCAAGGAATCATTCTGTTCTGAGACTCTTTGAGGGCAGGCTCCCGTGTTGAAGATTTGGCTCCCATTGTATACGGCTGGGGGATGTGGGGCTTAATGGGGGGATGGGGAGTTGGTTAGATCACTGGGCAATGCCTTCAAAGGGTTTTGAGATCTCAGGTCTCCCTGCTCCCCTCTCTCCTTCCATGAAAGACTACCTCATACAGAGCAACAGGGCCAACGGGTGAAACTTCTAGTTGTAAGCCAGAGTAAACCTCGTCACTTGGTGACAATCTCGGCATTTGTTATGGTGACAGAAAGCTGACTGTCACCTGTTCCCTTGAGGTTTGCGTCTCGGTACTGAAGAAACATCATCCTGGAGTCACAGAGCTGCATTTGAGAGTTATCGGGGAAACGTAGCTTCAGACATTTTCCATGACCATACACAGAGCTATCTGAGCCATGGCTCAAATGAATCACAAAGGAGCTGCCTATTCTCAGGATCAAAGCGGTTATCTGTATCTGACACTTGGGGCCCTCTCGATCCATCTTCACGAGAAGATGCCAAACTTCTGCTTGAACATCTCCAGGGAGATTTCTACTTCTCAAGGCAGGGCTCTCCTTACGTGGGCATCTCTAAGTAAAAGCTTTCTCTCATAGATTGATATTAATTTATCTCATTGGATTTTAAATTCCTGGGCCCAAGAGGACCAGCTAATCCTTTTGCATCTTGACAGAGCTTCAGATACTGGAAGTTAACGTCAATGTCTTATGCCTCTCTAGTGTTGACCCCTGCTATCTCTCCTCCTTTTCTTCATGCTACGCCAGCCCAACTAGGCTTTACATGATGTGACTCTAGGTCTCCATGCCTCGGCTATTCCTAGAGCTGTCCATGTCAATATCCAACCTCAGCAGAGAGATTGAGTTCTAGTCTGCTCGGTGTAGCTCGTCATAGGACTGGTTGGCTTTAGCTCTTGGAATCAAATGACTTGGATCTCAACTCTGTGTAAACATGCCCGGGCTTCACCTGGAAATCAGAGCCATTAACAGTTCCTGACTCATGAGGCTACTAAAAGGGTTGGGCTGAGTGATACATTTAAAGTGCATCCAGGCTGTGCCCAATTAATTTGAGCTTCAAAGTGCATCCAGGCAGTGCCTAATTAATGCCAGCTCTTATCACCCAGACTTGCTGGAGATACTGTTAATGGGTCTAAAGAATCACCTTCGCAGCAGAGTGTCTAAGGAGGCATGGTCCCTGGAAACAGCTTCCTGTTATCTACAATGGGACAGACATGGACGACTGGGTGGAGGAAGAGGGCAGGGGCTGAAGGAAATAGGACATCTAAGTGACTAATGGCTGGGGAGATTGAGGGCTTTTTCCTTCTTCTTCTTCTTCTTAAAGACTCAGAGGATCAAATTTAGAGCAGAAAAGGCTAAATCCTAGCCTGGCGAAATGCACCAGGCACATCTATGAGCTTGCAAGAAAAGTCATTATTTTTATTTTTATTCTTTTCCATTTAGGACTGTTCGTCCCAGGGTGTTTAAGTGCTGATTTAGGGCTAGGTCTATAAGCCAATAATGAGCTTTCCGAATGCCTCCTCCCTCTCAGGCAGGGATCAGAGGAGAAGCACGCAGGGTTATGGGAGAAAGGTGGAGAAGGCTAGCTTTGATTCCTCTGAGCCTCTCTAAGCTCCAGCCCAGCAGGCCTTCCTGCCTCCAAGCAAAGTCAGTGGGCTCTGAGCTGGGGATAAGGAGTCTTTGGGTCCCAAGGGACCCTGCAGGGCTGTTTGAAAAATCTCTGCCTTTGCTCCACTGTGGCTCAGTGTTTAGTAGCTCTCAGTGGGGAGTAGATTCTCAGGGGAAGCAAGTTATAGGCAGGAGATGAGGTTAACTCATGGCCTTTTCAGTTGTGTTACCCTGAAAGGGTGAGCACTTTACTAAAACTGGCCAAGGTTTCGGTGACACTGGCACCTGGAGGTGAGGGTGGGGTTCTTCTTCTTCTTCTTTTTTTTAATGCCATTGTCTGGCCTGCCTGGGGCTGTCTGTGGCAAATGTTCCATTGTTAATTCTCCAAGTCACCTGCAGAATACTCTCTACAGGGCTACTGGAGGTGAGCATTTAGGATGCTGGCCTCTCTCCACTACCCTGAGTCACTGTCTGGGGTCCAGGGACAGTCACGAGTGCTTCTCAAGGAGACAAGGCTTGTGAGCTTCAAGTCCAGAGCAAGTCCATGTTCTGTTCTGAGGTGGCCATCGCTTTAAGATCAACTGCATGTGGGGAGGTGGGCAGTGTGAGAAGGACGAGGACAGGGTTAAGAGACATCACACCTGACTCTAGTGTCCACTCAGCTACTCTCAACACTGCGGAGTTTGGTGAGGACTTGCTACCCAGCATGCATTGTTATCTCGACTCTGGCTGTTTTCAAAACTGCCCATTATCCTCAGTATTCACCTCTCAGTCAAGCCTCCTTCCCTTTGAGTTTCTCCTTGCTTATTCTTGGGTGACTGTTTCTGTCCACCCAAGACCTGCATTTTGTCTAGTGTTTGCCCACTCATGGTCTATCTACTTCTGCTTTAAGACTCTTCATTGAGTACATTCATGGCAAGGCCGTCAGTGCTGGGCAGAGCTGGACTGTTGGCTCTGTCTTTCTCTATTCCCCGACGAAGCCCTATTTTTCATGACTGTCCCTCAAGGAGCCTTTGCTTTTCATATAGCTCCTAGTGTGCATAGCATGCTTGATTATGGTTCAGGGAGACAGCTCACAGTCTGAGGTCATGGCTAGGCTTCCTAGAGAGATGTCTTTGGCTTGCCCCAAAAGGCACCCAGTCAGCCAGTTAGTTCTCTTGATTCCTGTCCTCCACTTCTGTCCCTCAAGAGCTGGCTGTCCCTTCCTGTCAGTCTTGAGCTCTTGAGCTCCCCCGCTATCAATGTTGCCAACACTACAGTACCTGGAGACTCCAGTGTCTACTACAGTCTCCCCCGCAACGCTGCTGTCTGCTCAACTCCTTCAGTCCCCGCACCCCATTCTGCGAAAATAAGAGCCCTTTATCAACCACGAGGGTCCTGATATTTAAAGAGGTTTCTTCCTGGCACACGGTGAGCCCAAGGATCACATTTGTGATGCAGTGAATAAGCGTACTCTGTGCTGAGCCCCAATAATTCCATGCCTAGAAGTTTATTGGAAAGAGGAATTCAGACTCCGGCAAAGTTGTTCACTGAAGCATTTCTAGGATATCGTAACACGGTAAACAATTTAAAAATCAATCAATAAGAGATTAGATAAAGAAAATGTGGTGGAGAGACACAGTGGAAGATTTTTTTGGCCATAAAAACAATAAAATCCTGTTACGTGTGGTGATATACTTGGAACGAGAGGACATTATGTTAAATGAAATAAGCCAGGCATGGAAAGACAGGTGCTGGGTGTTGTTACTCATATATGGAAGATCAAAACGTTTGATTTCTTTGAGACACGGAGAACAGAATAGTGGCCATTATGGGCTAGGAAAGGGACTGAGAAAAGGAAATAGAGGGAGATCAGATAACAGGTATCCAAACATGGTTAGTTAGGACAACAGATGTTACTGTCCTGTGCCAGGTCAGGAGGTGGCTACAGCTTACCACGACTTACTGTAGGTCTTATACAAACAAGAAGGAAGGAGTTTGAAAGTTCTAGACATCAAAAGATGATGAATGTATGAGGGGATGGAAACGCTAATTATCCTAATCTAATCGATCATTATGCACTGCATATATGCATTAATTATCTCATAAATATGCATGACGATAGAGTGTCAATTAGGAAAAGAGATGGACCGAGATGTTCTATGAAATCCTGTGGGCTTTGGAACTGTTGACTTGGATGCATTCAGGTAACTTTCAATGTTTTGCTTTTTCTGCTGTCTGTAAATAACATTGTATTGGACACCCTCCTTCTTGTTCATTTATTTATTTCTGCTGTGTCTTTAGGGTAGGACCCTAGGAGTAGAATTGCTGTGTCATCTAGTATAAACTCTTTTTTTTGAAAGTCCTTCTTCTTCCAAATTCACAAACCTATACCCCAAATCCACCAGCAGATCATTTCAAGTCCCTGTGAGGAACACTGGGGTTTTAGTTTGTTTGTTTCTTTAAACCATTTTAATCGAACAAAACCAGTACTGCCTTAGAGTGGAGGATTAACAAGTGAGACATTCCATATTAAAAGATTCTGTTCCAATGAAGACAAAGGCATCATATGAGCTCTGACACTTACATGCAACAGACACATAAATGGATTTCTCATAGGCTCCAGCTTTTGACTCGATGTATCTAGGCAACAGAAGCCCGGATTTAATAACAGATGTTCGCTGCATAGCAATCACCATATAATGCCAGGGTAGACTAAAACAGCATTTTATCAACCAATAAATGTGCTGTTTGCTTTATTTTACCATGTTGTTCTTCAGTTCTCTTCAAAGCCGAGAGGACAGATTGAGTCACTCGGCATCTGCTGGGAGCAATATGCTTGGCTTCATTTAAAATGAAAAATCAGGTCTGTGTTTACATTTTTCACCAAAGCATGGGATCCGATGCGTTAACACTCCCAACTGGGCTAGCCGGAAGGAAAGGCTTCCAGGAAACTCTCAGGGAGCCTGGGATGGACGCAAGATGTCACTCGCCCTTCTGGGAAAGACATATGGCAGCCCTTTCACTTCAATCAACCTCAGCAGAGGGAGGTCCGCTTCCCTCCTTAACACCCCCCCACCCCGGCCCCAGGGACCCCAGCTGGGTTCTCCCATAGACAAGGGTTCCTGGACTTTGAAAGACCAATCAGCCAGCAATGCTCCAATCTCTACCTAGGTGGCACCCCTCTGCTTATGGACACAATGATGCAAATTCTAGTGTCAAATGTTACAAAGTCAATAGCCTGGACGAGTGCGGTTTCAAGTTGGTCTAGGCAGAGATGAACTTGAGGAAGAGGAAAATCAGACAAGATTGGTTTAGGATGGTCTCCCAGCTTCCCGATCTGCAAGCTGTGAACCCACAGAGTCCATGAATAGAGGGTCAAAACTAATTGGAAAAAAGAAGTATCGGTATTGAATGTGGACAGACTCTTTTCATTAGTGTGTAAACAATCCAGGGTTACCACAGTTTATATCGCATGTATGTGGCTTTAGTCGTCCCAAGATGTCTGGCGATGATTTGGAGTACACAAGACGTGTTCAAGTTCTATGCAAGTCCTATGGCACTTCAATAGCTAAAGGGATCTCAGCATCCCAAGGTGGACATCTGGAAAGGATTCTGGATCCCATCCCCTTATAGAGACACAGAGACAACTGTGGTGTGGGCTAAGCAGCAGGCTGGTTTGTTGTATGTTGTCTGGTTTGGTGAGGTGAATGTAGCAATAATCTGAGCGAATACTCCCTTGTTACATCTGAGGCGAAGAAAAGGACTGGAGAACTGTAGCCACTTTAATCAGCTAATAAACTATAGGCTGTGGGAACAGGGGAGAAGGTTCAAACTTGTGCTGGTGTTGCCTGTATCAACTGCACTTTACACTGATGCTTAAAATAATTTCTCTCTGGCATGCTCTTAGAACCTTAGTACTGTTAAGAAACGGACTCTCTCTAGGGTTAGGAGATAACTCAGTTGGTAAAGTGTTTGCACCCCCTTTTTTCTGAGTTTGACCCCCCCTCAGAACCCAGATGAAAATATCCAGGCAGGGTGGATTAAGTTTGCAATCCCAGTAGGTGAGTAGACAGAGATGGGAAAGGATCCCTGGACCTCACTAGCTGGACAGTCTTGCCTACTTGGCTAGTTTCAGACCAGTGAGAGACACTGCACCTAAAACAAAAAAAAACAAACAAAAAAGCTGATAGCATTTGAGGAATGATACCTGAAGTTGCCCTCTGGTCTCCATATGTATATACATCTACAAATACACACACACACACACACACACACACACACACACGGTGAGAGAGAGAGAGAGAGAGAGAGGGGAGAGGGGGGGAGGGAGGGAGGGAGGGAGGGAGGAGGGGAGAGAGAGAGAGAGAGAGAGAGAGAGAGAGAGAGAGAGAAAGAGTTAGTTTACCTTTATATGCTCAAGACGATGCATGCCAACCGATAGGTGTAGTAAGGTGTTGTAATTTGGATATGACTGGACTCCACCAATACTTAGGTTGAAATTGGACTTCCAGTGGAGTGGGACTTTGAAAAGACAATTAAGTTTTAGGAGCTTCACTTTTATGACTGATTAATGCCTTCCCAGAGAGACTAGATTATACCTCTCGAGTCAGGATTAGAGCTTCCGGACCTGGATTAATTCCAGGAGGAGGATGCTATGAGTAAGATTATCCTTGGTATTGTGTTCATTTTCAAATGTGCTTTCTGTTAGGAATCCCTTGCCAGAGCCCGTGGGTTCTGGCCTCAGCATCATGCTCTCAGACCTCCAGAACCTTCTGCAGCACCCAGCCTGTAGTAACTTTGTTTTAGTAACAGAAGTGCGCTCGGGCAGGAAGCGCACTGTGTGGCTTCTGAGGCTGGGTCATCAAAGGTACCACTTTGCTTCCTGGAGCACTAACTGTAGAAGACTACAGCTACTGTGTAAGACGTTCAACCGATCTGAGGTTGCTTTAAACTGTGAGGTTCAAAATAAAGAGACTATGGGGGTGCTTATGCAGACAGAAACCAAGCTTCTACTGAAAGCCAGGCAGGTAGTGCCCACTGGGAAAGAAGTTCAGAGCCTTGTGCATGCTAGCCGCATGCTCTACTGTTTCAATTCACCGCCAGCCATCCTGAAAGTGGATCCTTTACACACAACTTGTACCACATCAGTATGCTTTTCACAGAACAGACACAAACACCCCCTGTACAAATTGCAGACTCAGACTCCTGAGGAAAAGAAATGATTCTTGCTGTTGTAAGGCACTGTGTTTGGGGCATTTGTTACTCAGCAACAGAGCTGGCTTCTCTTCACCCTGTTTCTTGAGTTCCCTGGTAACACCTTTAAGTAATGTAGAAAATGATGGAGAAGTTGCAACAAGATACATTGTTGCCCCCAGTGCGGTCAGCAGCCCCTCTCTGCTTTCACAGTGAAAAGTTAAGCAGTATTGAGAGCTTACTGGAAAAAAAAAGGCTGCAGCCCCTTTGCCCAGAAGGAGAAAGAAAAGAAAGAAGTAGGGAGACAAACAGAAAGACTAAGCGGGGGCGGGGGGCAACTTGAGCCTCTTCAGGTGACGGTGCTTAAGGAAAGAACAGTTCCTGCACACACGATGCTGTGCAGACAAATGTGTGTTTGCACTTTCTGTTGCTGTGACAAGATGCCCAAGACAAATCAGCTTATAAGGAAGAGAGGTTTAAGTTTCAAAGACGGGGACTGGTTGGTTTGTCGTTGGGGACCTGTGGTGGTGTGGCATATCATGGTGGCAGGAGAAAGCCTGCTCATCTGTTGGTACCCAGAAAGGAGGAGAGAGAGAGAGAGAGAGAGAGAGAGAGAGAGAGAGAGAGA
Organism: Rattus rattus; assembly: GCF_011064425.1. Classification (NCBI taxonomy): domain Eukaryota; kingdom Metazoa; phylum Chordata; class Mammalia; order Rodentia; family Muridae; genus Rattus; species Rattus rattus. The sequence continues at coordinate 6,587,678 of NC_046162.1, forward strand.
GAGAGAGAGAGAGACCCAGGCTGCACTATTTCCTTCAAAGCCACACCCCAATAACCCAACTTCCTCCGAGATCCCACTTCTCAGAGTTCCCACCACTTCCTAATAGCATTGTTAGCTAGTCACCAATAGTCACCAAGGTTTAAATGCAGAATCTTTGGGGGAACACTTACCCAAATCATAGCAACTGATATTACAAAGTGGCCATTGGCCCATTAGAGAAAACAGTCTCAACTTAAGCTTGGGTTTTTTTATTTGATAAGCCCCAACAGAGGTAGGAGCAGAGATTCCTCAAATAACTGAAACTGAATTTTCTGCTAGGGTGGCAGGTAGTGGCTCAGGACACTCCAATTTAAAGACAAAATGGAACTAATGTCTCATATACCTATTTTTTCCCTCCTTAAATGTAAGCAACATATGCTTTATGAAAGGGGACAATTTTACTAAGCATTGATTTAAATTATTTTTATCTTAATGTTGCTTAATATGTACAAACATAAAACTTAGATATAAAACCCTTATGCTTGTAATGCTATTCAGCTATAAAACTGAAACAAATTTCTAAATTAAATACCAATAAGACCGTAGAGCCAATAAACTTCAAATTAACAACATTAGCTTAATACAAGGCTGGTTGTTGGAATGGACTATGGCTTGCGATGTGCCTGAAGTGTGGGGTTCATGTTTTTATATCCTATTTCAGCTCGCCCATGAGACCCTCCGCCGGACTCTGCAAGCTCTCATAGAGTTACATTCCTTCTGCTACATAGGCTTTCGTACTGGAATCTCACTTCCCCTCCCTCCCTCCTTCCTCTCTTCATTTTCCCTTCCCTTCCCTTCCCATTTCACTTTTCTCCCTCTTTCTTTCTTGTCTTATTAGCCCCAATAGCGCTAAACATAACTATAAAAAAGACATCTGGTCCTATTCCTCCAGGAGCATAAATGTGGGGTGCTAAAAATTACATCCCATAGGGCAGGGCTCAGCAAAGTCTGTGGAACACCAAACAGTAAACATTTTCAAGTGGTGGGTCATCCAGTCTCTGCTGCAGCTACTCAATTCTGCTGTTGGACTTGTGTAAGCAGCTTCGGGTGTGAAATAGGGTCCTCCCTATGTGCAGGGCACTGGCTTGGGGGGACCGCAAAGACCACCATCTGTGGATGCTCAAGTGGATCCTTCCCACAAGTGCCATAGTGTGTGCTTTTGAGCTATGCACATCCTTGAGTGTGCTTTGATCATCTCTCAATGATTTAGGAAAACCAATACCCTGGAAGCACTTTGCAAATAGTGGTGATCCTGTAGTGTGTGTGTGTGTGTGTGTGTGTGTGTGTGTGTGTGTGTGTGTGTGTACGCGCACAAGTCTTCTTAAACTGTGGGCAATAGCAACTGAAGGTGGAGAGAGTTGGGGAAAACATTGGCAATGGTAAAATATTTTGGAATGTATAACAACCAAACATTCACTCAAAAATCAAATGTCTAATGGATTTGGGGGTGTGTCTGGCAACAATCACCTATGTTTTAGTGAGCAACTTCATCAAAGCCTGGGTTCTGAAAACGCACACACACACACACACATACACACACACACACACACACACACACCTGTCACAGTGTATGCTGCTGCCACATGCAATGTCACCAACCCTGCCCAATTATAGACTATGAGTTATGGACACGGTTCTTTTTCTTTTTGCTGTAAATATGGAGCTGTCTTCTCTTGCAGGAATGTAATGAATGAATTACAGGAAGCAAATATTTCTAATGCGTTCCTACTGTCATTCGTTGGCAGGTAAGTCTTGTCAATATGTCTTTGGATTGGATTACCCTGGAGTGTTTGGTTTTAAGAATTGCTGTTTGAGCTGCTGCCCGAGTTTCATAAAAAACACTCAGGGAATTTGGGGTTGAGATTAGGACAGAATTTTTTTTATCAATTTTGAAATGCCTCTCTCTAAACGCACTTCTGCATTTTGTACCACACATTTATGTGAAGGGTCATCCCCAGTGCTGGTGATTATAAAATCGGAAGGCTGATCAGTTTTGAAAACTGTGGGAGATGCTCCTCGTTCAGAGCCAAATGTCCAGCCAAGAGTAACATTTTCTTGTAAAAAATAAACAAGTATATCCATGTCATTAGTGTGCAAGTACACTTCCACAGTAAATAGGCTATAACATATCTACCAGCTAATTATTTTAAAACATATTTCTTTGACATTTGTTATCACTAAATGCTTAATTTGTACATCTATTTTATATGCCCAGGCCCTGTAAAAATTTCTTCGATAAATAAGGGTAAGGACGGAGAGGTTCATCATTCAGTAAAGGCCAGCTGAAGTGTGTACTTGGACCCTTCAGTGCACACGGGTCAGCTGCACACAGGTCAGCTGCACACGGGTGAAGGAGGGTAGCTGGGCTATGATTTTAGACTCTGGAAATCAACTTGTGTGAACTTTTGAAGGGCTCTGAAACACTCCTCTTTTGATTTTTTTATCTCCACAATTTAAATTGTAAAACTATTGTCTGTATGGAGAACACACACAAACAGATTGGGGACTGGTTGAACAACCTGCAGCCTGGAGTTTGTGGACCTCTAACGTAGACAGCTAGGAAGAGAACGGTATTAAAAGGGTGGATGTAGAATTAGACTGTAAACTGTTATATCACTGGAAGTTTGAAATCAAAGACGGCAGTCACTCTGGAGGATTCACAGACCCAGGGAATCTCTCTCTGGACTTGAGCGTGAACCTAGTGGGGCTGCCCCGGGAGCAGATTGTTCCATAGGACTCCAGAAGAGTATCTGAAGGCCCCAGAAAGAGGAATATGTCTTTAGAGAGCCACTGAATCTTCTGGCCCACCTCCAGGACAAACCACACATCAGGAAAACATCAAGGGGGCCTAGATAAAGGGCTCAGTAGTACACGCATGAGGTTCTGAGTTCAGATTCCTAGCTCTCATGCAACAGTCAGGCATGGGGACACACACTCAGAGTCCTAGTGCCGGGTCAAGGGAAAGAGGGAGCTCTCCAGGAACTCCAGTCAGCCTAGCTAAAATATCGAGCTTGAGTTTTAAAGAGAGACTCAGTTTCAAAAAATAAGGTGGAGACAGCTAAAGTTAACCTCTGTTTCTACATGAGCACAAAGGGATGAGGGTACTGTACACAGACACACACACACTCACATGCACACGTAGACACACATATAGACACACACTCACACACATATAGACACACACATACACACACATAGACACAACACACACATACATACACATAGACACCACACACACACATACACTCACACATAGACACACACATACTCACACACACACATAGACACCACACACACACACACTCACACTCACACACATATAGACACACATAAACACACACACATACATACATACACATATAGACACACACATACACACATACAAAGACACCACACACACATAGACACCACACACACATAGACACACACACACACAAACATAGACCACACACACACACACACATATAGACACAAACATACTCACACACACAGACACCACACACACATTCATACACATACAGACACACATATACACACACATATACACACACACATAGACGCCATACACACTCACACACATGTAGACACACACACACACACACACACACACACACACACACACAGAGCGAACAGCGAACAGAATCCCAGACTGTCCATGGAGGATTATAGTAACCGAAGTTTCTAAAAGGAAACAAAACAAAACAAAACAAAACAAACAAACAACAAAAACGAAGACGCAAACCCCATCGCTTGCTGTCTAGTTTGGCTTCTGTTGCTCTGATGAACGTCACAACAAAACACATCTTGAGGTGGAAAGGGTTTATCTGCCTCAGGCATGACAGTCCATCACCAATGGGAGCCAAGATCGGAACTTCCCAAGTATGCCAGTCAGTATTAGAAGCCTATAGGGCAAGTAGGTACAACTAACCTTAGTAATTGCTGGTTCCGAGTCCTCAGATCCAACCACTGCTGATTGAAAGAAAAAAAAAATCCAGAAAGAAATTGCGTATGTCCTGAGCACAGATGGCCTTTTTCTTGTCTTCATTCCTTAAACAATACAATGTAACTACTATTTACATAGCATTTGCATGGAGAGTAGGAATTAGAAGTCATCTAGAGATGATGTAAAACACCCAGGAGGACGTGCGGATAATGTACTGGTTTTTTTTGACAGGGACTTGAGCATCTGCAGAATTTGGTACCCTTGAGGATTCTGAAAGTAATTTCTGGGTAACAAGGGACAGCTGCGTATGTGGTGTGCTTGGTATAATAACACTACACAGAGCTTTCAGCGGGGTAACCGTTAAAGAAGCCATGTTAACGGTTGTTGGATAGCTGAGTTCCATTAGCCCCGTCAGAGGTTGAAGTGGTCTGGGGTGGGCTGAATTGGGCAGCACAGAAATAATGTGTGGCTTGCAAGCCTCGGGCAAGCATTGCCTCACCCCAGAGCTTGCATGTTCCAGCCGCAAAGCTGCACAATGAAAATATCTGTTCAATCAATAACATTGTACAACTTGTGGTGGAAACCGAGCTGCGGTTAATCATTGGAACGGGAAGCATTTGATCCCTCAGCAGAGAGGAAAAAGGAACGACTTGCCAGGGAGTTCAGCTCTCTGTGATCTTTTTAAGTGCTGTTTGTCGGGCTTAGGGACGGTTTTCCTTTGGTGTTGGGGGTTTGTTGAGGCTTCGGGAAGGCGCTGGGAGTCTGAGAAAGGAGGGTTTGAGGTTCAAACAAGTACTCAGAACCTGGTGGATTCTGGGAGTCCAGGGTCCCTCCTGAATCCACCTGCAAGGTGATTTTTTTTTTCTTCTCCTTAGGAAAATTTATGTAGATAGAAGTTGTAATCTAAGAAGCCAGGAAAAATTCATGTACATAGAAGTTGTAATCTAAGAAGCCAAACCCCTCTTCAGATGTTTGATTGTGTATTTGTGTGCGTGCGTGCGTGCGTGCGTGTGCGTGTGTGTGTGTGTGTGTGTGTGTGCGTATGTGTGTGTGTGTGTGTGTTTAATGAAGGCAACCCTTCAAACATTTGGAACATTATGCATATGGTCTGTTTCCAGCCTCTCTTGAAAATGGGGAATCTGGCTCCCTGGCTCCGTGCTCCCCAGGGCACTCAGGCTGGGGGATGATCAGCAGGTGCTCCTCCTCACAGGTCTGTAAGGCTCAGCTGCCCCACCTCCATTCCCCGCCTCCGACTGGCAGGCACAGCCCCTGTCTGCTCCGCGTTTATCACTGTGCGCTCAGGCTCTATTTGTCTTGGAGACGCGTTCTCTGCACTCACATCTCTATTACAAGTGGGGAAATGAAGGATGATAGATCAAGGGGGATACATTTTTCAAGAAAAATCATGGAGCACACATTTTCGGGCGATGTTGAGTAATATCCGGTTATTTTGTATGCAAATGGCCACCTTGGCTCTCTTGCTTTATCCGACCGAGAACTGCAGACTCCACCCTGTGCCCCAAGCTTTTACATACCTCTCTGTGGGGGCACAGACGGGACCGAACTCACACACTCAATATTGGCTGAGGTCCTGCTTTGTGCTAAGTACTGGGCTCCAACGCAGGTTCTCCTCCAGTCTGGCCACTATGAGGGATTCCAAGGTTGAAATCAGCTTCCCTTAGGCTATCGATGGGGTGAATTGGCAGGGTAGAAGGAGGCTGGGAGTGAGCGTGGGATGGATAACGGGGAGCTGGCAGTCTTTCCAAGAGAGGCGCTGTCTCCATGGACATGAGGGAAGATGGATCAAAGCCAGGGGGCAGGAGGGAACAGTATGAGGGCCTGAGGAACTGGGGGAAGCTGGGGTTCTCTAGGGTGTTCAGCGCATGCACACAGCTGTGTAGGAGGACCCTGGTCTGGATTCTCAGAAGGGCATAGCAGCACTCAGCTGTGACCCTCGTGCTGAGGGGGGATTGAATGGCGATGGGTGGATTCCAGGGGCTATCTCGAAAGGTAAGTTTGAGAGAGATAGAGAAAGGCACCTGAAATTGACTCCTGGCCTTCGGACATGCATGTGTACACACGTGCCTACAACGTACACACGTGCATACATGCAAACGCACATACACAGAGACACACATATACACACATGAGTTGGGCTGATGAGGGATGCATGGCCAAGGGCAGTGGGCCTTTAGCAGAGGCAGGAGACCTTGGACTCTGAGGCTTGCCAGGCATCTCAGGGAACAAATTAAAAGGCCTCCAACCAGGATAGAGCTGGCGCCTGGCTTTAGGACACCACTGGGCACTTTCCTGCTTCAGTTCCCTCGTTTATAATCAGGAAAATGACAAACGCCTCTCAGAGTAGCTACAAGGTTAGATGCGGAGTAAAACCCCCACACAGGGGAGAACTTGATAAGAGTGAGCTAATTTTCAGCAGAGCCAGGTGGGCAGTTCTAAGCTTGACACCTAACCTGGGAAGACTTAGCTTCATTTCCTCCCGTGAGGCACCTCCCGCTTCAGTCCCCATTGGGAGGAGACCTCCCTGGTCGCTGCCCACCATCTGTCGCTGGTGTTCCAATGCCGACCTGCCACTTGGCACGGGGCTGCAGTCATAATTACCACTTCTGAATCGATTCCTCCGAGCCCTTTTGAGAAGGCTGAGGAATGCTGTGATTAAAATGATTTAGAACCGACCTCCTCTTTCACAGCTTTTAATATTTGATAAGGTTTTGGAGGGAGTGAAGGATGAGGGCAAGGCGGGGGGTGGGGTGGGGATTGGGGTGTGCAATCTCAGCTGCAACTGGGTCTGTGACCTGTGGGGACATTCCAAACAGGAAATTGGGGTCCGGGAGGAAGGGAGAGAAAGAGGGAGAGAGAGAGGAGAGAGAGAGAGAGAGAGAGAGAGAGAGAGAGGGAGGGAAAGGGAGGAGGAGAGTGGGGGAAAGAAGAGATGGAAAGAAGAGATGGAAGGAAATGGAAGGGAGGAAGGAAGGACAAGTGAGGGGAGGATGTGGGGGGAGAAAACCAATGGTACATTCTTTTCTCCGAAGGAGAAATTCCCAGAAAGGAAAAGAGAGCCTTATTCTTCCAAGCTGTGGGTGGATTTAAATTCCAACAATAATTAAAATTGCTATTATGGAAATAATAATAAAGCTATAGTAGCAGTCGATTGTCAGGCACTGAGAACTTGTTCGGCGTGAGTGTTAGGAACATATCTTCTTTAATTTTTCTCCCACAACAGCCCTAGGAGCGATTTGGGTCTTTTGTAGATACTGGAGAGGTTCAGAGAGGTAGAGTAACTTTAGCAATCGTTCAGCCAGCGGCAGGGAACACTCAAGCACAGCCCCATCCTCCCTCACACAGCAGAGCACAGCATCACGGTGCACACTGGAAACAGAGAAGCAGGGCATTCCGGGGATCCTCCTGCAGCCGCCCACAGCAGTGATCCCAGGAGCCAACGCCTCCCACAGCCACGAACGGCCTGGCGTTTTATTCCTCTGTCAGTCTGGTTCTGCTCTTTTCCTCCAGTTTCACTCTACCAGTTGCTGGTATCTTTCAGGAATCTGCAGTCCACGAGGACACTGTGAATCAGAATTATCCTGGCAAAGCTACACTAGAGCTTACTAACTACCGGGCATTGTTAACCCACCCCCTTCCCCACCCTTTCCTGCCTCTGGTACTGTCCTGGCTTTGCCTAAGAGCCTGCTCAGTCTAGCACCATCATCATCGACTTGGCCCCTGGGAAGAATAGGACTCAAAGGGTTGGGAAGTTTATTTTAATATCTCCTGGGTGTCAGAAGCCATGTGGAGGCTTCACAGAGAAGGGGCACAACATGTACCCCGAAATCTGGACACGTCTGTGAGGGCAGAGGACCACCCCCTCCTGCTGTATCCCAATCTCAGATTCCAGGCAGCTTATCCACTTGGGTCTCCCCGAAGAGCTTTGTTCTCTCGATCTCAGGAAGGTAATGCTTGATCCCAAGTCACCACTGAAGAGCTGTCTGTCTTCCTGGGGTCCATCAAGTCCCCTGAAGAACCCGAGTGTTGTGGGGATAGGGGTGGCAGCATTTTAGCAGTGTGCCTCTTCCCATTTTGAAGGGAAGAGGTGTACCACAGTTGAGAAGGCTCACCCAGTCATGCCTGGACTAAAACTCCATCCTGACAGTATAAAGGGAGTGGGAGATATGGCATTGCAAATCCCAGTGGGATGGGAGAGAAAGACAACAAGCTTAGATGATTTCACAGTACACACACACACACACACACACACACACACACACACACACACAGAGAGAGAGAGAGAGAGAGAGAGAGAGAGAGAGAGAGAGAGAGAGAGAGATGTTAGCTTACCACAGGTGTGTGTCAACTCCTGGTCTAAGTGGTCTGCTAAGCCAACTGTGTGTCTCCAGAGATGGTGTGTCTCCAGAGATTGTGTGTCTCCAGAGATGGTGTGTCTCCAGAGACGGTGAGCTTAGTTAGGGCCTCTGGAAGTGTGTGTGAGCCCTGATACCAACAGGAGACGTGATTCAGTGTCAGAATAAAGTTCTTAAGTTTCAACACGTCTTTCAATCCCCAGGAGCTCAGTGAACAAAGAATCACCTCTATTCAGTATGGTGTTTGAAATGTACTAGATGCCCCCAAAATGCTGTTGGGTGAGTGAAAGGGTCAATATTCTCCCTCGCGGACTCACAGTCGTGTTCTAACAGGGATAATAGCAATTTGCCAAGTCCTCTAAGGTTTAAGTGCTACACCAAGGTGGTCTCCATCGCTCCCATGTTGAATACTTAATTTTTGTCTGTATATCTAGTATGTATATGTGCATGCATGTACCATGTGTAGGCAGGAGTCTGTGGAGGTAAGAAGAGGTGTTGGATCCCTCTGAATCTGTAATAAAGACATTCATGAGCCACGGTGTGGGTGCTGGGAACTGAATCCAGGTCTGCAAAGCCACAAGTGCCCTTATTTATTCTGAGTCACCTCTCCAGCCCCTAACACTCTCGGTTAAGAGGTGAGGAGAGGGAGCTCTCAAGGGAGTCAGCCACCTGTAAAAGGTAGTACTTGTGAACTGTGGAGCTAGAACGTCATGAATCTGACTCTGTGGTCCATGATCCATGCACCAAGGCCAGCCCGCCAGCTTCCCATTTTGCTGAGGGCAGGGCTCTTCTACGGGCCTCTGGGTTCACTGTTCCAGCCAGCAACTGTGCAGTGAGCAATGACCTACATAGTCAGTTTGCCTACAAGGCTCACTTTCTCCTGCTTGGCAATGACTGGTCAGATCCCTGCTATCCTAAGAGAACCCTCTCCTCTTCCTCCTTTGTTTTTCCCTCTCTGGGAGCTCTTAGTCACTGCAGGAGGACCGTTACCCAGAGAACCTCTCCTGACCCTTAGAGCCTGGGGTGAAAGTTTGAAAGCCTGAATTCAGTGGCTGGCCCCTGGTAGCAAAGCACCTACAGATTTATTAAAACTTCAGCCCAGAACAGCATCATCTTGAACCACATCTGCTACAGATGTTCTCCGCCCAAGCTCCTCCAAGGAGACAGTTCTTCCCGACAGTGGCTCCAGCTGACCTCCTCTATTGCATCCAGGTCTTCACTTCTTTAGAGGCAGGATTCCTACCTTTTAGCTAAGCACGGTGCTCGTCTCTACCTTCTGAATTTCATTAGGGACGTCTAATTTGGTGACGAACTGCCACTCTTCCTCGTGACTCTTTTCCCTCCTGCCTTCCCATTGGATGTTTGCCCTGACCCCTGACCTTCTCGCTTCCTGTTTCCCTCTTCTCAAGTGTTCCTTTTGTTGACGTTAGTTGGGTTTTGGTTTTGTTTTTATACTATTGCAGTCAGCCAGGCCTGGAACCATGTAACTAGGTTAAGCTCAAACTCGAGATCCTCCTGTTTCAGCCTCCCAGGTGCTAAGATTAAAGTTGTACACTAGTTTTCCATTTATCCCTAAATCAGGGTTGCTTCACAGGGACACTGGACACTTTGTATTTTGTCTGTCTGTCTGTCTGTCTGTCTGTCTTGCCATTCCTGGTGGGTTGTTAGCAACATCTTAGGAACCTAGGTAGCAGATCAAGTAATACCAAGTAATACCCTAGCCATGACAGTTAATGCATCTCCAGAGATGATCACATTGTATTCACCGGAAGTGTGACTAGATCCCATTCTCAGGAGCCTCTGGGACTCTGGCCCTTCTGTTTCCAGATCTAGTCACCAGCTATTCCCAGTCTACAAAGCTCTGACCTGCAGGCCCTCAACACCCAGGTGCTGGCTTTCTGTCCTTGGTACTCCACGCCACTTCTTGCTTCTTCCTGATTCTTCGTGCTTGCTTTTGGCCTTCTTCTAGTTTATGATCTTGCATTTTAATGACCATCTCAATTTCTTAGGTGCCCTGGGTGGGTCATTAATTTCACGGTGCTCCACTCTCATTAAGAGTTTTGGCCTTGACAATCAGGGGCCTGTTAACCTCTGCCTCCCCTCCTCCGCCTTGTTTTCTGCTTCAACTTAAGTCTCTCTCACTGTCCAGTCTTCAAGAGAACCCAACACTGTTGTTTGTATCATGGGAGGTCTCCCAGGGCATTGCAAACTTGCAGCTTCAGCCCTGTGTGTGGCCAGCTCCTTATTATGTGACCTTTGGGAAGACACTGCAGGTCTTTGGGATGCTCGTGAAGATGGAGGGCTTCCCCTGAAAGGTCCTCCTGCGTGCCCTGCCCGTATGCTTACTGCACTCTGCATTTGTTTCATTTTCCTCATTTCCTTTCGTAGTAAACACTGTCACACTTCACTGTATCCTAGACGGTGGGTTTAAGTATATTATCTAATGACTTCTGACACAGTCGCTGATGTGATTTCTTTCCGTTTTTCCAGATGAAGATCTTAAGGTCACAAAGTCCCACCAGGAGAAAGGCACAGGGTTAGATTTTAGACTTTGATTATCTCTCCTTAAAATGCTTGCCTTGTCACATTGCTCCTCCTGTGAAACTAACAAACTTAAGTATGATAATAAGTAGAAGGTAATGGATATAGTAAGACAGATCTGGCCCACTAGCACTTGGCACACAGTAGGCGCTTATCACATTTTAGTTCCTTTCCTATTGGGGTTTGGGATAAACACTTTTTAAAAGTGTTTAGAAAGGAGCCATGTTTGGGAAATTCTTCCCTCATTCCAGCCACTTTCTACTGGGATCTAATTTCCTTTAAGCTAAAGTAATGTCTGCCCATGAGCTTCAAGAATGGCTAGGAACACAGTTTAATAAATAGATATTGATTTAGATATTAATTAAAGCAACACACCTCCACAGTGACTCTGGGGGTGGCGGGAGAAGGGGCTGGTGCTTCGGCCCATGACTGCTCTCAGACAAGGACATTTGTGTATCTGGAACGAGCTGTCCCCATCTCTAATAGAGATTCGAACGTCACTAATTGGCAGGCAGAGGCTGTGTTCTCTCTATGGGAATCAGACGGGAGCTGAATGTGCCTTGAATGTTAATCTCTTCATCAGCCTGAACTTGGGGGGCAGGGAGAGAAACAGAAAGGGACCAGGCTGAGGGACAATAGACACCACATACAGAGCCCCAGTGTTCTACACTCTGTACATAACTAGAGGTTTACGTTCTTTCCCCATAGACTTGCATACACACTTTTGGTCAGTCTATGAGAATGTTCTAGAGTAAAATTGAAGGACATAGGATTTGGAAGCTGGTAACTTAGAGCAAGTTCCCACATCTCTTTCTTACCAGCTAAAATGGAAGCAAACCTCTTAGCCTTCTCCGCCCCAGCTTTGTGTCTGTTAGGTAAAACTACAACCATAAGAAATGCAACCGGTACAAATACTTGTTGAATAAATTGGGGAAGCCTGATAGATTTTTCAAAAGGACATGACAATAGTTATGAAAATTGTCTGTTCTGCAAGAGCATGAGCAGATATCAAACTGTCATATAATGCAGATCCTGACAAACTGCAGGCAGGTTACTGGAGAGGGTTGGACAAGACCCACCTCCTTTAAGAAGCAGTATTGTGTACCAGCAGACTAATGTCTATGCCCAGGTTGGGGCTCAGGATGCCTTTTAATAATCTAGATCCATAGGCTACATCTATGAACAGAGTGCAGGCATCAGAGGTTTTCTTTGAGTCTGTGACAATTCTAAACGCAATGCTCTGGTTCAGGACCATGGCCAGCGCCATGGTTAAGTTCTTTACTGCCAACACTTTTCTCTGATCGCAAGGAAAACTTAATGGGATATCACAGAAAGGGTGCTGTTTAAATAAGTAGGTTTGGGCCAAGTTTACCTTCCCAGACGTCTGGAAACATTTCAAGTGCACACTGTATCTTATGATTACATAATTACTTAAACTTACAATTATAAAACAAAAATTTGTTGCTAGGCAGCCCAATGGTGTCTTCCTGAATAAATGAAGTCCAGCAGAAGACTCTTTTTACACAACCAGTCCCTGATGTCTTCTGAGTGTATACAACATAGGAAGGGAAAAAGTGAAAGAGGAGCCATGGCTGTCTGTGTGTGCACAAGCATTCATGGCAGGCACATGGTTTAGGACTCTTAGGAGTGTGCCTGAAACATGAAATGCCAGACAGGCACACATATCCCTTCCTAAGATGTGTGCATCTGCCTTTGCTTTTTCTACAGAAGAAAGATAAAGGGAATAGAGAAGTTGCAGGGTTCAGAGGGAGAGTCCTAACCCAGCAGGTCCACAGCACTAAAAACACAACAAACAAACAAACAAACAAACAAGAAACCAAGATAATTTTCCACACATCTTTCATTGGAAACGCCTAGTAGGAATCCCTCGCTGTGAAGCCTTGAGCTAGAGAGCAAGGCATGGAGCCCCGAATAGAAGAAGATGCCACTTCTATAAAGCTGGGATAAGGATGGCGAGCTTGAGTCCAGCAGGGTCTGGGTACCAGGCCATGTAGTTCCATCAATAGCAGTCTCTGGGCTGTAATTCCAATCAACTGAGCAATGGATTGATCCAAAGTCAGAATAATCACAACCCTCCTCCACTTCCCGCTGAGCTGGGGCTGGGTGGTATAAACTGTGCCCCAGTTGAAGTGAAGAACGGAAGCATCTGCTAAATCAACCCGTGAGACACTGTCCTCAGGGAGGCTCCTCACCGGAGTGTCGATGAAGACACGATCAACTGGTAGGGGGGGATGGGGCGGCTCTGCCTTTCCTGTCATCCTGGCAGGTCACCCCCAAGTGTCTAAGGCTGGAAAGACAGAGTGTAAAGGGAAGTGAGTGAGTGAGTGAGTGAGTGAGTGTGTGTGTGTGTGTGTGTGTGTGTGTGTGCCAGAGAGAGAGAGAGAGAGAGAGAGAGAGAGAGAGAGAGAGAGAGAGAGAGAGAGAGAGACTGACTCTAGATATCAGACTTGCTGCTCAGGCACTCATGGTGGAGGAAAGGTGACTATCTCTTTGCAGCTGTGGTTGGGATGGCAGAGAATCTCAAAGATTTGGGCCCTGTGTGCTCCTATAGAGTCTGAACCCCATTCTAGGACAGTGCCCCCACTTGCTGGGGTTTAGCTCTCCAGCTGCAGCTTACAGCCCTGGGCTCTGGAAGCCAGATTTCTTTGTACTACAGGGATTTCTACTAGGAAACTTGTAATGCAAATGTGCCCCTGGCTGAAAGGGCTTTTTATAAGGAAATGGAACATGTGTTCAGACCCGAGACTGGTACGGGGACTGAGAGATGGTGTGCAGGAAATTGTACATGGCGCTCGTAGGATGTCAGGCATTGGGGAAGACACTTGCTAAAAAGGACCCCTTGCAGGGAATCCTGGACTTTGGCAACTGGGCAAAGAAAATGCAGCCAGATAAGAGGTAATTCGTATACTTACTGGACAAATGTTTATCAAGTAACTTCCACACATCAAGCAAATCTAAGCCTTGGAACAACACAGTATAGGACAAGAGTGAGCCTTGGTCTGCATAGAGCTCATGAGTTGGCTGTGAACCTTGTGTGGTCATGGGGTACTTGGGCACAGCTTTCACAGTGGAACCGCTGTGCTCAGGACTCACTCTGTTTATCCCTTATCCCACCAAGGCTCACTCCTGCCTCCACACTGCTGAGCCTGTCTAGAAATGCCTCAGCCTCTTTTCTGCCTCAAAAATGCATATTCATCCTGGGAACAGCTCAGCTTCATTTAACCCCATCCCCACCCCCCAAGGATGCCGCCTTGGAAGCTAGGCTGGATCCACTGCTTCTCCTCTTTGCTTATATCTAACTTAGCCAAGGGATCTGCTTTTCTGTTTGTCTAAGAGCGTCTTCGTTATTTTCCAGCCCATTTCTGGGATCATCCTGACACACCCAGACACTTTGTTAATATATATCTACGTATTGAATGCAAGCGAATAATGTACCATTTCTGGGTTTCTGATGTGTGCTAGGTACCGGATTTATGGGTGGTACAGAGGTCGGTGGAACCTCAGGAAACCTCCAGTCTGGTGGGGTTATGATCAGCACAGACACAATTACAAGGGTGAGTGTTATCTGTTCCCCACACACCACTGGGACATTTAATTTTCATTACGAGATGCAGAAAGGAACACGGCCTTTTGCAGGTGATTAAGGCTCCTGCCCTGAGGAGTTTATTCATCTGCGATTAGTAGATATTGTTGATTAATGGGATCACTCCAAGAAAAGGTTGAGTGTAAAAGCCAGTTGTGCTAGATCTCTCTCATGATACTGTCTTTCACTACATGTCTTAGTATTGTCATTGGTATCATGAAACACCTTGACAAAAAGCAACTTGGGGAGGGGGGAGGGTTTATGTGGTTTGCATTTCCACACTGCTGTTGACCATGTAAGGAATTTTAGGACAGGAACTCAAACAGGCGGGAACTCGAGGCCAGAGCTGATGCAGAGGCCATGGAGGGATATTGCGTACTGGCTTGCTCCCTTGGCTTGCTTGGCTTGCTTTCTTATGGAGTCCAGGACCTCCTGCCCTGAGCTGCCCCCCCCACAATGGGCTGGACTCTCTCCCATCAATCACTAATTAAGAAAATGACATACAGGTTTGCCTAACACCTGATCTTATGGAGGTGTTCTATTTTCTGTTGAGGTTCTGTTCTCTCAGATGACTCTAGCTTGTGACAAGTTCACATGAAACTAGTCAGGATACCACTTAAGACTTGGAATCACTCTAGGACTCTGTTAGCAAGAAAGTTATATAGGCCTTTAACCATGGACGCAGATTGTAAGCCAAAGTAAGCCTTTTCTCTCTGTAGCCTAACTGCTCTGCTGTATTGTGTCCCTGGCAATAGAGAATGGACTGGGACAGTCTGGGCTGTGGGAAGAGAGCTTGAAGGTCATTGCTGTCTTTAAACTCATCTGCCCTGGTCTCCAGCCAGCCCTCCTCCCACTACACACCCTTACTGGCCCTGGCTACCAACCGTAAGTACATGCTACTCTCCTTGTCATGATGAACTGACAAAAACAGCTTATAGAAGGAAGGGGGTTTGAAGGGACCAGGGGGTTTGAGGGTACATTCTGTCACAGAGGGACAGGAACCAAATGGCACTAGGCACTAGACACTCCCACAGACTCTAGTATGTCAGGACTGTGAGGCAGCTAGTCACCGTTCTGTAGTTGGGGCCCAGAGATGGCTCTGCTCATGTTCTCTTTCTCCAGACCAGGGCTGCAGCCCACACATGGGTACTGCTCACACACCGGGTGACTCTTCTCAGGTAAACCTTTCTGGAAACACACACAGACACACCTGGTCGTTGGTTGCCAAGGTGATTTTAAATTCCGTTGAGTTGGCAATCAAGATTAAGCACCACAAGAAGGGCGCCAGAGCTAAAGCTCTGAAGGGCTTCAGGAAGGCTCCAACACCAGCGCTGCCTCTACAACTCCCACAGACTCTAGTCAGCTCCCTGCACTCCCCTGGTGCTGCCTAGTGCCATTTGGTTCCTGCCTAGATTCTCACAACACCTCAGCCAGCTCAGACTTTGCCTATTTCTGTGTCACGCCGCTATGGGCTATTGTGTCATCTGCTTGCCAAAAGCCCCCAGTAGGGTTGGCGAGGCAGGCCGAGGACAATACTCATCTAAGGATCTAGGGGCCAACCAAGCAGAACGGGGACTTTTTAATTGACATTTAAATGTCAACACGCCACATTAAATGTTATGGGTGTTTCATCTCAGCCCTCGAGGAGCATAAACACGTCTCTCACTCCTTAATCACTGCCCACATTCATTACCGATGCCCTTTGGTAAGTGGAAATAAACCCACTGCAGGGCCGCACTCGAGCCAGGAGGCTGGGTCCTGCCTACAGAGTGGATGTGTGTCCATCTCACCCGGTGCTTTGTCTGCCTGGACACTGGGCTCCAGAAAGAAGGGTGGATAACTAGAGGGGAAGACCCGAGGGAGGGAGAGACAGGAGGAAGAATAGAGAGGTGGAGGAAGGTAGAAGAGAAGAAGCAGAAACAGCTATAATCACAGATAGGCAGAGGGACTGGGCATGGGGATTCAGGGAACAGACCTCAAGACAGCAGACAGTGGAGGGTAGAAGGAGGCAGAAGATGAACATACTTAAATGTCTTTTACGGATCACTGCTTACCAACCACTGTCCACAGCCCCACCCCACCCCGCTCATCTTCCTATGCTGGTCTGCAGCCTGGCCCTGGGTGCTTACATTCCAGGCTGGAGGTAGCAGTTCTGGGGCAGCGAGCACCTTATTGGGCTAGCCTGTAGTAGATGACCAGACAATTCTCTTGTGACTACTGGAAGCCCAGATGCTAATTGAAGGACCAGAGGGAAGAGCTCTGCCCACAAAGTAAACCTCACTGAGCCCAGAAGAGGCGACATAAAAAGGAAGGTCAAATTTTGGAGTCTAACTTCAAGAAAGTAGTCTACCTCATGGCCAAGGGTAGGGTGGAGATATATATATATATATATATATATATATATATATATATATATCAATCACATATAATATATATATACACACACATATATCAATATATATATATCAATATATATATATCAATATATATATATATATATATATATATATAATTTCAATGCTAGGAAGGATTTGGAAGGAACCAAACCTGGGTGGCATCTATCAATATTTCTTGGATAAGGATGACAGAAACAGTAGTTTAGGACTAGAGAAGTGGAATTCCAGAATGGAAGGCTTTTTTCCTACACCACTGTCGAATTTACAGCAGGAGCTGAGATGGGAAAGAGGGGAATTAACTCAGTCGAGAAGGAAGACAGATGCGACCATGAGGGGCGGTTCTTAACTGGGCCCATGAAGAGGATTCACAGATAAAGTCTCTAAGATTCCAAGCAACACAGTGCTGCTCAAGGTAGACTCAGCTAGGAAAAACTGCGAGTCAGTCCTGTCAGGACAGATGAAAATGGAAAGTATTTTCCTTCCTTCCTTCCTCCCTTCCTTCTTTCCTTCCTTCCTTTTTCCTTCCTTCTTTCCAGAATGTGGTATATGCATGGCCACATGGGTGGACAGGCACATGTATGCAGGGGCCAGAACAAGGCACTGGGTATCTTCCTCTATCGCTCTCTGCTTACTGTGTATAGACAGAGTCTCTCATTGATCGAGGGCTCACCACTTCACCAGACTGGGTGGCCAGCAAGCTTTCTGGGCCCACCTGTCTTCTCCCCTGTCTACATGCTGGGGTTACAGCATACACAGCCAGGGTGGCTTTCTTCATGGGTGCTGGGAATTAGAACCCAGTTTTCTTATCTACTGAGTCATCTCCTCAATCCAAAATACTTTTCTATAAACCTAGTTATTCTGTAGTTAGAGAAACTCAAAGCCTGGGAGAAGATGGGAAGCCTTTCTTGACCATAGTTTCTAGGGGCTGATGAGATGTGGCCTTTTATATCAATCTGCGTTTCCTGAGTTCTAAGCAACTTTTAGGTTTATAAACATTTTGTTTTATTTTATTAGAGTTGCATGTCATGGCTGATGCCACCAAGGATCTCTGTTTGTACTTTCTTTTCCAATTCATCAAAACATAACCATAGTCTTGGGACCATTTGGGCTTCAGTTCCCCAAGTCAACACTCAGATGCCTCAAAGATGTGCAGGTGGCTAGATGGAAGGTCTGCTATTCCCAGCTAGACTCAGGGGCTGCAGGATGCTGGATACTGCTGCATTCTTCTTCTTCTTCTTCTTTTTTCTTCTTCTTCTTCTTCTTCTTCTTCTTCTTCTTCTTCTTCTTCTTCTTCTTCTTCTTCTTCTTCTTCTTCTTCTTCTTCTTCTTCTTCTTCTTCTTCTTCTTCTTCTTCTTCTTCTTCTTCTTCTTCTTCTTTTTTCTTCTTCTTCTTCTTCTTCTTCTTCCTTCTTCTTCTTTTCTTCTTCTTCTTCTTCTTCTTCTTCTTCTTCTTCTTCTTCTTCTTCTTCTTCTTCTTCTTCTTCTTCTTCTTCTTCTTCTTCTTCTTCTTCTTCTTCTTCTTCCTCTTCTCCTCTTCTTTTCTCCTCCTCCTCCTCCTCCTCCTCCTCCTCCTTCTCCTCCTCCTTCTTCTTCCTCTCCTCCCCCCCCCTCTCCTCCTCCTCTCTTCCTCTTCTTCCTCTTCTTCCTCTTCCCTCCTCTTCCTCCTCCTGATTTATTTATTTATTTGTTTGTTTGTTTAATATATGAGTGTTCTATCTGCATGTGTACCTGCAGGCCAGAAGAGGGCATCAGATCACATTATAGATGGTGATGAGATTGCTGTGAATTAAACTCAGGCGCTCTGAAACAGCAGCCAGTGCCCTTAACCACAGACCCATCTCTCTTGGCCCTGGGTGCAGCTTTCTTAACAGCCCTGAAGGATTACTTTGAGTCCTCTAGACCTTGGATGGGGTTGGAGTTGCTTTGTATCCAAAACCTTTCTTTACAAGTTGGTCTGGTGATGTACCTGTACAGTGAAGAGGCAGGAAGGGATTTTCTCCTAGAGTTCCCAAGCCTCCATCCTGCCTTGACTGGCAATGACAGTTTAGATAATAAGAACCTAACCACTGAGCTTCATCTCCACCATCACAGTGGCCTGGGGTGTGCTGCATCTACTCTGTAGAAATGCAGAAAAGGAAGGTAACCCAATATGTCACACAGCCAGTGAGGGGTGGAATTGAGGCTTGATACCCAAGTCTTTCCAACTTGAAGATGTCTTCCTCCTATGTCAGAAAGTCTGCGACCTTTCTAGAGGACCCAGAACTGTGGGGGAATAGGGGTGACCATGGTAAAGGCTAGCCGTCTTCTGAGGCCCAACCACACACAAGTCTACTTTAAACGCTGTCTCAGTGAAGAGATCTTTCTTCTCTCCATCTTCACTAAAGCCCTAGGTTAAATACTCAGTTTACCCCAAAGGTCTCACTATGGCTACAAGCCCTCAGGACTGGATCCCTGGCTACTTCTCTACCTTATTTCCACTACACTCTCCCTTCTTTCGCCTAGTCCTGCTGGTCTCCTTCCTATCCCTCAACCTTGCTTTCACCTCAGGGCCTTTGTGCAAGCTTCCCTCCTGCTTAGAAATGTGCTTCCTACCAACCATCACACTGTGTCCTCAAAGAAGCCTTCTCTGATTCCCACGTGACAGTATGTCACCATCCTAGTCGATTCTGAGGAACAACTGGGGCCCATGCCCTGTCTCTGAGAAGATGGGGCCCTTTTTCTCTTTCACCGTTGTGCACCCACCCCACAGTTTAAGGCTTGGCACAGAGCAGGCCTTAATTAGATCCTAGATCAGCCACTGCCCAGGTCATACCCATTCGCAGGTATATTTCTCCCAATCCTCGCAGCTGATTCGCCATGCAGGCCCCAGACTAACAGATTCCTTCCCTCTCTGCCTCCAAGATCAGAGACAGCCTGGTAGTGATGAAGGACTAGAGTGCCTTTATGTTTGTTTGTTTGTTTGTTTGTTAGTCATTTTATTTGAAAGACAAGGTTTTACTGTGTAGACCAGGCTAGCCTCAAACTCGCAGGGTTCTTGCTGCTACCCAAGTGCTGGGGTTACATGTATGAGCTGACACTCCCTGCCGTGAACTACTTCTTTAACTTTAGCCGAGGGTTTTGAAGCAGGAAGTGGAAGAAGCAACACGGACCTTTCACAAGGTTCTTAAGGACAAGCTCGGGCAGTCATAGATGAGAATTGATGGGTGCCCTGGGATGAGAACTGTGGGTTCCTCATCATCCACAGTCTTTCTGCTTCTTCTAAGACCTACGGAAGGGACCTTCTGTCAGCCATGTGGGACCTAAGATCCCACACTGCGCTGCTGTTTGTCTGTCTGTTAATGGCATCAATTCTGTAAAAATCTCTTACACCAAAGGACAACCCGCTTCAGTGTCCCTCTTGAATTCCAAACCTGAAACCTTTCAACGGGCAGTTTAGTCAATGCTCACAGCATGAGGCACAGGAAGGATGCCAGTGGGTAACAGAAAGGAACTGGCAAAGGAGGAAGGCCACTTCCTCCTCAGGCTAAGCTCACAGTGGATACATCTCTGCAGGAAAAATAAAGTTTGACTGGAGTCTACCTGCTTGAAAACAGCCACGTGCCCTTACCATAGCTAATGCATCTGAGCATTCTTGTGACGAGCCTGGTCACTAAGTGAAAGAATTTGCCCTGTTCTGTCAGCCTTACACAATGGATACTGTAGCAGCCTCATTTTACAGCAGGAGAGAGAGGTCCCGGGGTCCACATCTATTTGGTCAAGGTCACACAACCAGCAGATGCTGAGCTGGCTTGGAGCTTGCTCTGGTCTCTGCTGCTAAACTTTTAGGACCTTCTGTTTCTCACAGGAGTTGAGAGGACTGGTTCCAGGTTAGACAGGCAGCATATGAAAACAGCAGGAGAACATTTAAATGGGAAATACCAGCATCTAGAATCTAGGCCCCAAACTAGGAAGAATATTTTACAGTTCCATGTGAGACAGGGGGCCTAGAAATAGTCTAGACACTGAGGGAGGAGACACCAGGAGCATGCCTGCCTTTTTTTTAAGGTGAAGAAGAATATCAGGTAAAATAAAACAAACAAACAAACAAATCCCGAAACGGAAAACCACCCAAGTCTTCATTCACAAGCTGTTTCTTCCACAGATGGGACTAAATGGAGACAGATGAAGCCGTGATTTAGACTGGCAGACTGGGAAGTTGGCTAGGGCTGTCTGTCTGTAGCACCCTTCTGCCATGAACTCACACTGCTAGTCTTGTTCCATCCCCCTGCCCCGATTGTCCACAGGAATGTCCACCTAAAAAGTACAGGGCCTGAAAGCACGGGAGGCAGAGATTAACCACACTCTGTGTAACTAACTACCTTAAATCCTCTTGAAAAAATGGAGGTGAGCTCCATGAACAGAAGCAGCATAGAGGAAGGCTTCAAATGGTGGTTGAGGTCAGTGTCTCTCAACCTGTGGGTTGCAACCCCTTGGGGGTGCAAGGATCTTTTCACAGGGGTCATCTAAGACCACCTGCATATCAGATATTTACATTACAATTCATTACAGTAGCAAAGAAAATAACTGTGACTGGGGCGGGAGGGTCACTACAACATGAGGAACTGTATTGAAGGGTCACAACATTGGGTAGGTTAGGAACCACTGGTTTAGGCGGTGTTTCAGCCATCTATGTTGGGGTCCCTGTGTTTGCTGCTTGGCCTAGAGAACTTGGTCTGGTGAGGTCTACTTTGCTCTCCTATCAAATGAGGATAATATTGCCTTCTTCACAGGCTCTTGAAACTTACATGTGCTGATATGCTCAGCGTGTGCACTAGGCTGTGTCTGGTATGCGTTCAATGGTCAAGCTGTGTTTGTTGTTCTGACCGGGTTGTGTCTACACCACCTTTGCCTCATGGTGGACCAGGAAGCTGCTGAGAAGGAACCTTGTAACAAGGCTGGGCTGGAGCTGGGGTCCCGTCCTTCTGCTACTCTCATTAGCTGAATCTTCTCCTGGCCTGTATCCCTGGTGTCCTCTTTTCCCTACTGGGACAGTCTCTGACCCAACACTTCACAATGATCCACCTGCCTTGGCTGTCTAGCACTCGCAGACATACTCCCTCAAGAGGTGCTGTCAGAGAGGCAGGGGGCCTGTGACGGATGAGGAAAGGCTCACCACAGTCTCATCGGTGGCACAACAGAGCAGGAAGTACATGCCCTGGTATAACCAGAACTTTCCAGAATCCACTTAGGACATTCAGGACAGAGGCAGGCAGGTGTGTGGACTTCCTGACAAATGACGTTACAGGGTAATGATGACAGGAGCTGCAGAGCCAGCCAGCTGCCCCTTGGTTAAGAATCTCAAAACCACCCCAAATGACCCTGTGGCTTCCTCTGCCAGGGCCTCCATTTCCCTATGTATAACCTAGGCTGATAATACCAAGCTGGAAGTTATTGGTTAAGTCCAATGCTCAGTATACAGTAGGTGCCACGTATATGTTGGCTCTTGGAAGAGAAAGAACAGTTTTAGGGGTTGGGGAAACCTGACTCTTTCTGGTCTGAAGATTTTGCTGGGAAGATGCTTGGCTCAGGTATAAAATGAGACACTGCTGGTCACCAGTCAAGGCATGAGAGTACTGGTCAAGTCCTGCATGGGGCTCAGTCCCGCGTGAGCACAAGTCACAGGCACAGCAACGAGGAACCCGAGGATTCTTGCTTGCAGAAGGCGGTGCCAGGAAGGAAAGGGATTCTGCCTCTGCCTGCCAGGGCTGAAGGATAATTACAGGGCTTGTCAAAATAAGACGTGAAGATGGAGCCTTCTTCTCTCACCAGCCAGCTCCTCAGATCCCCTGGGAATCCCTGCTTTAATTAAATACCTGGTGCAAACGCAGGCTCAGCAGCGCTGGGTGTGGGCAACATGCCTGGATTAAAAGTCCACCTTAAACAGCCCCAACCACCGAGCTCTGTGGGGTGGGGAGGAAGAAGAGCTGGGTGAAAAGAGAGGAGAGAGGGGAGAGGGAGGGAGAAAAACCGATAAACACTGGGAAGAAACAAACAAGAGTCAAATGAGACTCTGTCTGCAGCAGACGGAATTAAGCAGGACATAAAAAAGAATTTCCCAACTGGGAAGCCTGCCTGCAAAGGAAATTTCTGTCTTGATTAAGAAAAACCAAACTCACATCCTTTCAGTTGCCCATGGGTGATAAACCTCTACATGGGGAAGGAAGCTGGACCTTGCAGCCATGGCCTTTCGAGTTGATGCTCCTTGAAGGCTCGAGAGCCTCCAAGCCCCCTCCACCCTCAGGGCTCTCTCTTCATTGCCACTGTTAGGTTTTTGTACACAAGACACGTCCTTTAATCCCCTTACAGGATGCCAAGCCTAGCTGCAACATTAGACAAGACTTAACTAAAATCCTGGGGTGACAACCACAAAATTCACAGCGAGCACATCTCCAATCCAGATAAGCTGGTACACAAAACGCAATTTCCTATTGGAGGCTCCTGGGATGATCAGATCCTTCATAGGATTTTAGTGTTTCCCAGCCCAGGGCCAGTGATGGCCCAACCCCCTCTTCCTTACTCATTCAAGCTAGACTGATGGTTTCAAACTACTGGCCTGTGTAGGCTTGCCCAAAGTTATATATATATATATATATATATATATATATATATATATATATGCATGCATGTATGTATATATATTTTGCAGGGGTGATACAGCCTTAAAAAGAGTCAGAAACTTTGAATGATGTCTGCATATCTAGGTGTTCATGAACAGAGGACCCAGCCTCAGCAGGTGACATTCCTACAGGTACGATTAGCCGAGCTGCTTTCTTTGGTCAACACTTACTCTTGTTAGCATCTGACAGCTGTCCGCAGGTCCAGACACTACAGTGTGAGAGCAAGGCCCGTGGCGCTGCCCCTGCGCTGCCCTGAACTGTACTGAAGCAGGTGTTAGATCAGACGGAGAAATCTCTGCCCAGAGTTTCTCATTGGCAAGTCGACTCGTATCCTTCATCCACCTGGCCACCCTTGACAAGCACTAAGAGGATGTCGCCTGTTCCAGCTGGGATCAGAAGACTGGTTAATGCAGACTTCCGGAGCCCAACCCTTCCCCACAGGCTTCCTTACTGAGAATGTCTGATTACCCCATCCTCCATGGAGGTGTGTGGTGCCTTAGCATACCCTACGATGAAGTCCATGCCTATGCCCCGCCATGCTCCTGGAAGACGCAGAGAGCATTCTAACGTGCTAGCTCATGGACAGCAGAGGGACAGGCTATGAAGCAATGTGAAATGACAGCCCAGGCTGGCCTGGGCTTAAACTCTGGTTCACTGTGACCTAGGACAAGTGACTCAGCTGCTCAGGGTCTCAGTGACTGTTCCCATTGTATAAAGAGTGAGCATTGATATCTGTTTAGGGAGTGAGCACAGAAAGCATTCTGGTTGAGGATCTATTAGTAAGTCAATGTGAAGTAGAGATGTGCAGCCTCTGGGCTGGGCACAGACCACAGGGTTCCAGATAGCCTTCTCTGTTCAGGATCTGTTGAAGCAGCCAATGTGTCCCTCATAGGACAGTTGTGTGGAGTTTAGTATCTGGACTATGGTGGGGTGGAGGGTTCATCTGAACTTCTTCCTCTTCCCTCTGGGCCGACAGCTTCATGCTGAAGCGTTTGGCCTCTGCATACCCTTGGGAGGAATCCCCTGCATAGTACACATCCCAGATCCGAGGATGACATCATTCTTGGGAGCCCTCCAAGGCCAACTGGGCCGAGTGTCCTCAGTCTCAGCACGTCTGAGCGCTGGACCTCTTCTTTGCCAGCATAGCCCCGACCTGCACAGTTCCTGATTACCTTGCTATAGCATCTCAGGCCCTGCCGTCCCTTCCCACACAGCTGAGCGGTGAAAAGCAGCAATCGGAGCTTTTTACTTATGCCCAACTTCTTCTACCAGGTTCCTGCTGTACCTGGGAACCCCACCCCACGCCCACCCTCTCAGTCCAGAAGGCCCTGTGGGATCTGTTTCTTTTGATATCCCATCCCTCATTTTCTGTGGTCCAACCACTGCTGGACCCTCCTTTCTCTTTTCCCTGGCCTCCCCCAGATGAACTATATTCCTGGTCTTCCTTGTTACTGAAAACAAGTGCCACCTCCTCTGAGAGTCCTCCGGGATTTCCACATTCAAAGCAGCTCCTTGCTCTGCCTGTGTTCCCCTCCTGTGGCCTCTGGTTTTACTTCCTTTGCATAGCTTGTCATTGCCTGGAATTGTCTGACTGTTTACTTAGCTGTTGCCTGCCCTCCCCCAACAATTACCGCACTAGAGTATCAATTCCGTGGAGACAAGAGCTTGGTTTTCCTCAGTTACGTTTTAGATCTAAATCCCAGCCGCCAGCACAGTGCCTGGCACCCGACAAACTCCCAATAAATATTTTAGGAATCAATATGTGAATTAATGGACTCATTTCTTTCAGATGCCAAGAGCTGCAGCCTGGTCCCGCCCAGGCCCGATGCTGCACAGACTTCTTTTGACAAATGGTTCTAATTTTACTAACTTCCTAAAGGCAGAGAAAAGGCAATGTCCTTGCTCAATACAGCAGAGAGGCCTGGGCCACTCTCCAGCCCAGCATGGCTGTCATGAGCGCATGCACACGTGCACATGCAATTCCCTTTCCAACATGAGAGAGTTGAAGGAAGACAATAGAATCAGGCCTCAGGCTTTTCTGGATTCCAGAGCTGGTGAACTGAGTCCTGACCTGAGATTGCTGGGAGATGAAGCCCAAGGTGGATGCTGCCTTGAGAATCACATGGTTGTCATTTTAGGGAGAGGAGATTTACCCCGTGTGTTTGCAACGGTTACCCAAGTGTCTATGGTCTCTATCCCGGAAGGGGATTAGGAACAGAGTGGTACGTCTGTATCAGAAGCACCTCCCACTGTAGACGTAGAAGATAACATGACCTCGAGTGTGGTGAAGTTCATACAGACAGATTCGGAAAGCATTGCAGAATCCATCCTAGGGAAGAAACTAGTCAAAGTCCCAGAGAGGCTCAGACGAATGAGCTCTATAGGGTAAGTAGGTAGACATCTTGCTAAAAGCCAAGAGAGAGAAAAGGCAGGTGGGAATAAGTAGGAAAAAGAAAGCATGCTAGATTATTATCACTACCATTGCAATCACCGTCATCACCACAACCATCACCACCACCATCATCATAACCATCTGCATCCACATCACAATTATTACCATCAACAATGTTATCACCCTTGTCATCACGATCACATCTTCAACATCACTGCCATCATCACCATCACTGTCCTGATCACCATCACAGTCTCCAACATCATCACCACCACCACCATGATCACATCATCATTACATCATTCCAGATGATGCTTATCAGACTTGGACCATTTCAGAAACTGTTCCACAGACATTGTTTGGGAAGAATCCTCAGATCCACAAAGATTCTGTAAACCTTTAAAAACCACCTATTTGCCATGTCTTAGTTACTGTTCTATTGCTGTGAAGAAATATCATGACTGTGGTAGTTTGAATAGGTGTAGCTCCCATAGTCTCATGTATTTGAATGTTTGGCCCAAAGGGAATGGCACTATTAGGAGGTGTGGCCTTGTTGGAGGAGGTGTGTCAATGTGGGTTGGGCTTTGAGGCCATATATACTCAAGCTACACCCAATGCGGCACACAATTTATCCTTCTGATGCCTGAGGACCGAGATGTAGAACTCTCAGTTCCTTCTCCAGCACCCTGTCTGCCTTTACGCTGCCATGCTCCCCACCACGATGGTAATGGACTAAAACTCTGAAACAGTAAGCCAGCCCCAATTAAATGCTTTCCTTTATTCTTATATTTATTCTTATATTCTTATATTCTTTATTGCCATGGTCATGGTATCTCTTCACAGTGATGAACTCTAACTAAGACAATGACCAAGGAAACTCATAAAAAAAGTAATTTAATTGAGGACTGGCTTACAGTTTCAGAGGTTTGGTCCATTATCATCATGCCAGGGAGCATTGCAGCAGGTATGCACGGCGTTGGAGAGCTAGCTGAGAGCTTACACCTGATCCACAAGATGGAGGCAAAGAGAATAAGAGACTATGGGCTTTTGGAACTTCAAAGCCCACCCTCAACACATCCTCCGACAAGGCCACGCCTCCTAATCCTTCCCAGATATTTCCACTAAGCATTCAAATAAATGAGCCTATGAGAAACACTCTCATTCCAACCATCACAGCTTACCTACGCATCTTTCTCAGACTGCCTTTCCTAGAGAAACGTTCTCTTCTATTTCCATAGCCAAGGGTGCTTCTGCTTAGTCTTCCTTCTGGTTCTTGAGAATGAGCACACTCACATCAATACATTCCCCCTGAGATACAAAGTGGCCAATGCACAGATCGTGGGCCTGTTCCTTGACTGTGGCCCAAAACCTTGAGGAGCCACTAGCTGGGTTCTAACCGTTTCTTAGAGCCTGTCATGAAAGCCCAGGGCTCCTACAGTCTTAATGAGGCAGAACCCACATCTACCTTACATCTCAATAGACACCCACAGTTGAGCACACACTGGGATTCCCACAAAAATTTGCTGAACAAATGATACTTTAGCCATAAAGCACTTCTAGGTATTCACTAATAATAAAAACAACATCGGGCGATTGGTGTTCTGAGGGTTCGTGTTTCTGTGGCCACAGATGGTTCAGAAACACCATATCAGAAGGTAAACAGACTTTCTCTAATGCAAAATGCCTCTGAGCTATTGATGTGCAATATGCTTTGTGAAGTTCTTGTCTTCCAAGAGACACTTCAAGACAATAGCATTCCCTAAGCATATTTAAGCGTGAAGACCCTTGCTCATAGCTCAGTGGTTTTAGGCACCTCCGGGAGTGCTACAGTTAATTGAACGTTCAGTGATTCTGTCTACAGAAGACAGGTTGTCGTTTCCTCCCCAGTACCAGAGGTTGAATCCAAGGCCTCATAGATGCCAGGCAACCTTTCTTTCTTTTCTTTTTTCTTTTCTATGAGATCTCATTAAGTGGCCAGGCTGCCCTTGATCTTGTTCCACAATCCAGACAGTCTCTAAATGAGTGATTCTGCTTCATCGGCCTTCTGATTAGCTGGAATTACAGGCCTGGGTTACCGGACCGAACCCTTGAGTATATTCTTACTGTAGTTAGGAGGTAGATAATGATTTTATCAAATAGCTTCACAAACAGTTCTTTGGAGGTTTTCTCTGAACATTACCATGGTCTAGTGCAAGGTCTAAAACCACCTCACTGACAAAGAACGGAAGGGATCCATTCTTTGAAATGAGCATGAAAGTTTGGGTAAATCGGGCTGCTCTGTGGCACCTGCTTTTAAAGCCCATGTGAGATTTCTTCTCATTAGGCTGAATAGTGCTGATGATGACAGGATTCCTGGCTCTAGCAGAATTGGAATGTAGGCAGAAGGACCCATTTCCAGGACAGTGAGTCCCCCAGTGCTTTGCTTGCTTCTCTAGCCTGAGCCGCTATGCTAGACCCACCATCATTGAAGCTTCTCCTCTGGAGGCACGGGGCTGACCAGTGACTCTGCAGAGTGGGAAGCAGACCCATGACCTGGACATGTTTAGCTGTCAGGGATTAGTGACTCACTTACAGGTCACCTCTAGTCCTGCCTGACCTTATACTTGCTTGGAAACCTGGATGTGACAGCTATGCCCTAGAATGTAGGTAGATGCTCTCCCTTGCTCCACATAGATCTCAGAGTGCTAAATCTCTCTGCTGAAGATAGAGAAGCAATTATACCTTTAGTATGAAGAAGAAAGGGATGTGAAGTATCGCAGAAAACCTGCTTGCCCTGACTTTGATTCTATAACATCCTGGAGAACCAAGGATTCTCCAGAGATGTGCATGCGCCTCCCTTTGGCGATCAGACCATTGAAATAACGGTCCTCAAGAAACTGGTATTTCCTCCCAGGAATATCGCTCTGGAAGAAGGAGATAACTCAAGCCTGGTACCAGCCAGAAAGGGATCTTGTTTTTCAGGAAGTTTCACACAGTGCTGACAGCCTGCCAGACTACCATGTAGGGAGAGACGGAAACAGAGACAATGCTGTATCTGAGGTGCTGAGGTGACAGCTGGGTCTAGGTTGCTCAGCTCCACACACCTCTGGCCTCCTACTTAAATGCAAACATCATGTCAGGACCCCTGAAGATGGAGATGGAGAGGGGCTCACTGGGCTTCTTGGTTTCTCTTCCTATGTTGTGGTTTGCCTTGGAGTTCTCTCTGAATTTGTAAAATAAAGGCAAGAGCGGGAGATTTGGGCAGAGGGAGGAGTCGGGAGCGAGAGGGGAGGAGTCAGGAGAGGGAGGAGTCAGGAGGGGGAGGAGTCAGGGGAGGAGAAAGGAAAGGAGCGAGGAGAGAGTCCTCGTGGGAGAAGGAGAAGCTGGAGACCTGGCAAATAAAAGGTGCAAGGGATGAGGGATTTGGGAGCTAGGAATAGGACAGTGTAGGGTGGATCTGCCCAATCTAGACGCTAGTTTGTTTTCATATTAATTGAGTTGTGTTTTCTTTGTACGGGCCGATTCGGGTTGGAGAGAAAACTGCAACATTCCTACATCAGTAAATGTACGTTTTCTGCCTTTTACCACCCATTTGCCTCTTTCACTGGCTCATTGAGGATGATGGAAAGGCCTGGTTTTTTTCAGAACTGCTAGGGCTCAGGCTCTAATCCTGAAATATCTGGAAATAAGGTATATGGGGAAAGGAGGGGATTTGTCTTCCCTGAGAATTTGTAACTAGAAGCACGTGCTCCCTTGGGTTTGTTTTCTGAGTAATCAAAAAGGTGAGAAATAACTGAAAATGAATTTGAGTGGGGAACTCAAATCTAGTCAAGTTACTGGGAAAAAAAATCCAAACACAATCCTTTATGGAGAAATGAAAGCTTAACTCAGTCGTTATTTCTTACGGATAGGATTCCAGGGATCATTCCTTGGTCCAAAGTTCTCATGTACAAGGGGACAGCACACCATGAGTGAGCTGGCAGCACCAGCAGATAGAAAATCAGCTCTGCAAAGCGTCAGGTGCTAGGAACTCACGAGACGCAGTTGAGAAAATGGTAATATTTATTCGTTCAAAGAAATGAAAGATATATGGAAATTTGATCGAGCAATTAAGATACCAGAAAAATTATCAGGTTTCAAAAAGGTCAGTATCGAGAAACTTTTTTTTAAAAATTAAGCATTTTAAGTTGTTAGCCCGCGGGTATTGAGAGGAAAGAGCAAATTCGTTACAACTAAGGAGTAAAATTTATGAAGAATGAGTGAGCCGTGAGTAAATTGTCCGGAAAGCCGGCAGGAGAGGCAGAGAGAAAATCATGGAAGATCATAAGACGTGGAGGCCAGTCAAGAAGCCTAATCAGCCGTGCTCACAGCTGCTCAGACAGCACAGTTCTGAAGGCCCCGGAAGTCCCGGAAGTCCCGGAAGTCCCGGAAGTCCCGGAAGTCCCGGAAGTCTGAGACACTGCAGAACTTCAAACTAGCTAAAAGAAACAGCAGGTATGCTAACATCTGTCAGCTGAACAATAAAAATGGAAGCCAGAAGACTGGGGAAGGTCTGTCCATGTGTCAAGAGAAAAGTCTCGACCACCAGCAAAGGTATACTAGTGAAGTTGGAACTCCAGAGTAAGAACAGACTGAAAACATTTTTACACAAAAATGAACACAACTGAAGGTTGACCACCAGCAAGCTTTCCCCAAAGAAAATTCTTGAAGATGTAACTTACTCAGGAGGAAGGTTAACCCAGACAGGAGGGTTGCGATTCAGAAGACAAAAAATGTGATTAATACGCGTGTTGATGTAACTTGAGCTCACTGCAGAAATTAATGATACTAAAATCCAAATTTTGGAATTAAAAACAAGCTAAGGTTTTGAGTTCACTTGTGATTCAGTAGGTGGTGGCTGGCCAACTCCTCCAGATCAACTGCCATAAATAAAGTAAAAGGAAAATCTGTAAGGATAGAAGTGTAGGGGGACAGTGAAAGGGCCACAGCAGCAGACATAGCGTCTCAAGAATTCTGGTGGCTGGGGAAATGTTCCTCTAGGGATATTTTCTGAAGGCTGATGCTGGCCAGGGCAGAGGTTGCCTACTGGAGGATGAGAATGAAGCGATTGGTAGCTGGGCAGGGCTGGGAAATGGCCTGGAAACTAGGGAGGCAAAACACAGAGGGTCAGGCCATGGTCGTTGGAACCTAAAACCAGAGCTGGGCAATGAGGCAGCACGAGTGTCTGGGAAGCTTCGGGGGAGACTGGAGTGGTCTCTTCTGATGTTACCGGGCAGGCTGTAAGAGACAGAACATCACAGACTTATGTACGTGACTGTTTGTCCCTTAAGACATTTGATAGACCTTGAAACAGTCAAAGCTCAAAGTGTCACAAGGCCACCTTGTAATTTAGGTCCAGAACATTCTCCAGCAGCTTATTTTGGTTCCCAGCCTGGCGCTGGTGGGAAGTAGTGGGGCTCTGGGGAAGAGGAGCCAAATGGGAGGTCCTTAAGTGCAACCTAGAGTGTACAACCTAGCCCACTCATCCTTCCTTAACTCCCTGGGTGGTGATGAAGTTTTGTTGCACCGCAAACTTTTACTATATGTGCTGTTTCGTTACAACCCCCCAGAAGAGGGTCAATCCAGCATACATCAGAATGTCCAAAACAAAATCATAGTAACCTTCACTAGTTGTAACTTAGTTATTGCCGGTCTTTCATTATAGAGATGGAAGACTGACAGACAACAGGGCAGAGTGGGACCTTCTGTCTTGTTAGATTAAGGAAACAGACTAGCCAGGCTTGTCAGTGAAAAGTCACGAGGCGCCACAAACTGGCAGGACTAGCCTCGGTCTCCCTAGAACTGTGGCCCAATCTCTTTGCAGTCTAGTCAGCAGTAATTGGCCTTTCGCTTGCATTCCTAGCAGAGGAAAGCCCGAGCGAGATCCCCTGGAGGATTAGCAGAGAAGCCCATGAAGTTCATCTGTACATGAGATCTAGCTTGCAGCCACAATTCCTAGGCTCCCAAAAAGGCAGGAAGGGGAAGAGAAAAGGAAGCGAACAATAAAAGCAGACACACAGATAATCCCCAAATTATAATCGCTGGAGAAGGACTTCAAGCTATGATTACCATGTCAGAGAGACAGAAACAGACAAAGCGAATGGAAACAGAGCTTTCCGCTCAGCTGTCAGTATTATTCTCCATCAGGAGAGAAGCATGAACTTACTGGATGGGTTCGAGAGTGAACTGGACTGGGCAAAATATGAAGCATCAGTGATTTAGAGCCAGAGTAACAGACAGCGAACTAAACCAGAGAGGAAAGAGGGGGAAATGCTAAAATGCACGGTGTAAGCATCGAGTGGGACACAGCAAGGGACCAATGTGCTTGGGTCTGACGTCCTCGGAGCAGACAGAGAAGCTAGGCACAAGTGACATTGGGGAAAAAAAGTCGCCCTTAGGAGTTTCTGAACTAGTGTGTGTAGTGAACTCCTCCCAAAGGTAAACAGAAGCAAACAGGATCACCACCAAATACTCCCCAGTCAAAATGCCCAAAGGATAATTTAAAAAAAAAAATCATACGGAGAAAAGACAAAGTATTTCAAAGAGAGTCCAAGGCCATTGACTGGCTTTCCAACAAACCAAGATAGCATCTAGAAAGCAGTCTAAAATGTGTAAGCCAAAGGAAATGTCTCCTCTCCACATTACTTATACACAGAATAACAGCATCAGGCAATGAAAGCTGAAAATAAATAGCTGAATGTCATCACGCTAACAGTAGAAGACAATTTGGTGGGGAGTCTCCAGGACGAGGGAGAAGGAGGGTTTCCAGCCAGAGCAGAAGACCACAGGAAGGGAGGGGGGACTGTCAGAAGGTAAATATCTAAGATAACATAAAAGGCCATCGATTATTCAAAATGACAGCGCAGGGGACTTAGGAGAGTCACAGCAGAGGCCAAGTGTTTAACAACAGCACAGAAGCACAGACCTTCAACTGCTGGAGGCGCCTGCATTGTTCGGGAGGCAGTATCAATACTAGCTTAACTACAGCCAACACTCAGGAGCTGAGGCAGGGGCATCATGGGTTCTATGTCAGGCTGACCCATGAAAGACTGTGCCTCAGAATTTATAAAAGAGGATTGCGATGAGCTAAAGGCACCCTGAAAGTAATTCAAAAATGTGAGCAAAAAGCTAATGGGGGACATATAATAATAATAATAATGATAATAATAATAAAGTTTGTTTACTTAAATGTAAAGATATGGAAGGAGAGGCAGTACAAACAGGAAAGAGACGGCAGGTGGTGATGTGGCTTAGTCGGTTGACTAGATGTTCAAGGCTCTGGGTTCAATTCCCAGCGCTACAAACGGTTGCCCTCGCCACTCAGTTGTTGCTGGGGTGTAGCTTCATAGCTAAGGTCTTGTCTACAGGGGCAAAGCCCTGGCCTTTGTTCCTAGCACAACAACAACAAAATAGCAGTTAGTAGGATTAAACTCAAGAATACCAGTTATCATATAAGCGGACTAAAAATAATAAGATAAAAATCAAACAACAAGCAAACAATAGCGTGTACATCAGCAAGGAGGTAACCACTGTCCAATTATTAATTAGCGTTCAAGAGAAGGGCAAAGTTACCAGTGAGATCTATATGTCAAGTGCTTAAGAGTGCATGCATCTCTGTTCTGAACTATGTTGGAAAGGCTGGCCACTCACCCTGAACCTGATGGTAGCATTTTTTTTTTCATGTCTGCAGCAATAAGATTTGGAGAGAAAGAAAAAACTCCTTATAGTTAGGACCATTCACAAAAGACCTGGCCAGGTAAGCACTTAGCCTCGGCTGACACCAGCTTCTAGCCCCATTCATCTCCCCTAGAGCTGTTTTATGTTTCTTTTCCATGTTGGCTGCAGGAACCATTTGAGGAAACAGTGGGGATTCAGAAGCAATTGACAGAGGAGAGTGTGTGTCCCACTAGAGCAGTACCTCACACTCTTTCTAGTGCTGCGACTCTTTATACTGTGGCCTTTAGACCATAAGATTATTTTCCTTGCTACTTCATAACTGTAATCTTGCTACTATCAGGAATTGTAATGTAGATGGCTGTGTTTTCCAGTGGTCTTGGTTGATTCCTGAAAAATTAGGTCATTTGATAGTCTGGGGGTCTCGACCCACAGGTTGAGAACCCATGCGCTGCAGCCCCCGCAATGTTGTAAAGTCAACTTCAGCTGTTGGATGATTTCTTTGCTCTTGTTAAACCACAGATGAGTGAGGAGCCAGCCACGCTGAGATAGTTAACAAAAGAAGAGGATAATAAGGACCCCTAATGCTGCAAAAGATCTTTCTTGATTTTGTTATCATTTAATGGTGGGAGGGTATCCAGGGAGCACTGGCAAGGCTCTGAAACAACCATCCCAGTGGCTTCATCCATCATGATGTGGAAGTCAAGCAAAATGAGCGACGGTGTGATTCAAACCTTCTCCCCATGCTGCCTAAGAATGAATGCTTGACTCTTGTTTTATGGTGTTTTAAGATTGTCTTAAGATGTTTTATGATTGTTTTAAGAGGTGCTTTGTTCTTGTCATTTTCACTTTAGGGTGCATATATATGTGTTCCTGCACATGTGTGCAGTTGGGGTGTCGTTCCTCAGGCACCTTACGCTCTTTTGTTTGACACAGGGCATCCTATTGGCTTGGATCTTCACCAAGGAGGCTAGGCAGGCTGTGCAGTGACCTTCATGGATCCTTCTGTCCCTCCCTCCCATCGCTCTACCCTTGTGATGACTTGTGCACGCAACCAAGCCTGGCTTACTATGTGGGCTCTGGGAATTGAACTCGGTGAGGCAATTGCTTGTGAGGCAAATGCCTCGTCACTGAACCATCTCCTCAGCCCTACATGACACCTTCTGGGATCATTTGTCCTGAGATTGATGAATACAGCCCGTCTTCTTTTTTTCTTTTCTTAACTTGGAATACAAGAGCGTATCGTAGTCTGAATGTTTACATTCCCCCATGCATACATTGAAACTCAACGTTCGGGCAGTGTTTCGAGGTGGGGCACCTGGGAGGTGATCATGTGGCAAGGGTGGGACCCTCACAAATGGGATTAGTGCCCTTTATAGAGGAGGTACAAGAGAGTCCATTGCTCTAGAGACCTGGCCCTCACCAGACATGGCCAGTACCTTGATTCTGGATTTTGCAGCCTCAGAGCTATGAGCCACAGATACCTACATGCTATAAATCGCCTGCTTAGAGGTGTTTTGTTATAGCAGTGTGTGTGGACTAAGATTGCTTGTGTCTATTTTCTTTCCTTTGCAAAACTAAATCTTGGCACTTGACAGCTGTGAGCTAGGCCCTTAGCGGAGTGCACATCTCAAGCTTCCCTCCCAGCAACTCTCTGAGACAATTAGAGAAGCAGAGGTCTAGAAAGTTCACCTGATGAATTTTTCTGGTGTCTCGCAGGGAGTTGGTGACTCAGTCCAGCTTTACAACCCACGTGGGCTGGATTTCCAAAGGAGCTTGACAATTTGATGCTACGTGTCATAATTTATTTTTCTCTCTGTAAGTTCACAGCAGAGCCTGCCGCATAGTAGGTGTTTAATTAATGCCGGCAGGACTGAACTGTTGCTCAAAGTCAGCCCTTGGTTGGGTCAGTGCGATATGGCTGGATAGTGTTGTTATCTTCGTTCAGCCTGACTTTGAGCATGTGACAGGAGCCCAGGTGCTATCAGTCTGCGATGGTGACACCTCTTCCATTTGTTCTTCATACCCTGCTCTGTAGTTAATATCCCTGGGTGGGCTGGTGGGCCCTGGAAGGGATCCATGGGTCATATCAGATTTCTCACACTGCCAGGCATCGTCTGACGCACTTCAGACCCATCGGCTGCACCTCCTAGAACTCTGCGGAGGCACCACCATCTCACCCTGGGATAACAAACCAAGTGGACCTCGGAGAGGTGAAGGCCACCCCAAGGCCAATAAGCCTGAAATGGCAGGGC
The DNA here is from genome assembly GCF_011064425.1 of Rattus rattus. Lineage (NCBI taxonomy): Eukaryota > Metazoa > Chordata > Mammalia > Rodentia > Muridae > Rattus > Rattus rattus. The sequence goes on from NC_046162.1 coordinate 6,623,569, forward strand.
CTGTCAGAGTGTCCATCTGTGAGCCTCTTCCCAGCCTCACTGACACTTCATCACTGTGGTGACAGAGAGGATCTCAGACAGCGTGGGAGGGGCCTCGCCAGGGAACACTGTCACTGCTCTGAGAAGATGACAGAGTCACTCAATCACTCGCCTGGCTGGGGTGTGAAAGCCCAGGCGGAGAACTCTTTGGTGACAGGCACCGAGTAGCCCATCCTCCATTCCCGGGCAAGGCTGGGCATCGCTCATCCAGCTGAGAATGATGAATCCCTCCCAGGGGATTGAAGGAGCTGGTAGTGCTGATGTCTGGGACTGGCTAAAAGCTTATCATGACTTCGCATGGAAGTCTTAGAGGCAGGAGGCAGGAGAAATGATTGAGACAGAGTCCATTCGGGAGGACAGGGCACAAAGTGACCAGCCTGTGGCCACACCCCAGAGGGGCACATGGGTCCCATGGAGCATTAGGTCACATGCAAGCTAGAATCACTTAGAGCAATAGAAAGGGAATGCAGAAGTGGTTTGTTCCCTGGGTTTATCTCTAGACAATTGAACAGGTGGAGAAACCCAGACTCTGAGAGGGACAAGGACTTATCCAAAGCCACATAGCCCAAAGCACCATTCTGAAGAAGCTGGAGGTCAGAAATAAGAAACTTCCCCACGGTGATATTATCTAGGCCCATAACCCATTCTATAGATGGGGTCACTGAGGAAGAAGAAGCCCAAAGAAGAAGCATCTCAAAGCAGACACAGAAATGGTTCAGTGAGCAGAATTAGACCTGCCATCTTCCACCCCTGTCTTGGTGTTACCACTGAACTACCTCCTGTATTGGCTGGTTTCGTGTGCCAACTTGACATAAGCTAGAGTCTTCAGAGAGGAAGAAGCCTCAGTTGAGGAAATGCCTCCATGAGTTCCAGCTGTAAGGCATTTTTTTTAAAATTAGTGATCTATGGAAGAAGGCCCAGCCCATTGTGGGTGGTGCCATCCTTGGCCTGCAGATCTTGGGTTTTATAAGAAAGCAGGCTGAGCAAGCCATGAGGAGCAAGCCAGTAAGCAGCACGCCTCCATGGCCTCTGCCTCAGCTCCTGCCTCCAGGTTCCAGCCCTGCTTGAGTTCCTGTCCTGACCTCCTTCAATGATAGATTGTGAGGTGTAAAAGATTTCCCTTGCACCTCAATTATTGCTGGGTGTAGCTTCAGAGTTGAGGAGCTCTTGTCTATAGGTGCAAGGTCATGTTTCATTCCTAACACAACATAAACAAGACTGCAAGGGGATCTCGGGTCTTCCTCTGCTAGGAATGCAGGTGAAAGGCCAACTTGCTTTTATGGTCATGCCATTTTGTCACAGCAATACAATGTTGACTAAGACACCTACCTCCCCTACAAGGGTGCCAAGGATCTGAGCTCTTCTTATCTTATTAACCGCACAGTTCACACTTTTTGCCTGATAGTCCAATTGGGCTTTTCTGAGACTCCATTGCCGTCTTCAGTTGAGGGAGGGCTGGTTTGGAGGAAAACACCGCTATGAACTACAGTAGGATTGGAACACAATGGGACGTGGCTTTGATCTCACGGCTGTCCACGAGCAGGCCCCACACACAATAAATGACAAAGGACAAGCTGTTTGTTCACGTTTTGGATTCTCTACCTGTTACTCTCTGAAGAACATCCCCGTTGCAGTGTAGTTGTGGATAAATTACAGTCCTGAGAGACATACAGCAGAACTGGGTGGTGGCTTCAGGATGCTATGTGAGGAGGGATTCCTTACTGTTTGGCCGTCCCAGGACCGGGACTATGCTCAAGCTTCCTACTCTACCTCAGAGAACCTTTCTGAAAATTTTCAGGATGTGGGAAGAGTGACACTTGGGGCAGGCTCTATGCCGTCCAGGAAGCAGTGTGTAGGCTGCGAGAACCACGTGCCAATCAAGCTTCTAAGGCCTCTGATTTCAATAATTCAACCCATGCTGAGGCTGACCCCAGTGGGATAGTATTGACAAGTCATAGGTCCTTTAAGACTCATTTGGGAATTGAGGGTGCATCCCCATTAGCGAATTAGTTCCTCTCTTGTGGTATGAGAACGTTATGAACACTCTGGTGAGGACTCTTTGTGAACACGCACATGGCCTTCCATCTTCCCTGCTTCTCCACCATGTTGGAAAGCAGCTCAAGGCCCTCACGAGAAATGGGTCAGATGCCGGTACCATGCCTCCCAGCTTCCAGAAGCAAAGGAAGCTTCCTCTTTTTAGAACTGGCCGCAACTTCCACATTCTGCTTTAGCAAAAGAAAGAGAGTGGAACCACTGGGAAATCTTAGTTGTCTCACATTTGAGTTTTCCTAGGGAACGAGGGGGAGATGTTCCTTGGGACTCGATAGGGAAGCACTGGAAAGTGAACAGATCCAACCTACACATAAGAAGATGGTGCCTTTGAGGCCAATACCCAGGCTGGTCGACAATCCCTTTATTTCTGTTAAGTCCCATTAAGGCTTGGACATGAGAGCCCAGCAAGGGCAATGTTTCTGTCCACCCAGCCTGGTAGCACTCAAGAGCCCCAAGAGCACACTAAGCCAGGCTTGGAAGACATCCTGAAAGTTCTAGCAAAGACTGGACGAAGACTAGAACCTAATTAACCCTGCTCCTTGCTATAGCTTGACTGTATCCTCCCGGAATCCATGTGCCAGAAACTTAACCTCCCAATTCACGGGCTGATGGTATTTTAAGGTGGGTCTTCAAGGAGTCGATGAAGCCGTGTAGGTAGGCCCTCTGTCATTCAGCCACTTTGTAAGACAAAAGGGGAGTCCAGCAAGTCTGCTCCATCATCCTCCAGCACAGGGAGGAGCAAGAGGCACCCCCACATATCTGCACCCTGATCTTGGACTTCTTAGCCTCTAGACCTGTGAGCTCCATAAACTTCTAAATTTCTGTTGTTTATAAAATACTGAGTTTTGGTTATATTGTTAATGCAACAGAACGTGGACCAAGATATCCCCATCCTCCATTAAGTTACTTTCTAGGAACTCAAGCTGTGCCAGAGACAGTGGGGAACGAGGATGGTAAGGTGCTTGCTTGAAGGGCTTGAAGATAATGGGGTGTCAGGCAATAGATAACCAAGTCCACAGATCCAGCCGGCATTTAGTGTGGGGTAAGGGCCATGGTGGAATAAATCAGGGTGATGATAAGCGCCACATCCTGGGGATGCTTCAGATGGAGTAGTCAGGGAAGACTTCTTGGAGGAAGGTGCATTTTTTTCTAAGCCCTAAACAGTAAGAAGGAAGGTTGGCAATGGGGTGAGGGGATCAGCAGGCTGAAGGCAGGAAATATCCTGTTGCCTGTTGTAGGGCAAGGAAGTTGCTACCACGGGAAGGGGGTGAGTTAAGGGAGGGTGGTGGGGTCCTGAGAAGGTGTGACCTTGAGGGCTGGCATATGGATTATTCTTATTGAAAAGTTTTGTGCTGAGGTGTGATCCCTGACATGTAATTGATGTGGCCTATAGAAGGCAAAGTTAGTGGCAAGAAGATACTTTAGAAACCACTGCCCATCATCTAGAACAGAGATAATGGACAAATTCACACAGAGAGAGAGAGAGAGGACAGGAAGACAGTCCAGAGCCTAGGAGCTGGGTACCATTTAGTGGGAACCAGTGGGTGAGAACCTCAGTAAAAGCCGAGTGAGGAAAAGTGGTTAAATACTTATTCATTAACACTTATTAAATAAATGAATAAATAAAGAGGCGTGGGCCTTTATGGAAAAATGTAAATAAGTCTTTTTCTTTTTAGAGGGGAAAAGGAGAAAGGAGGAAAGAAGAAAGAGGAAAGAGGAATGAGGAATAAGGAAGGGGAAGGAGGAAGAAGGAGGGAGGAGGGTAGCGAAAGGAGGATACCTATCTTGGAGAGTACTGAGTATCCTGTGGCCAACTGCTTCAAGCCTGCCTCCTCCATGGACTCAGAGAACCCCGGGGAAGCACATAGGTCATAGTTTGGTGCAAAGAGGGTTTCTGGGAAAGGGGATGGGGATGGGTAAGGGTGGAGTGGAGATGCAGGGAGAGGAGCCACTGTATGGGAAGATCTGTGACTCTCAACCCAGAAGACTCTAAAGTGGCATTGAACTGGAGCAGGAAGGACAAAATCTGGAGAGGACTTTATAAGCTCAGCACCAGTGAAGCCTTCTGCTCCAGTTTATCACCAGGATTCATGGTTTCGAAGCTGTCTCCAGAGTGGTGGTACCTTTAAGTGGCGAGGCCCTGTCACTGAGGGTATGTATTTACAAGGAATTAGCATAGTTCTGATCACGAAACATCTCTCTCTCTCTCTCTCTCTCTCTCTCTCTCTTCCTTCCTCCATCCTCAGCACCAGTACTATGTTGTTAATTTGTTTTATATATATATAAGTTTTTCAGGCTCAAGAATTATGTCACAGTAACAGAAAAGGGATCAATATACCATTCACTTCTATGTCAAGCTATGTGGGACTGATCAATTACCCTTGTTTAATTACCTGGTCAAGCTCTAGACTGTCCAGTGCCTCATAATGTTTGTGGAAAGGTCAACAACTTGGAAGTGAGCGTCCATCACCTTGGGGGTTCAAGCATGCAGTCTTAGTAGTTTCTCTACTCTCCCTGGGGAGGGACTGAAGACAAGTCATTTCAGCTTAGCAACTGCCCTTCAACTGAGAATCATTCTCAAAGCCTTGGCTTCTTCATCCAAAAAATGGGAAAAGCCATACTAGTGGCTCCTCAGGGCTATCTGGTCAGGTAAGGTGATCACAGAGCTGGACTCAATGCTGTTAGCTATTCTTGCTTTAAAGGGTGCTTAGTCTCTGACCAGAGACGACAGTTGCTTCTGTTAGGGTCTCGGCAAGACACAACAGCCCACTCACAGTGAATAATCTGAGGACAGTCTAATGAAGAGACTGTATAAAGGGGGTGTCTTTCTAAGCACATAGAGAGTGGAGTCACCCCAGAATGGAAAGAGGGGTGCCCGAGTATCCCAATCTGAGCAGGAGTAGGAGGCTATCCACAAAAAACCAGCAAGAGAGGATGAACCGACACAGCCCGGGCAGCATGCGTAGCCCACTGGAGTCCTCAGAGGAGCTGACGGTGCCTACTCCTGTCTTCAGACCCCTGCTGGTGCTTTTGTTTAGTAAACATAGACTGGAGGCACAGGGCTCCTTGCCAGGGTCCTCCCAGCTCAGTCTCCCAAGCCCAGCTTGTAGAAAGGGGATCACAGAAGAGATTCCAAGGACTAGCAAGGATAGCTCTGTATGAGGGGAGAGTGGGGGAGGGGAGCAACCGCTTAAGGCATGCCCAAGTGACCCATAGAGAAACTTGGGCTCAGAGGGGTCACATTGGGTGCTCAGGGTAGACCCTGCTGGCTTGACTCCCTGAGCTACACCTCAGTTAGTGTCATTTTCTTCATTTTACAGTCCATGTATCATGTACACAGGAAGGTAAAGTAACCCATTCAAGGTCCACACACACACACACACACACACACACACACACACACACACACACACACACACACACACACACACAAACTGTCAGAACCAAGACACTAGGCACCAGGCCAGGTGCCCCCCACACCAGGCTGTTTCTATCACTCCACACTACTCTGCTTTGTTAGGACAGAAAAACGCATGCAAATTACACCTAGAGCTGCCATCTCAGAATGAATGGAAGTGAGGTGGCATGTGGCACACAGGAGGCCCTGGGGGTGCATCTTCCCTGGTAGCACTGGCCTAGGGATGAACTCTCATCTCAATTTGCAAAGCCACCTTCCAGGGAGAGCGGGTGGTGCACAGTCTCCTCGGGCAATGATTTTTTTCCGTGGCAGTGGCTTCATGGTGTGGCTTTCCTTAATCCATCCTGCTGATCGCCCTGGAGACACATCCCTGCTTCCGCCCCCTCTTGGCTGCCCTCCCCACCCCAGCAGCCGTTCAGACTTCAGAGTGGGTTTTCTCTGACTGCTCTCTGCTCTAGACAAATGATACACAAGGCTACTTGCCAAGGTCATTTTTAACTCGGGCGCACTGCAGGTGAGAAGGAAAGGAGAGTTAAATCACAGACCAGACTACACGGGCAGCACGTGCCTCGCGGTCTCAGCGAGCGTGAGGGGCAGGAGCGGCCACTTTGCCCTTTCCCTTCTTCCATTCAGCTTGGCAGGGGCTGAAGGACCTGGACTAGCAGCAGAGATGTGCTTAGCTTCATTGATTCCTTGGGAAAGCAGGGGTTGGGGAGGAGGACCCTAAGGAGAGGAAGATGTTGAGGAAGGAAAAGGAAAGGCCATTGCCATAACCTGGGCAGGAAATAGTCAGCTCTTGAGGGAAGAGGAAATAGGGCTCTGTTTGTTCCCACTGGTAGAGCTTTGGCATTTTCTCTAGTAACATACCCACCCTGCTGCTGGGAAAACTGAGGTAGGGAAAGTAAGGCTGTTTCCAAAGCCAAGCAGTCCACAGTTGTTGGTAGAATGAGTTGGTCAGCCCACACCTCCTGCCAGTGGCAGGGAGAAGGGACATGCAGATTAGAACCCAGGAATCCTCAACTGGTATCAAGGCTTGGCTCTGACTTGCTATGTGACAATAGAGAAGCCATGGCAACTCTCTGGCTTGCAGCATCCTCACCAAAGCCTTAGTTTCTCGCCTATTTAATGTGTGGGAGGCATGGAGAGGCAGCAGGAAGCAAACAAGGTTCTGCCCTTGTGCGATTTATATGCTGAGTCCTGAGAAAACACACAAGGTCTCTGTTACTAATGTCATTTCACACAGGACAAGATTGAGCGTCATGGCTACATGGGATGTAGAAGGGTAGGGGATGAGGTGATTCCTTGGGTCCCCTCTTACCCTGGTGGTCTGTCTTCTGCATGAACAGTGGCCCAGCCTTCCCCACCCAACACCACAATGGCAGATCCTGGAGTGTTAGATGGAATCTTACTTATTTGGTCTGCAGATGAGCGATGAAAAATTTTCCCTCCTCAAAAATAGATTTGCCTTCTTAATTATGTTTGAGTTAGAGTTAGCATGGTATTAATTCTCACTTCTTGAATAAACATGGGAAGCAGGTGTTTGCTTTGAGAGAGACCTCTGCAAGTGCAAGGGGCAGGGGAGGGGTGGGGTCTAGTGTGCCCTGTTCGGTCTTAGAGGATGATAGCCACAGAGGAAAACCAGTGGGGGCAGGACCACATTCCAACTTCCCAGCCTGAGGAGGAAATAGTAGGGCTCTATTTGTTCCCCAAAGTGGAGATTTGGGCTTTTCTCTACTAACACACTCTCCCCTTTAGGGGCCCCTGGAGAAATAGGGTGTAAAGTTTGTTATGCGGTCTGTTCCCTCTGAAATGCTTACTTGAATTTGATCCCTATTATGAAACATTAGGAGAATGGACAATTAAAGTGAGTGTGGTGTTCAGAAGTCGGTCCTTTGTGGGAAACTGAGACTAGATAATTTACCAAGATAATGCCTCATGATTGAATAAAAGGAGAAAGAGAGCAGAGGACACACACACTCATACACACATACACTTATACATACACACACAATACACACTGATACACACACACACTGATACACCTACACACTCATTCATATACACACACATACTCATATACATACTCATACACACATACATATACACACTCAAACATACACACATATTCACATATACACTAAAACACACACTCATACACACACATATTCACATACACAGACACACATACTTACCCACACATTCATACACACAGTCATGCAAACACACTCAGACACACTCATACACACACTCATTCATATACACACATACTCATACACACATACACTCATACACACTCAAACACACAGTCACACACATATGCACAGATACATACACACTCATAAACACAGTCATGCACACATACTCAGACATACTTATACACACTCATATACACACAATTATACACATACACACATGCCAACCACACACACGCACACACACAACACACACACCCACACACTCCTTGTCTCTCACTACGTGATTGCCTGTGCCACCTTGGCACTCTATCAGCAAGGAGGTCATGTACAGAACTTTGAGCTAAATAATCTCTTTTGGTTATAAAGTGTCCTTGCCACAAATATTCCATTACAGGAAGCCCAAATGGTCTAATGCAGTAGGTAAGTCTAGTCTGGGGTGTTGTGTGGAGGGCATCCTCCTAGGCAGAGCTGAGCAGGCACCTTTGCTCCTGACCCCTGCCAAGTGTCTGGGACTGCACTGGGACTGCAGGCTTTGCAGCCCCTGCTGGCTGAGCCACCGGGATGATTTAGCAGCTAATGAGAGACAGAAACTAGAGCAAACAAATGAAGCAGCTATTGCCCGAGGGGAGAAACATATTTATCAGGCTGCAGAGAAATAGGGGCAATCCGTTGTCTTACACAGGTGCTGCTAGGCTCTGGGGTACCAGCCCAGGCTAGTGGGAGGATGCTATCGGAGACCTGACTCCCAGAAAGTCCCACCTCACCCCGCAGGCTCAAGTGCCCTACCTCATCCCTGTAGCCTCTATGGGACACTGATGCATGGCAGGACTAGGCTCCTCCTGGTGTTTCTGAACCAATATAGAGGCAGCTACACTGGAAAACACTTGAGGGTGTGAACTCAGTTAGTCCATCCAGCCTACTTTGAGAACACAGCAGCATTGAGGTTTCTGTTTCTCATTAGCTGCTAAATCATCCTGGTGGCTCAGTGAGCAGGGGCTGCAAAGCCTGCAGTCCCAGAGGAACCCATGCCAGTGAGGTATCGCTGAGGGGTATCAGCTGGCTGTCTTGCCCAAGTTCAGAGTCTCCTTAAGTCCAAGAAGACCATGATATGAGAGATATAAAGAGATTGATTGATGGGGTCTTGAGTTGAGATGATGAGACTTCCCCATGGTGATATGGGTCAAGGTTATCTCTGGAGATGCCCACACATGCATGTACCACGTTTTGACTGTGTTTGAGATGGCAAGACATTGTCCCATCTGGAAGTATAGCCTCCGAGAAGGAATGGCCCCTGAGTTGACTAGAATTCCATTTGTGTTTTGACAAGAACATGAACTTCATATTGAAATTAAGTCCAGCAGTAGAACAATACAGAAAACAGAATTACTTATACACCCAGATCTGAGTGAGTGCCGAGCTCTAAGCAAAGAGAAATGGGTGCTAATCTCCATGATATAGTTCACTTAAGGACCAGAAAAAGAAAGATCGAAGAACGTTTCCTACAGCAGACAACCCAGGAACTCAGTCCTGAAGCGATGAGGGAACTGAACAGATGGGGAAGGGCGGAGGTGGCACAGGTGTTCCAGGTTGAGGAACTGCCTGTGCATAGGTTTGGCAGGGCGACATCAGGAATGGACTGGGGCCAGGAGGCTGTGGCCAATGGTACGAGTTGGATTTAGAGAGAGCCAGGGCCAGTGTGGGGTTGCTTGTACCTGGTGAGGGTTCAGAAGGATAAATCTATCTCAAGGGCCTGCTTTCCCCCATGAGAATTGGGGTTGGGGAGCAGGGGCCCCATGGCTTGTTGGCTCTCCCTGAGCTGAGATCACAGACAGCAAGCTGCATTCCTATCATCCTGCTCGACAGGGTAATGGGAGTGATCCTGCTTCTTCAGAAAGCAAATGATTAAAATGTCCTGTTAGGAGGAGGCCGGCATCCCAAAGTGTGCTGATTGTGAGTTCTGAAGCTCTCATTGCCTTAGGACTGGCTCTCCAAAGACGGGAATAATTGTCACTGGCAGACTTGCCAGGGGACAATTTGGTCTCATTATGTCATGAAACTGAAGCTGGCATTTCTGAAACTTGCCAAGTTTTGCCGGAGGCGTGAGCATCCCAGGAACCTCAGGTGGTCTTCATTCCGCTGTCATCAGAAAACCACTGAGTGAGGTGAGATGGGGCTTTGATGGGAACGCAGGGTACCAGATCCCAGTCCAAACTCCAGTGTAGTTACAGCACTGCGCAATGAGCTGGGACATGGGTGATGGAGAGACGGGTCTCGGCCAGCAGAAGTCCTGGGAGAACCATTCAAAGAAGAGTTGCCTAATGCTCAACGCTGAAGTAAAGGACACTTAAAGCCTAGAGTCCAGATGAACAAAGGAACAGAGAGGTAAAGTGCAAGACCGTAGGGCTTGGTGACTGAGAGTCTCCATCCTAGAGTCCTAAAGGTATGTTTAAATCTCATGACTACCACTTTCAAGCTGTGTCACTGGGCAGCATTGTAAATCTACCTCGTAGGTCTGAGGTTTGCCACTGCCTAATGAGGACAGCGACTGAATGAATCCCAGGGGTTCCCAAAGGGGGTGCACTGGTGATAGAAGCAGGTGCCACGTGAATGCAAATGGTTGGAGATGCCCCGTGTCTTTGAAGAAAGCAGCAACATTCTGGCATGGCAGCCATTGTTTTTCTAGCAAGAGGCCCTGCCTCTCCACAGCCCAGCACAAGCCCCATCAGCCACTTCAATACTTCTTTGGAGTTGCCTTCTGGAGCCACTCTGGGAGGAACTAGTTTCCTGAGCCTATACTGGGCCCTAGCGCTGAACACAATGTGTCTTTTCTACTGTCCAATCGAGATATGCAGGGATAGCTCCATTCCTCCACATGAAGGTTTCAGCTGAGCTGCAATATGACCAGCAGCACTTTGCTGCAACCTGGCTGGTGCCGGGGGATGCTACGAGGCCCCTACAGGCTTTCCAGAGACCATCTGACTCCCCGGAGAAGCTGCTGACACATGTATGACAACACGTATGACACATGTTGACACATGACCTTGAACATGGGGCCTGGCGGACTGGAGAACACCAATGGGAAGCTTGGAAGAATAGATGGGAAAAGAGCGTGGGGGTCCCGAACGTTGGTTTTCAGAGCTAGCTCAAGGGTGATTGGCTAATGGGATGCGGGTATCCTCCAGGGCCATTCCTTAGGCAAAATCAAATATCTCTGGGAGGCCAAAACCTGCAGCTCCCAGAGGACTTTCAAACCATCCCAGATCTTCCAGCTCACAAATATCATTGCGGCATGGCCTGACCCCCTGATGCGCAACGACGGGCAACCAGAAAATAAAATGACCCTTTTAGAATGTTCACGCAAATAATTGCAGGATGATTCCCGTTTAAAAGTCTATTAACATAAACCTTGTCCCCCCCAAATAAGTGCTACGCGACATTGGATTACATCTCGATGCTTAAAATAAAAGCATTCGCTTTGTTTTTAAAAATACCTTTACAGTGACTAGGAACCCAAGGACAAATAGAGGGAAATACAGATGTCCTGAGGTGTGCATGCTGGGGGTGAGCTTGTGAATGTGTCTGAGCTGTGCAAACTTACAGCTCCTCACACACCAGATCCCCAGGGAACGCCCTCTGAGAGGGTCCCCCCCCCCCGTGAGATAACAGTGGCCGCCTGCTGTGGCTACAGATCATTCCCGAACAGTTTACAAGGCCAACGTCAACATAGCTGCCTGCTTCTGCCCTGTCTCTGAGCAGCTGATGGCACGTGGCTATTTCATACACGGTCCCCACAACAGCTGATGCATTCACATCGTCCCTCCCTGCTGTGGGCTAACAGAGGTTTTGCGATGGCAGACATTCTACCGAAGCTTCACAAAAGCACGGGGGTCAGTGTCAGAACACTTACCCGTGTCTTCCTGATGCCTGGATCCATGCTTTCTCCAACCTGGCAGCCTGGGTGGACTCCGTTTACTCCAGCTCTGTGAGCACCACCTTGCTCATTCAATTGCCTTGTGTCTTCTCCATTTGATTCTTTTTTTAAAACATTTATTTATTTGGGGAAGGCAGGGTATGACGCTGGTGTGTGTCACTGCACATGTGTGACAGCGAGAATGCAATCTACGAGAGTTGGTTCTCTCCTTCTACCAAAGGGATCCCGGGCTCAGGTCGGCAGGCTTGGCAGCCAGTGCGTTTGCCGGCTGAACTTTCTTACTGCCCTCATGTCTCTTATTCTGACAAAGCAAAGCACTTGCAAGTAGGGATGTGTGTGACTTCAGCTCTTGCTGTACATCACTGTGCTGCAGAGGCTAGGCCCCTGATCTCAATGCTTCATGGCTTACAGCTCTGATTTGGAGGGAGTTTGGACAAGGAGAAAGCTCACCTGTGCTGGCCTTGGGATGAAGGAGGGACCCTCCTGTGCTGTATCCTGAAGGATGAGAAGGCGGGCCAGGCAGATGGACAGGCTGGACAGGGGTGTTCCAAACCATGGGAATAGGGTGAAGAATGGCGGAAGCGTAAGACGAGGCTAACAATAGCTTAGTCTTTACTCCCAGATGTCTTTCTTCAGCTTCTATTGTGCATTTTCCAAATCTAGCAAAGTTTTGAGGCCCAGCATGACAGATCCCTAATTCAAGATGTATTTATCCTGAGGGGGATGCATAGGTGCCATGGAGGGAAATGTTTTACCTCCCATGTCAGCCAGCTCCATGGAGCCTGGAAAGATCAGAAAGCCCAGACCCAAACCCCTCACTCTGTCCACATGGACACCATCCCAGGCCTGGCGTCTGCCTACTTGTACTCCAGGGAGGGTGAATGGTGAGGATGGTTTCCAGTGACCAAGTGGGTATGGCTAGGTCCTGTTCTCAGTCCTGAAGGCATCCTCCCACTTTCCAGCCACTAAGACTGACACATGAGGACACTGAGTCCCTAGAATGTTTCCCAGAACTCCTGCATTACACTGTCATCTCTTTGTCCCCAGATGTGGCTAAGATCTACACTGTAATGGAACCATTGCCGGGAGGCTCTGCAGACCGAGCCTCCTAGACCTGTTACACGGGAGATCCATCAAACATGGTTGTGAAATGGGTCACCCCAGAGGATCACCCCAGTTGGCTCTGACTCCTCAGCCATCCTGCTTCCCTGGAGACTCTGACACAGAAGCAGAATACAGGGGTGTGGTTTCTAAGCCAGGGACACAGGGGGAAGCCTGGCTCACGTGATCTGAATTATCACCCTTTCCCCTGGCTGAGAGAGACTCGGCACATTTTAGAATTACTACCACAACAGACCCCATGGAGTCAGATGGCTGTCTCCGGCTTCCAGAACACTACTTCTTCTCCTCAGGCAACCGAGGAGAAGGGGCTTGTCACATATTTGGCTAGCACTGCAATATTGCAGTCTGAGTCAGAGACGCACACGACAGGAAAGGTCACAGGCTCCCAAATTAACTCGAGGAAAAACTGCCAATCAGCAAAGAGGCACTTCGAGTTTGCAGGGGATCCTCCTTCCTTTCTCTGCATCCGAGATGGGGAGCACAAACGTATTATGCCTTTGCAGGCGACCATTAGGGGTGGGCCTTACGAATCTCTCCATTTTACAGAAGCGGAAACAGGGTTCTGCAAGGTTAATGTTAAGGCACTTGCTCAGAGTCACCATTTAGTGATGAAATTGGATTAGCAGCAGGCAATTTGCCCGACTGTAGGCTCTTAGAACATCTGTCTGAGGCCCTCAGAGACCGGGATCCCCTTCCCAAACAGAACAACCTGTCTTGTGGGTAGGCTTGGATACTCAACCCAATCTTGTACACACACAGTGGGGATGCAGTATGTTGGGCACCTCAGACCCAGCACAGGTCCCCAAAAAGCACGGACAGAAGCTTGCTCAATCACTCTTGCTACAGAAAGACCTTTTTTTAGTAAAATATAAACCAAGCTAAGGTGTAGACTTTCCCCTCTTTCTATGACCTGCTTCCCCGAGCGAGAGGTTATACAGGAGAGGAATCTCTGTCCTTTCTGGCAAGTTCAGAGAATGGGGCCCTCCGGAGGAAGCAGTCTTCGCTATACCACATCAACCAGGCCCCAGGCTACTAGCACTGGACTAGGACGGAGCATCACATCCTACGATGGCCATGAGAAGAAGTCTCTTCCTATCTCGCACTTCAGTGTCTCCTCCGGAAAGCAGACTAGCTGGAATGTAAGCTCTGTTTTCCGCTGGGCTTGACATTTCTTGAGTATCTACTCAGGCAAACACTTGATGAGGTAGCTACCATGCACTCATTGTGCTCTGAGTGCTCATGAGTTAGGTTATTGACGCTTCCCATAGGTTTTTCTCATTGCTGCAATTTCCATGTGACAGGAGACAAGGAAGTACAGGTGGCCAAGGTCAACAAGGGTAGCAATGATTTGCAGCGAGATCCAACCACCTTTAGACTGGCTCCAGAGCCTAGAGTGTTTTTACCCTTAGGGTAGTCTATTCCATCTTTGAATTTTCAGGCCTGGCAAAAACGTGAAAAACTGGGGTAAGCAGCACCCGAGAGAGGGAGTTGAAATGAGTCTAGCAGCTGGGCTGGTGCACAGGCAGATTGGGAAGGGCCCTGAGCATAGCCTAAAGGGTAAAGCAGGTGCTGAAGGTGATAAAGGAAGCCAGGCACAGGAAGAGACAAGCAGGTTTGCATTCAGCAAGACAGATCTGGAGGCACCGGGAGGCTGATTTCTAAAGAAGGTATGCACGAAATGAAGAGGCAACTTCTAGAATGCCAGGGATACCCAAGAAAGCTGAATGTTGTCTTGTGGGTGGAACAGAAGGAGGAGGCAAAGTGTGATATAGACATAGACCAGAGTGATGTAGATATTATATATAATGTATGACATATATAATATAAATAATATATGACAATAGATAATATATAATGATATAGAGGAATATATTATCAATCTATCTACCCATCCATCCATCTATCCACCCATCCATCCATCCACCCACCCACCCATTCATCCATCCACCCACCCATTCATCCATCTACCCATCCATCCATCTATCCACCCACCCATTCATCCATCCATCCATCCATCCATCCATCCATCCATCCATCCATCCATCCATCCATCCATCCATCCATCCATCCATCTATCTATCTATCTATCTATCTATCTATCTATCTATCTATCTATCTAGATACAGAGATATAGTGTCCTGGCTTCAGTCATCCTGTAAATGGCAGCAAAGCAAGAGAAAGTAAGAACGACTCTTGAGTCCTAACTGGGATTCTGGGAAGATGGCTGCTGCTTGCTGAGAAGATGGAGAGAGGACAGGCATGGACCTGATGATCTTGAGACCCTCAGCATCAGATGGCGCATGGTTGAAGCCCAAAGGTCAAGCACTTGGCATCATTAGCGTCCAGGTAGGGGCTGCTGAGAGGGTGACACATTCCAGCGAGCAGGTGCCTGAAAAGGGATTGAGGGTTGGGATGCCGTTCTGGGACCTTCTCTGGTAAACGTACTAGCAGAGGAAGAGGGAACTCATCAATCCGCCTCTCTTCTACTCTGGGAGCCATCAGCAAGGGCAGGTTGGAGTTCTAGGAGGGGGAGAGGTTATCCTCTTTTAAACTCAACTCTGAGAAGCAGCAAGCGGCTTCAGTCCCAGAACACGGCCTCTCTGCTCTGGCTCCAGCCCAGGGTTTTCCAGCAGGCTCCGAATTGTGTAATTATCCATACAATAATTATGCCTGGCAGAAGGCTTCGGCTTTCCTGGGGGAGGGCTTTCCAGCCACCACCAGCCTGTTCTGCCTGGCTCTTGATCTGCTCAGGATCAACCAACAACCTTGGTGGGAGTCCAGGCAGCCTGTGCTGGGGTCAAGTGGGCACCTGTCAGACAGAGGCTCCAAGGGAACCTGTCAGTACCACTCAGTTTGACTTCCTGGATATAGGCAGCCCCATCCTGGATGACTCCCACCCACAGGGCTCCCACCATCTCCCAAGGCTCTATTTGTGACCCAGAGGGAGGGGGAAAAATCCATCGACTCTGCACAAACAGCTAATCAGTTTACTTGGTTGCCTGGGGTCTTCCAATGTAATTATAATTCTTACTAAGGCGCTGGCGGGTGTCAGAGGTATTTCAACAACTGCTGCGGATAAGATAATCAAAGCGCCAGCATTCCTTTGTTCCAAGTCTTGTAGAGGGAGGCTCTCACGAGATAGGCTTTGGAGGGAAACTCCAAGACTGGGTTGTTTCTCTCGCTTCCTCCCAGTCCTGTTTTCTTCCTTCCAAAGCTGTCAGAAAGCTCCCCTTGCAGCTGGAAGCAGAGCTGAGACACGGATGTGGCTCCCAAGTGCTTATACCAGGCCAGAAAAACCCCACGAGGGACAGGAGCATTGCACAGTAGAGGCTGCTGGCTGCTTCCCAGAGACCTTGCAAGGTGGCATTTACCTTGGCGGATTCCTCAGCCTCTGGCAGACAGCCGGAAGATTCAGAAGCCTGAATTTGCTGGCACACCCAACAGGGTCCCATCTGTTAGGAGAATACTCCTGTTCACTCAGATCATGAGACCATGCTAGAAAACACAACGTACAGAACGAGGATGCCAAAGTTGCTAGGACCAGCATCACTTCTCTCTGAGGCAGTGTGCAGTCTCAGACTCATAGGGATGCTGGGCGAGCCACTGGGGTGCCTAATGGCATTGGGTTCTAGCCATCTGCTGCCTCCCCTTCTGGGGGAGGGAGGCATTCAATAGAAAGATCACATAGGCTTTTTCCCTCAAGAGGTTTAGTGTGAACCTTTTTCCTGTTGACTTCTGCTTCCTCAGAGTCACAGGGTGACCAAGTGGTACCTGGACTCAGCTTTGCCAGAGCCCAAAAGGCATCCAGCTGAATTGATGCCATCCCTCAACTACTGTCTATGGCAGACCTGGATGTGTGATCCTCCCTACGTTTTCTGTTGTGTGCTTCTCCAAGATGGGTAGTTCCAGGGTTGAATAGGAATCAGATGTCTTCTTCATTGTGACTAGATAAGGCTTCAAAGTGCGGACCCTGAAGCCCAAGTCACGTTTGCCACTGTTAGGCAAAAGTGGCTAAAAATTGGAGTGCCACTTCCCCACCTTTTCCTAGACATAGGACAGACCCTGGCTGATGGAGTGACAAGGTAAAACGAGGCTAGATCTCTGGGTACCATGTGAGGAAACAGCTGCTTGCGTTGGAAAGATTCACATTGGCTCTTCCTATGGAATGGTCAGTGGAATTCTGTTAATTAAGCTGCTGAAACATTGGAGTTTATTTGTTACGGCAGCCTGGGCTGCTTAGTCTAAGGTATAAATTATTCTGAGTCTTCCTCTTGAGAGTATAGTTGTCAGCCAATTTTAGTATTAAATAGTTTGAAAGAGTTCAAATTCACATTCACACAGTACCTCTTGTATTACTCCCAAAGGTGGCTGAGGGTGTGTGTTGTGAAGGGATTTCTTCCCATCTCTGATTCCTCTCCCAGATGTGAACTGATGTTACTTGCAGATCCTGAGTCTGACAGAGAATATGTGGCTGGTGGGATTTTAAAAGGCTGGAGAATTTGCACAAATAAATCAATACACAAATGATTAGAACGATCTTTCAGCATGGAAGAATAGTTTCTCTCTCACGCACACACAGACACACACACACACAGTCACACAAAGACACACATGATACACACATACAGACACACACACAGACAAACACACAGACACACACACAGACACAACACACAGAGACAGACACATAGACACAGACAGACACACACACAGACACACAGACACACACAGACACACACACAGACACACACACACAGACACACACAGACACACACACACAGACACACACAAGACACACACACACAGACACACACACACACACACAGACACACACAAAGAGACACACACACGGTGGTAGAGAGCAGCACGCTAGCCTTGCAGAGCAGAAGGAATCGGAAATGTGCATTTGGTCACACGGATAACTTTGCCCTGGTAACCTCTGCTTAGAGTGCTGTCGACAAAGATCCCAAGATCACACTGTGTGAGGAAGGAAAAGGTTCTGTGATGGGTGATCAATATCTGCCAGGAGCAGTGGGTGAGGGGGTGACAGCTCGAGCCAGGAATTGTCATATTTGTTAGAGTCGTTAGACTTGTGATTGTAGAGGAATCTGACTTTCCGTTGCAGCACTCCAAGGAGGGAGATCATATCCTTATCTAACAGATGATAAATATGAGACTCAAACACAGTAGGCATTTATCCAAGATCATGCACTCCATGGAGGCTTCCTGGCTTCCGAGTCTATGTGTGTCATTACACGGACGGTCTTCTGAATCAGGAGAGGGACCATAGTGGCAGACCGGAATGCAGCTTCTGCCTTCCAGCATACATAGCAGAGCAATGGTGGGGACTGGACAGCCGTGGAGACAGCATGTAGACACCAGGTTTAGGGAGGGAGATTTGTGAAGCTTTTGTCTTTTGAACTGGTTTATTGCTCCCCCAAAGTTTTGGGAATCAGCCCAAAAAAAAGGAGAAGGAGGAGGAGGACGGGAAGGAGGAAGAGGAAAAGGAGGAGGAAGAAGATAATGAGGAAAAGGATGATGATGAGGGAGAAGAAGACAGTGAGGAAGTGGTGGAGGAGGAAGGGGGAGGAGGAGGAGGAGGAAGGAGAGGAGGAGAAGAGTGAGGGCCCCAGAAAAGGGAAGAAATGGGAGATTGGGCAGTCAGAGCTGGAATTTGGCCTCCAGGTCCTAGAGGTTGGCTATGCAGCTGTAGGAAAGCACCATCCCAAGCCTCAACTTCCCCAACTCTCAAATATTTGGTAGTAGGTACGGAACCTCAGGGTTCCTAAGGGGACCGACACAGATCCTCACCTTCCCAGCCAAATGACCTCAGGTTGCTGCTCATATCTCTACTCTGAGATTCTATTTTCTTACTTGTGAGATGCAGATCAGATGCCTCACAGGGTAGTGAAGTAATTAGACGAAATAACGTAGGGGAAGTGCCTAGCACGCTGTCTGATATTAAGTATGCAACAGCTCATGTTCTCTTTCCACACAGACACATACCAAATGCTCCTTAAGGAACACCTATGGTTTCATACATGGAGCCCCTATGTGGTATTAAAAGTGTGAGAGTTTACCTTGCCTCAGTCCACACCATTTGCAGAACGAGCCTTGTGACCTGTCCTGCACCATGTCTTTGCTGGAGTTCTTCCTACCCAGCCCCCTTCTATACTTTTTAACATATACACTCACAACATACAAAAACAAGCAAGTGACTCTCCCCGTGTGGACCACTTCCTTGGGTGGCATCGACTACTTGCACACCTCCATGTTTCCATTTCCTCCCAGACTCCTTCCTACCCTCCCTGCAGCCTCCTTTTCTTCCTCTTGTTTTTGATTCTGTTTCGGGATTTTAGGGGAACAATAAATCAATTCCAGAGACACATAAAGGCTGCAGGCAGCTGTAATCCCCAAACCACTTTGGTCTTTCCATTTTCTCCCGTTCTGAGCTGCCTGAGAGATGAATTCTCACCCTCGCTCCATTTACACTTCATTTTCCAGACTCTTCCCAAGGAGCCAATGTGGTCAGTGTTGCCAACCTCAAGGGACTCATGAAGAATCCAAGGCCCAACCGAAGGAGTGGGCTGAGGTCATGCGGGCAGAGAAGGAAACTGCAGTGTTTAAATCCTTAGACCATTTAGTATCCAAATTCTATTCCTTATTGGGCAAAATGGCCCTTGTCTAAAGATCTAGGTTTATTCTTCTCTTTCTCAATAAGAGGTGATCTATTCAAAGGGTTCCTTAGGATCAGAATCATGGGATCAGGGATCCAAGACAAATGACACCCACGCCTATTGCACCAGAGACACAAAAGTCTAGTTTGATTGACCAATTGGTGCCTCATCTCTCCATCAGGAATAGAACAAATCTCAGTATTATCAAGGGCTACTCTTCCCCACCCCCCTTGGGAGCTGAGGACCGAACCCAGAGCCTTGCGCTTGCTAGGCAAGCGCTCTACCACTGAGCTAAATCCCCAACCCCGCAAAGGCTACTCTTTACTGCAACCCTTAGTATATGTCAAAAGGCTATGCGAATGCTCTACTATGAGCATGTGACAGACCCCAGATTACAACAGTTTGACTCAGTGATTTGCCAGCTTGCCGATGGGATGAACGTGATACACATCCAGTCAGCACCATATTTTGAGTCTGGAGCTTTCCTGAGCCAGGGAGATATAGAATCACACTCTCACAAGATGTTCCCAGCCAGTCCCAGATCACGGGAGGGAACCACCAGCTCTCTGCCATGAGCAGTGTGGCTGGGCACAGATATTTGGCAGGCTAGGTAGATTCAATCCATCTCTGATGTATATAGCATTGTCAGTTTAGGACGGTTTGTCAGGGCAAAGTCTTATCACGAGCTGAATACACAGTTAATGGAGGGTTTGCAGGTGTCTCTCACGTGTGGAGAGGATGAGCTGTGGAACCACTAGCACTTGAATTCACGTCTGCAGTGTCTCTTTGGATGGGTGTGGACCGAATGCCAATAAGAACATCTCCAGGCAGTACATGCATCTTGTTCCTGATGCACAGGACGGGCACAAGAAGGGAAACCAAGGTACCTCAGAAGTGGTTGCCATCTCTCTATGTGTTCTTGTAATAAAGTTAGCACAGAATTAGAACTGAGCAGACGTAGCCATATGGGCATGGTGGTGGTAGTTGTGGTGGTGGTGGTGGTGGTGGTGGTGGTGGTGGTGGTGGTGGTGGTGGTGCAAGGAGTCAAGCTAGAAGCTAGGTCAACACCTAGGGCGTTTCAGGGCAGAACTTTCCAAACTTTCCAGAAAAGAGTGGTTGCAGAGCCCATAGTGCATGGTGTTAATGGAGTGATGGAGAAGTGATACCAAACCACCCCTGTGTGGTCCTCAGAGATGGGACACTTCACTCCGATGAGGCCATCTGAGACGCCTGTGTTCTTCTGCAAGTGTCTTCGGCCACTGCAGAGAGATTTATTGCCCACATGACTGCATACTGGGCCCAACACTGCAACGCTGTGTTGGAATGCAAGCGTCAAGAAGACAGCTTAGATCACAATTATCCTGAAAGTCCCAACTATGTAAGGAAAGACACATGAAGGCATTGGCTATTCGTCTGACTCTTTTCTCCTTCTGACAAACACATCCTGGAGGAGGGGCTCAAGAAGTGGGAATGGGAAATTCTGCTGAGCCTAAGGTAGTTTTGATGATGATTGGCCCGAATCCACCAGTGCCAATATCACCATTCACATCACCCTTCCAACAACACTATTGCTCATAAATGCTTACCACCACCCACATCACCCGTATATGTAACCACCATCATTACCATCACCTCTATTATCAACAGCACCGGCCCTACTAGTTACCCACAACTATTAACATTGTTATCTTGCATCAGGCAAGCAGCACACATCGCTAATTCCATTAGCAGAACTGCTATTGTTGTTGCCACCAACACTTACACCA
Source organism: Rattus rattus (assembly GCF_011064425.1). Classification (NCBI taxonomy): domain Eukaryota; kingdom Metazoa; phylum Chordata; class Mammalia; order Rodentia; family Muridae; genus Rattus; species Rattus rattus. The sequence continues at coordinate 6,644,769 of NC_046162.1, forward strand.
TCGTCAGTAACATTACCCTGACATCATCATTATCCCTGATAACACCCACTTCTATCACCTCCACCACCATGACCTCCATTACCACCATTTCTTTTTTACCAACACCACCACTGTAGGCATCATTAATGACCACCAATCACAAACATCATGACCATCATACAAAAAAATCAATCAAGGTTAGCTCTGAAGACATGGAGCTCACGGATGTTGAGGGGTAACTTATCCACCCATACACTTTATCCTCCCCTTTCCTTGGCTGGAAATAATGTTTATGTCCTTGCGGACTCCAAGGTTGAAAGAGAAGCAAACTGTTGGGGTGTTAGGTGGATAATCAACAGATTTTCTGCCCTCTTAGTCATTGCCAGAGTGAAGAACCTCAAGGACAAAGGCTTTAGAGTCATTCTGATCTTGTGCCAATCCCTAGGGGGGAGCTTGAGCAAGTTGTTTCTTCCAGAGGCTCTGTTTCCTCATCTATAGCACCTACTTCCTGCCATTTGAGACTGCATCTGCACAAAGAACTCCTCTCTTTGCGTTGCTATAAGGGTTAAAGCAGTCAGGAGCATCAAAATTACGTAGTAGAGTACTGGGCAGAATGAGCCACCGAAACATTTGCCTGACTCCTCTGCTTTCTATTGTCTTTTTATCTTTTCTTTTCATTTTGCTGTTATCTTTTGACACTTTGCACAGCCTCTGACACACAGTGGGTCTCCAAAGCACCTTTCTTCTTATCGTCTGCTCTGATTCCGATGCTGAGATGTCGAAAATCTCATCCCAGATGTTCCTACAGCATCAGCAAAGCACCGGCAACCAGAAACTGAATAAATGTGTTTTGACAACATATTGTACTCAAAATTTGTTGCCAGCGAAGTCGTCATGGGAAGAAATTCAAATATTCATAGGTTTTTGTCTTTTTAACTGTTTTGTCTTGAATTGTCTAAATAGCCGTCAGTGGAAAGTTAAGAGATGAGACTATTTTAGCGTTGGGGTCAATGGAGCTTGGAGGCCTAATCCAGTGCAGTTCTCATCGTGTACAAGAAGAGAAGGAGGGCAAGGAGCCCCTTGAAACCATCCAGGAGATGCCTGCTGAGCATGCAGCATGGCCCTCTTGGAGAGTCCTGTGAGGCTAACTTCGAGCCTTCTGTGCATGAACATAAGTACATGGTCTCCCCTTGGAGGCTGAAACTGCATGGTTTCTTTTAGAAACTTCCTCTCAGCAGGTCAGGGTCAGCACAGTGAGGAGCTGATGAGCCAAGAGGAGGCTGATGGCTGCCATTTTTGGTTCCTAGGAACCCATCACTGTCAGCATTTATTAGCCTCTCCCTAGGGATTAAAAGCTAGAAGACTTGGTGCAAGATGACATCCTGTCTGATCACTAGCCAATCAGGACACCCCAGTCCTCAGACCCCTTGATTCCTACTCTACAAAGAATAACAGTATGACCTTAATCGCTAGCATAAATGCGGAATGAGATTATAGCCCCTGCCCCCACATCATGCCTGTTCAAAGCCCTGAAAGGGGGACTTGACTTTCCTGTTTCAGGGCATTTCTTAACCTGCTCAGACCCACTAACTTCTATTAAGTTTTCTGGCTTCACACCCTAACCAAAAGGCTTCGCACATATGTCTCGGTTGCAGGCCTGCTTGGAGGATGTGGGTATTCTCAACACTATCTCCTGTACTGGAAAGTGTCTAGTTGCAAGCCACCAGGCTCTGTTGTGATTTATGTCTTAGAAAGAAGGATGGAGACCCATAATCTCTGCCCATCATATCTTCAGGTAGCAGAGAACATGGAGATAAAGCTAAGGGATGGTTGGTAGAATCAATATTGAGTCTCGGTTGGCTGGACTAACGGGTTCAGTTCCCAGAACCCACGTGGTGGCTTATGACATACTGTAACTCAAGTTCCTTTTCTGGCCTCACCCACCACCTCCATGTACATGGAGCACAGAAACTCGTGCAGGCGTACACATATATGCACAGATACATTTCTAAAAGTTAGTGGGAATGCCTAGTCCTGCGCCTCTGTTTCATTAAAAAGAAAGAAAATCCCAGTTGCAGAAACGCTAACAATGGGACTCGGGAATGAAATAATCCATACGAAGACAAGCAGACCCAGGGTAGTCAGCCAGGCTGACATTAGAGCCATGTGGCCACTTTCCGTCTTCATCTTTATTACCCATAATAAGAGGCTCAAGCCAGAGGACCCCAGGGGTCCCTACGAACTTGATGCCTCAGCGTATGTCACATAACCTATATATTTCTAGAGTACATGTCCTGGTCCACTGCTTCTCAGAGCTCAGTGGGTGTACAAACCATCTGGGAATCGCGTTAACACACAGCTTAGGATTTTCTAGGGCTGAGCTGGGGCCCGAGATTCTATATTCCTAACGAGCTCCAGGTTAAGATGAAGCTGCTGGTCTGAGGCCATGCTTTGAACCAGCACAGAGAGAGCAACGGCTCACTGTGATTGCGTTCCTTCTGCGTGCTGACCACGCCTTGAAGGTATTGCTGCGCTTAATTCTCATAACAACGTTGAAGGCGTTGCTATCAGTGCCCCAGTTTTCTAGATAATGTGGAGAGTAAAGCTTATACAGACAATGTGACCTGGCCAAGGTCATGAAGCTAGTGCGTTGCAGAGAATTGGGTCTGTGTAGCCATGAGTGTGTCCTCATGGTGACTTGAGCTAAGGATGCCTGACAAAGGACAGAATAGAAGTAAAGAGAAGGTCCCCGCGTGTTTGTTTGCGGATGTACAACAGGCTCTTGGATCTGGCCGCTTTGCGCCGATGCCACTCATACACTGCTTGAGCCCTCCCGCCTACCACTGGATGTCTGAGAGTCTCACGGATTGAAGATGCTTAAATAGTTGCTGGATCCTTCCCTGACACGCCATGATGGCTGCAACAAAGGGAGAGAAATCTAGTTCACATAAATGATTAGAGGAGAGGAGAGAGGTTTAATCCTATTAATGAATTTGCTAATTGGCCTTCTGCCCCCAATCATTTCAAACTCCCGGGCTTTCACAGTGTCAGATGAAATGAGAGCAGATCCAGAGGTGGCTTGTAGACAGGTTAAGAGTGTTTATCTTGGGGTTTGAGCTCACTGCTTGGTATGGCTAGTGAAATGCCTCAGTCTCTCCTTGAATACTACTTTTTACATCCATGCCCCTACTTTGCCTGGTCCCCGACCCCCCCAGACTACTTGTATGAGGCCAGGAGGGAGAAGGCTGGCACAAGGCTTCAAAGCATGTACTCTGCCACTGGCCAGAACCAGCCTCTGCTCTCTTCTGGTCTTAGTGCCCCAGCAAAGCGCTTCCCTTCTTAGAGCCTCAGTTTTCTCGCTACACCACAAGAACTAGCACAGCCTCTTGTCCTGCAGGGTTGAGGTAAAGCAACCCAGGAAATTTGAAGAGCAAAGTGTCTGGCATCTTGTAGAGGACTGGTCAATTTTAGGTAGTATTGGTGTTAGTATTGGAAGCTGATCTATGTTTCCATATCTCATCACTGGGGATTTCTGTCATCAGCTAAACCTGACAACTTCCCATGGGTGGGAATGGCTATGAAATGGCTCAGAATCTCAGTGATGGTGGCTATGATAGCTCTGGGTCTCCAAGGCACAGAATCAAATGCCACAGCTAAAAGGGGCAGAAGAGCCCTACAAATAGAGTGACACAGGAGGTTAAGTCTTTGTAACCTTGACCCTGCGGTCCTAACTGTCACGTACCCTTCTCTCAGCACCCTGACTTTAATGAGGTCTCATTCGTGCTCTGAAGCAAACTATTCATATGGCCTGGAATAATAAGAATTAATCTAAAGTATTCCCATCATGGCCAGCACATGGGGACAAGAGCAATCTCCCACCTGACTACGGCTACTTCTAGAAGGTGACCTACTTAAAATAGCACCTGGAGGGAGCTGGAGAGCTGAAACTAGATTCTGTCAAAGCCCCAGGACCTTTCTTTCTCCCTCTCTTTCTTTTCTAATTATGTCCCTTCCCTGCTTGACGAATGGGAGCACTGGCTCCAGGGCCATTATGCAGAATGTTACAGGCTTCTTCCCAGGTACAGACTTGGATCTTGGGTTTCTCCTCTGCACCAGCATGTGCTTCCCCTTCCCCCAACCAATCCATCCTTTCCTCCATGCAGCCAACATCCATCAAGGCTAGTCCAGGTGTCAGGCTTAATGGGAGCTCTGGAATAAGAATCAACCCTCGAGAGCCAGGCACAGGGATCATGGTGTAAGCCCATAACGGTAGCCTCGTGTAGACAAAGTCTCAATGTGTGTTCCTGTGGTGTGGCATCAACAGCCATGGGGGACCAGAGAAGGGGAGATGTGCTCTGTCTGAAGGAGTATGAGATGACGTTGGGTGGGGCTTTAAAGAATATTTAGGAGTTCACCAGGTGACTGGGGTGGGGTAGGGAATAGAGATGGGAGGAGGCGCAAGAGCCGGAGTTGATCTTGGGCAGAAACAATACCAGGGAACAGGTTAGGTCATAATCATGGGATTGGCCAAGTGAGCAAATGAAGGGGTGGACAAGTAGACCAGGTAACGGTGAACCTGGAAGACAAGAGGTGATATTGGAGGGCAATCCTGGGCTTTCTCCCAACAAAAGTGTGAAGCCAAGAGATAGGCTACCCTCTCTCCACTTTCCCTACAGACACTACGTGCCTATCAGTAGCTAAAACTTGCCAGGATCTTCTAAAGTGTGTTCCAGAAGGTCCTTCCTATAAGTGTTGCTATTAACTTTCTGCACTAAAGGTTCTCGTGTCTTTGATTCCTCCACGTTTCCCTGTGGGTGCTATTACGGCATGTCCCCTCTGAAGCTCCTGTTAGAACCTGATTTCCATCGTGGGGTATTAAGAGGAAATTTGAACTATCGAGTTTAGAGTCTTTGGGGGGTTACTGATTAGGATTTGATAAGGTCTTCAGAGTGGAGTCATCGTTGAGTGCTGGAGGCTTTAAAGAAGAGAGGGGACCTCTAGGGTACCTCTCACCCTCGGATGTGCTCTGTGCTCGGGACTCTGCCAGCAAGAAGGCTACCAGTCACCACATGGGCTACTATGACCACTAGAGCTTCATTACTCCAGAGCTGTAGACCTAAATCAGCTTTTTTTTTCTTTAACTTATTCATACGTGGTCTCATGTTGTCAGCAGCAGCCATGAACTGAGACAAATGCTCAATCATTGCTATTGTTTTTCATTAAAAAATAGTCTTTTGCTCCATTTTTCCCAGGATTTCATCATTCATCTATTCACTCTCATTCCATCCATCCATCCATCCATCCATCCATCCATCCCATGGATACAGTCATTTAATCACACACTCACTTAATCAATCATCCTTTGCCATCCCTTTGATTATCCACTTGCTCCTTCATTCATTTTTCTTGTTTATTGATTCTCTTATCTGTGCAATCATCCATCATGCGCCCATATCCTAAGGAATGCGCTTAACTCCCGCCTCACGCAGTACAAAGAATTTACTGAGCAAAGCCCTTCTAGGTAGACAAAGGGGTCTCAGTCCTGTTCCTAGAACCAGACTGAAAGCACCTGTGATTTTAGGCAGCTCATCCCTTTACCCCAATCCTGTGAAGATCGGGAGCTGGGGTATGGAAATATTGTTCTCAGCACTTCCTTCTAAACGGTAAACAGATTCAGTACACTTCACAGACCGAGCCAATTCAAAGCCAACAGATCAAATAAGAGAATTCATTCAGGCGGAGGGGTTGATAACTGAAATTTCGGCGGGGAGCTAACTTTTCCTGTGGGGTCTGCAATTCTTAGGAACAATGATAAGAGACCAACTATCCCATTGTTTAAATTTTTCGTTGAAAAGTGTTCACTGAGTACCTACTATGTGCAAAGAACCAAGTCAGGGACTGTGAAGAATGACTCAGACATATTTTTTTCCTCAAGAATCCTATATTATAGTGATGGGGAGAGGGTTAACACTTCCATTGACTGTTTGATTCCGAGCAGGGGTTGTGAGTCAGGAGAGCATACTTCTTAAAAATGCTATGAATTCCATTGGGAGAAGTCACTTCTCTCTGGGGCTTGGAGAAGGCTTCTTGAATACAGACACAGCTGAGCGAGTGCTTGGAATGTGGGTAGAATTTGAATTTGAATTAGTAGCTGAGATGGGGACTTGGGGGGGGGAGGGGACTTCCAGAGCTTAAATGATGGACGGAGATGCTGAGGTGAAAAAAAGCCCACAGCGCACACGCGTCTATTGCTTGATACTTCCCTTTCACAGATGAAGGAAAGGGTATTTCTAAGGCAGAGTGATTTGTCAGTGGTCTCTCAACCCAGGCCGGTATGATTTGGGACCACCGCTTCTTCATTACGGTCTGCCCATCGCTGCCTCCCAAGGCTCTCTAGGATTAACATACCATCCTATCCATCAACTTCAAGGCCAGACTCACTGGGAATTCTATGCCTCTACAACTTTCCAAAAGGCTCTCCGATTTCGGACCCCCAGGACCAGCCTCCTATTTGACTCTGTCTTGCCATGTGACCAGATAAGCATCATCCTATAGCATGGGTTTTTTTTTTTTTCCCCTCAGGGACTCAGTGGGCACCATGGAGGTCTGAAGCTCAGCCTCTCAAAGTTCCGAATGCTGCACTTGATCATGGAGGAGTTGGAACTCAGCCACCTAAGAAGCATGGGGCTATTCGCTTACGGGCAAAGTCTCCCTCCGTAGATGGTGCTGGGCTAGTGTTTTCCTGGAGCCTCCGGATGGCCGTGGAGGCTGCCACTGTACCTGTGTGCTCCTGCTATGCTCACACATTCAAATCTGAGAAGCAGAGTCTTTGCAAGAAAAAGTACACATGAAACTGCCTGCAAAATAAACCCTACCTAGGATTGGGGACAGTGTCTGAAACCCCCAGGCAAGGTTTTCTTTTTCCTATTTTCACTTAAAGACACACCAAGATTCCAAACAGAGGACAGAAAGTGAACTCTGTGCTTTCGTTTGGTGGCAAAGCTCTTAAATTACTTTAGGTTTCTGCCGCCTTCGGGGAGTGCATCCTGAGCTCCAGGTTGGGCTAGGTGCACTCTTTCCCTGGGGCCCATCACACAGGATTGCTGCCCTGTTTTAAAGATGTGCCTGCATTTCCAAGTTGCGGGTTTTTTTTTTTAAAGCGCTCAATGCTGTAGCTGAGTCAGCTGTGATGTTTCCAGGATCGGCCACAGTGCAGAGGGTCAGTGGGCCGCAGCAAAGGCTCAGCATACCAGTGTCTGGCTTTTGGTCCTGTTTGCCTGTACAGGGCTTAGATGACATTCCAGGAATAAACTATACAACTCTCAGCAGCCTACTTGCTGGCTAGCCCGATTCTGGGCATTCAAATGGCCTCAGCAGTGTAGCCAGACACTGAGTAGGGCCTAAAAGTTGCCGACCACTGATCACGAACAGGGTCTGTGCAAAGTGCTTGCCTTCCATCATCCCCGAAACGCACGCAGCACAACGGCTATTTTAAGATGGTAACTACTACTGTCCCTGATTCACAGGGGAAGAAAATAAGGCTTAGTCATACAGCTAGTGTGGTAGAGCCTGGATTTGAACCCAGCAGGGAGACAGATTCTTCTGTTGAAAATCCCCACCACCTTCTCCTGACTGCCATCTAATTAGGCCTGAGCCTGACATCTTAGAGCTGACACAGTGGTTCCTGTGACAGCACCAAGAGTAAAACCTTTAGAATCTGAGGACCAAATGGAACCCAGAAAAAAAAATATCCAGTGAGACGCCTCCCCTCTGCAGAGATTATAATGCTAAGGGGGAAAGTGACTGCAGGATAGGATTCCCAAGTGTGAGCCTCCCAGTGGAGCCCTGTCTATATCCCTAAGCTTCTCCCCTCAGGGGAGACTTTTACTGATTAGCATTCTCATCAATGAGACAGTGAGGCTGGACTCTGTTCTGGGGGGTAAATGCTTAGGGAAAATTTACAGTTGCACTTGTGGACAGTTGAGGCTAAAGTCTACTGTTCTGATTAGGAGTTGGCTGGGGACCTAGCTGGTAACCCTGAATGCTCTTATAAAGATCAAATGAGAATATTTAGATAAAACACTGTGCCAGGCACTCCAGGGTGGCACACACAGTGAGTGGCCATACACCCTCCTCTTTCTTAGTTCCTAGGAGAGAGAACATGGTTCTGTGACCTCTGGAATCCTGCAGGAACTGTCCCCAGGTGGTCCGGATTTGGGAGTGAGAGATTGGAATGGCAGAGGGTGACCTCCGAGCCCTACAACTCCATGCAACTCCAGGGGCATCGATCATCCCCCCATTTGCTCATACGACCTCTTCTAGTGACTTCAGAAAGCCACTAGAGATGAGGCATTCCTCCCTCCATATTTGCTGGCTTTCACAAAAGGCAGCATCCTCATCCATTCGATGTATATGACAATTGAAGCTAATAGGGAGAGTGATATTAACCCAAGGTCCAAGACCGAACTGATAAAGATGAGATTCCCACCTACCCTCCACTGGATTATAGAGCCACAGACCTCTCTGTGATGCCTCCCTGCCTCGAAAGGAGATACAGACATTGTAGGTGCTTTTAGAGAAGCCCGAGTTAACTGTGCCCTACCATTCATCCCCTCCATGGCCCGTGGGACCTCATGTCATTAAGAAGGATGATCAGGGAGCTGACTTGGACTTGGTGTTGAATACTGTCCCAGTTAAGCAGCACCTCAGGATCCAGGAGAGGCAGAGCTCAGAGTACCAAGACCCAGCAACAAGGTTTGCAGACCTGCCTTTCTTTGGGCTACTGAAAAGTACCAGTGCCTTCTCTGTAGGACAAAGAACCTACAAGATAAGCAGAAGCCCCTTCTGCTTCCAGTCCATCATGCAAACCTGGTCTTATCACCTGGGATCTGCACCTGAGAATGTCTTTCTACAGTCCTCAGCCAGTTTGTCTCTGAGGACTGGACCAGAAGCCTGACCCTTTCTTCCTGGGTCTCTCTGCATATACTCCCAACCAAGATGAGATGAAGCAGGTCCACTATCGCCCTAACACAGCTTTGGTCACCAGTCAGCAAAAGGTGTGTGTTGTGCCCCCACCTGTAGTCGGAATACGTTAAACGTCAGAACTTGGATATTTAAGTGTGGAACTGTTTAGAACCCTTCTGTGATCTGCAGTGGCTTTCTGAGCATTAAGCAAACCAAGCCTGTCATTATCTTTTCCCGATTGTTTCCCGTCTCCTTGTTCCTGTAAGCAACTTTCTGCCTGTTGAAAAGGAGACCTACATTGTATGCTTTGGGCCCAACAAGGTCGCCCGACTCCACATGGGCACCTAAACTGTCCCACCGCTAATGGGCAAGCCACAGCTGGAGAGAGGCAGCTGCCGAGCAGGCTCCTGACAGGGACATATGTGAGCTTGGTATCCCAGCCACCTTTTCACAATCCTCCCCATCGCTCTGAAGTCCTCAGACTGCCCTAGCAGCAAAGCCCTGTTATTTGTTCTTTCCTAGAGACTCCTTGTGTCCCAGGACCTGTGCCTGGGGGCTCTACCACCTGGACGTAGCTGATTCCTTTTGGCTTGCAGAGGTTTTAAGGATGGACAGGTAAATCACTGTCTCCCTCATGGTTAGACTCCCAGGTTAGCACCTGGCAAGGCATGGCTATTCCCAAGGAGACATGCACGAGTGTAAGTACCCTTGCTGGATGCACGAGGCTGCACCAACGTCCGCCCTCACGGGAGCGGGAAGAGCCTCCCAACATTTCCGCCCACCCCAGAGAACGCAGTTTTCTCCACCTGTGAATCTGCCTCATCTTGCCCCCATATATTCCCTAGAAAAGAAGGGTACACATACCCCTGCTGGGGGACAGCACTCACTCAGGCTGCTGCCCCTGGGTCTTCCCACCAACCCTCCCACGAGGTTCTTAATTCCTTGGATGCATGAGGTTGTTCAAAACCCTCATGGACACTGGATTTGGAACTAAGAGAGACACACGTTTCATCCCAACACAACACCCAGTACCCCCAAACCTATCCATGGGAGCAAATGGAGGACAGTGTGCTTACCTTTAGAGGGTCGCCTTTGTTTGGTCTGCAGGGACGAGAAGGTACCCATGACGGCCCCCATGGCAGCGAAGACTTGTGTGCGACTTGGGACCCCTGGCCCTGTCTCCTCCCTCCCCTGAAAAGAAATCGGTGTGGACTGCCCACTTTGAATTGGAGAAGAGGAAAAGCAAGAAAGCAAAAAGCTCCGGGCAGCTCGCCTGCAGCTTGGTATTCAGAAAGCGTGGGGCCGGGGCGCCTGGAGCTTGTGGCTGCTGCCTTCTTCAGCCAGGCACATGCACTGACTCCCAGGGCCAGAAGCTCTCGGGAGCTTTCACAGGCGCCCCCCGGTGCGGGCACCCAACCTGGCCACTGGCCTCTCCGAGGGCCGAGTCCCGAGCCCCAAAGCCTGCCCGATGTTGGACACGGGGCCGGCGTGCCCGCCCGGCCGAGGCTGCCGAGCCCGCGCCGCGTGCGGTGCGGGAGCTGCGCTCCGCCCGCCCGCCCCTGCTACCACCCGGCCGCTCCGCCCCGCGCTCAGACTGGATCTCAGGGGACCGAGTACCAATCATGAATGAACAGCGCCAGGGACTGGTGCGGAGTGGAGCGGGGCTGAGAACCCGGTGCGGGGTGGGGGTGTGGGGGTGGCGGAGGCCGCCGCGGGCACTGCGGAGGGGCGGGGTGGGGACCTGGCCCTGCTGTCTATACTGTTCTACTCCAGGCTGTGTGCGACACCAGGGATGTCCTCCTGGGCAGACAGATGCGGTCAGGCACCTTGCTGGTAGGTGCAGCTTGGGAAGGAGGAGGCAGCAGGTGACCGCCCCCCCCCAATGAACATGAATGTGTGTGTGTGTGTGTGTGTGTGTGTGTGAGAGAGAGAGAGAGAGAGAGAGAGGGGAGAGGAGAGAGAAGATTTCAGTTGGCTTCAGGAGTTAAAAATCATTTAACCACTGCCTGCTTTCTGGGGTGGGGGAAAGTCTGCCCCACCCAAAGAGAGTTGTCATCAAAAAGAAGGGCTCCTCTGAACTCTGTAGAAGGTGTTGGGGACTTAAAGAATCCCGCAGGACCAGGGCTCATTTCAGTGACAGAAAGTGGGGGAAGTGGGAAGAGAGAAGTAACTGCAGGTCCCCTTAGGCCCTTGCTGCCCCATCCCCTTTTCGGTCTCTCTCTCTCTCTCTCTCTCTCTCTCTCTCTCTGTGTGTGTGTGTGTGTGTGTGTGTGTGTGTGTGTGTGTGTGTGTGTGTGTGTGTGTGTTTTTCTCTCACCTGCAGATCCGCGGGGGGGGCAGTACTTGAATTAGGGACCCAGGGGCTAACTCTTCAATTTAGAAAGCAATCTCCCTTCCATGACCTTCCCTTCAGGTGACAAGGACCCTCAAGCCTCACTTCAGCTTTCTATTGAAAAGGCAATGATTGGGGACCTGTGGCCTCACCTCCTGGTAGCAGCTGATGACAGGTGTCCCCCTAGAAAGCTCCGGAATTTCTTCTTCCCCAGCCTAGCCGCCTGTCTGCCCTGTGTGCCTGGACTTTCACTGAGAATTCCATGTGCACTTGCATTGAGAATCCCCGACCCCCACTGTTCCCAGACCCCTGACCAGTCATTTCCTTTGCAGCACCAGACACATGCTGTGTTTGGAGCTCAAAGCATCCCTCAACATATGGCTTCAAAAACCCGCACACATATATGCTATCATGAACATATGGGCACAGGTCCCTCAAGCCCACACAGACATTGAGATGTTGCACACAGACTCCAAACCCATAATACACACAGGGGGTGGGGGAGATGCAGCTGTTAAGACCCCAGCCAAGACCCTCGTATGTGCTCATGGTGCAAAGAGCCATCAGCTTTCTCACGCACATTAAACTTGCACATACAGGAGTGCGGTCTGACTCCAGGCATATGGGACCTGTGAGGAGCTACCTCTCTTCATCCAGCCCATTAGCTACCCTTCAGGGCCACAGGTGGCCAGCACCTTGGCTCGGGGACTCAGAAGAGCATGCTTCACCTCTGCAGCTCTTAACCCTTGCTTAGATCCCAACATGAGTCCTGTTTTGTGCAGCCGGGACAGCACACTCAGTGTTATGTGCACCTCCCGTTTGCATTGCCCACTGCTGGAAATATATCACCCATGTGATGCCCACAAAAGCCCCCTAGGCTACGTCACCGTGGAGAGACACCGAGGCTTGTTCAGAATTAGGAACCTGTCTGAAGTTGTTCAACCAGAACTTGGGGCTAGAATTCATTACCGAGGACTTTCCCTAATCTCCTAGGGTCATTCATGTTAGCAAATGAGGGACAAGGGGACCTGTGGCCTGAAAAGCCTGCTCTGAGTTCCTCCCAGTTCAAAGCCTCTGCTGTCTACCGGGTATCTGGAGCTTGCCTGAGCCTTTCCCCTGCAGTGTTGGATGGCAATGGACATAGGGGGTAGTTCCTGTCTCTTTCTTGTCCTCTGGGAAAGGTAGGGAACCCTGAAGTTGAGGTTCCCAGAAGATAACTAGTCTAGTGGGACTCAAGGGACAGAGGAGGGCCTTGATGAAGAGAACATGGTATGGCCCCAGGCATCTTTACAAGTTCCTCAGGGATATCACATTGAGGGAGACATACCAGACTGCTCCCCATGACTTGAATCCTCACAAGCAGCAGAGTGTTTGAGAGGTTACCAATGGCCAGGATGGTAACAATGGCCAGGATGGCCACCTTGCTACAATCCTCTGAAGAAGCAGCCTACGGGGGAATCCCTAGGCTCTACGGACCAGACATGGCTAAGTTCTTCGAGAGATGTAGGTTTGGTTGCCTCTGAGCCACGGGAATAGCATGAAGTTACCAATATGAAGTTCCAGCTTCTGAACCTTTTGTAGCCTGGCTTTGTCTACAAATTCTTCCCATCAGCTTTTTGGGGGATCTAGTCACACAAGCCCTCCCTATTGCCCAGAGGTACCCTCTAGGGCCCTGCTTCAAGCCCCTTGCATATCCTCTGCCTAGAGTATCCCACATCCCTTTCTCTTTCTGGTAACCTTCTGCCCATCTTTGAACTATTTCACAACTCATCACCACCAGGAACCTCTCCCGGTGCCCAGCCAGTGCCTCCTTTGGAGTTTCCATAAAGAAGCACCTGAGGCTTCCTTTTCTTACCTCACATTCTTCAATCTCATTGTCTTTTGTCCCATTTGGCTTTCCCTCTGCTCTGCTATAGCGCTCCCCTATCTGTTCAGCTGCTGGTCTGACACAGATGTAGTCGCTCTGTTTGGGAGGGTGGGAGGAAGGAAAAAGAGCTTTCTGTTGTTTGCTTTGTTTTTGGCTAGGATCTTAGTTACTTTGTTTTAACTTTGAAGAGATACAGTGTCCAGGGCGACTAATAGCAGAGAGAGTTCAGAGGGTGAGTTCTTGCCCTTTATGGCAGGCAGCATGGCAGCCGGCAGACAGGCAACAGGCAGGCAGGTATGGTATTGGAGTACTAGCCGAGAGCTTACAGTTAGGCACAAGCACAGATAGCTAACTGGGAATGCTGTGGGCTTTCGAAACCTCAAAGTCCAACCCCGGTGACACACCGCCTTCAACAAAGCCACGCCTCCTAAACCTTTACAGTCCCACCCACTAGGGACCAACAATTCAATATATATGAGCCTCTGGGGGCCATTCTCATTCAAACCACCGTGCTCCGTGATCAGTTAATTACTAAAAATGGATGACTGCTAGATTATTCTTGACCATTTAAGAAGCACCCTTTCTCAAGTGAACATTCATTCCCTCCCTCACTCATTCAACAACTGTTTGTGACATATCTGCCCACCCGCAACCAAGTAGTTACTCTCAAAATAGTCCATTCATTCTTGATATTACCCTAAGGGGTAGGTATTACCCACAAATCAATGCCACACACACCACACACAACGTGCAACAAAAGGCCAGACCTCATGTGGTACACATTCACAAAGTCTGAGGAATAATACATGGAGAAGACCATCAAGAAAGAAGAGGGAAGCGAGGAAAAAGCAGCCCCTCTCCTCCCTCTTGGGAACTTGCACAACAGCAGCAGACGATGTGGGGAAGGAGATTGCGGGCAGGCAGGTAGGGTATGCCCAGGAGCTGCTCAAGAAGCACATGTCAGTCACCCTGGCTGCAGGACTTACCTGGGCTGCAGTCTCTGCCAGGAAGTGCTGGCTACCATGAGAGACTCATCCTACCTGATCCAACCTGAGCTTCAGCATGACTTGTCCCTCTGCTCTGCAGCTGAGCTGGCTTGTTTGTGCCCCATTCTAGCTCTGACTCCTCTCTCATCTGTCCTACTGTGCACTAATTTTTTTTCCTCCATCTTTATTAAATTGGGTATTTCTTATTTACATTTCAATTGTTATTCCCTTTCCCGGTTTCCAGGCCAACATCCCCTAACCCCTCCCACTCCCCTTCTATATGGGTGTTCCCCTCCCCATCCTCCCCCCATTACCACCCTCCCCCCAACAATCACGGTGAACTAATTTTTTGTGAGTCCCTAATTTGTTACATGAAAACTGTAACCCCTAGGCTGGGTGCATTTGGAGACTGGGTCTCCAGGTTAAATAAAGACAGAAGGGTAGCACTCTGATTTTATAGACTCTGCCTCTGTCTTAAAGAAAACGCACACACGAAGGGAAGCAGATCCACTCCGTGTGCCCTATATGCACAAAGATGGGTGTGTTTACAGGGATTCTGTGGCCATTTGTGATCAGTGACTTCAGCCCTCGGTTATAGACTTCCTGAGTCTGGGACTGCAAGAGACAGTTCCCTATTGCCTGAGCCACCTTGACTATAGGGCATAGTGCTCAATCTATAACTTCAGAATGCACAAGAAGCAAGGCATGAGCTTCTACATAGCGCTCCTTCAGAGCATTCCTCCGAGGCTGTTCAGGGGGAAGGCGTGGGTGGTCAGAGGTCTATGGGAATCTTGGGAAAGGATGTCAGTGCTTATCTGAGCATATTTAACATATAGCCCGTTCTCACCCCCTCCTCTGGTCATTCTTCTGCTCTCTCCCCTTTCTTTCCTTCCTAACTTCATTCTTTTCTTGTCCACCTCACCTTTGACCTTTCTCCTTTCTTAGTCCCCTCCTCTTCTTTTTCCTATCCATTCTTCCCTCAACCTCACATCTTCCTATCCATCAGGTCAATGGCAGTTCCTCCCGCCACAAACAGAAGTCTGGAGTACGGAAGCTGATAGAACCGAGTTCAGATCCACCCCACCCCCCACCTACCTTGCTGTGTGACACTGGGAGTGCTGAGCCATTTCTCTGAGCTCATTATTCATCGTGCACATTATTCGGACATTTCCCTCACCCTGCTGCTGTGAGGTTGGTGAGACACTTCTTGTAAAGCCCTCACTATGCACCTAATACAGAGATATGCTTGTGACCAAGGGTGGCTACCTGCTGGGCCTGCTGCTGTGGGCCAGGCATGGTGTTGCATTAATGGGTACAGAACCCAGTAAGCCTCAGCCTTCCCTGTGGTTTCCATCTTGGCTCTTCGGCTGTCGGGTAGGAAATCTATTCTCGGGGTCCCCATCTGGTATTAAAAGACCGAGATTAGTGAAAGCAGAGAATGCGGTTGGCACCTGATCATGTGCGGTTCAGCGCCACGCACGCTCACTGCTTCTTGTGTCGTTTCCCAAATGTTCCGCATGCATAAGTCGGCCTCCTCAAATAGACGGGAAGCCTTAGGAAGCGAAGGCAGAGGTTCCTGCTTTGCACGCGTACCTGCTCCCCCTCACCCCATTCCCCACCCATGAAGGAGCTCCGAGCCTCCTCAGAGGCTACAGACAGTCAACCTGACACCAGTCAAGATGTAAAGATGACTTCGTCACTTAGCTCCCAAGGTCGAGTCCCTTCTAGTGAGTGTGTCTCTGTGTCCACTTCCTCATCTGACACGTGAACGTAGCCACTTCGTGGGCTGGCATGAGGACTGGGAAAGACCGAAAAGAGAAAGGACATTGACACCCTCGCCGAAGCACATGGCGGGTGTGTTGTCATACATTCGGGGTCCAGTTATCATCCAGTCATCGATTCTACACATGTTCACTAAACAGCATGTAGCTGAGTCTCACTGTATCCTGATCACACTAGTCCATACCGAGTAAGAGGAAGCAGGAATTCCTGAGCTCAGGGAGCTGCTAGTATGTGACTACAGATTGCCCATTCCTCAGACTAACCTCTCACAGTCTCAGTTCATGCTGGAAGGAAAGAAGGGGGCTGGAGAGTTCGGGGCGTCAGATACTCAGAAGATCTTCACAGGACACATCTGTGCAGACTGATGCTACGGGCCTGGTGAGGCTTCATGCCAGGGATGTGGAAAAAGCTTTCAGGTCAGGTTGTGAGTTCCAGACTGGCTATGTGGCCTTGGGAGAAAGCCTCTCCCTGTCCCATCACCTTTCCCCAGCCATGCGGAGAACATCAGTGACAGGAACAGGGTAAAGCAAAGTGACCATAATTATCATAGTCACTGGTGGGGGTCTCCAGAGCTAGATAGCAGTCCTGACTTAGAAAACGTCACTCTGTGCCTCAATTTCCCCTGAGGGTTCCTTTTGCTTACATCTCCTCTGTCTCCCCGGGAAAGAGAAGAGAACTTTGAACAGGACTTGGGCTCAAGAGGAGAATCCTCCCAGGCCGTGTCCCCGTGCTTCAAGCATGGCTTCATCTGTCGGAGTTGATCATGTTCTCTTGGGAGCAGAACTAATGTGAGCTTCAGGGAAAGGGAGGAGGGGGCTGGGGATACCCAAACGCACAGGCTCTGACACGTGCCCTGAATGGCTGCACTGCCCCAAGGGATCCCCCTCCGTACTCTGGCACTGGTGCAGGCATCGCCAGGGCCGGGTGAGTTCAGACAGAGTGCAGCCACCCACGCAGCTGAGATGCTGGCAGAGGCTGCTAAGTCGCCCAGATCCTGCGGAGGAGGGGGATTCCTGGAGCCCAGAGGCTTGGTGCCCACAACTACACTAGAAACACTTCGTGCACCTTGATGGAGTGGCTTTCCAGGGGTGGGCGAGGGAAGATGGGTGGATTTGGATCTGTTCCAGTACAGTACCAGGGGACACTGTCCACCTTTCCTCCTAGAGCAACTGTGTGTGCATGAGCATTCACTTGGCCTATGCAGAATCCATGGCTGTCCCACAAAGCACATTTGTGGGCATCCGGTTAAGAAACTCTACCAGTGGAGGAGGGATGGAGGAAGGGGCATGACCTGTTTGCCTCTGAGCTGTGTGACTTCGACTTTGTAAGTCCTAGTATGCATATCTATAAGATAGGTATGGTCACATCTTGGGTTAACTGAGGGCAGCATGTAAGGGCTTCTGTGAGTGGTTTGGAGGGCTGCAAGGCTCAAGGTCATTGTCACATTGATGGTGACCTTCATGCAGTCATCGGTCACACGAAATGAAGGTGCTGAGTGAGCGCCTTTTGCTTGTCACAGCCGAGCCTGCCTTGGGGAGGACAGGTCTGTGCTTACTGTGCCGCTCACAGTCTCAGGGGATGAAAACCTGACGAAGAACTGTCACATGCCAGCCATCAGAATCCCCTCTCTGCGTGTGCCATCCAGGATACCAGGATTGACTCTGGCCACTGTCCAGCCGCACTCAGAATCCTAGGATGAGTACACTGTTGAGACCGTCAAAGTCAGAAATCTAAGTCAGCTCAGGAAGGTGAGAGTCACAGGAGAGAGGAACCACACACAGAAAAGAATGAGAGTCAGAGGGTGTGGAGAGTCAGGGATGAGGGTCTGAGCAGGGATGGGGCAAAGGTGAGGGAGGCTGAGGGTCACCATGCCTTGTCTCCCTGGGGTATTGAACTTTGTGGCAGAGTGCAATGTGAAATTCGCTCAGAGTTTCTTGTCTTTATCAAGTATGTGCCGAATGTGGTTCCCTCTCACCTCCTTTGGGCAAGTGCGTTCACTCCCCAGTACCACTCTTCTCTGGTTATGTAATCGCTACATTAACGAGGGCAGCCATCCTCCTTGGAGTTCTTAGCATGTTCCAGTCACATGCCGAGCCTCACTTAATCGTCTCGATAGCCTCATGCGGCCAATGCGTTCATCAGCTCTCATTTAGCACACGAGGTACTGACTGCACAGAGAGGGTGCTAGCCTGTCCAGCGTCATATACAAAGTGACTGGTGGAGCGGGCCTGCAGTTCAGTACCTCTGTTTCTAGAGCTCCCAGTTTTCCCTCCTGCCACTCTGAACTGACTCCTCCTCTGGGCAGGCAGAAGCATACGAAGGGCTAGCAGAAGTGCAACATTTTCTCAGGGCTGAAGGACAGAAGCCAAGTGAAGGTGCAGGGTCCCGGAGCCTCCGAACGACAAGTCTAACTCTCAGGGCTCCCCCCGGCACTCTAGGGCTGCAGCCATGTCCACAGCCTTCTAAGGAATGTGCTGGATCTGTTTCCCTCCCTCAGATCCTACAAATGAAGATCCAGGAGGAAGAGATCAGGGAGGGAGGAGGGAAAGGCAGCCAGAGGATCGGATGATCAGTGATAACGCCAGCTATGGGCGGATGGATGCGCCCAGCGTCAGAGAGCAGCACTGAACCTGTCAGGATGATCCAGTTCTCAGGGCTCCGCAGCTGTCTGGGAGTAAGGCAGCCCCAGCAGAGTGAGGGATAGAAGGACTCCTGTCACTATTGTGCTAAGAGCTGACTCTGGGACAAGCTCCGATGAAACATGGGAGTATAAAGCTGGAGGGAATCTTCATGGAATTTGTTATTTCCTGTGATGTCATACCCAGCTCCACATTTGAGACCTGTGGACTCTCCCGCCTGGGCTACATGATAGATAGAAACAGTGGGTTATTTTCCTGGGCTTTTGACTCACGGAGGTTTAGCATGCAATAAAACCCCGGGAGCAGTCTACTGTTATCAGTAAGAGAGTAGCTGAGGGAGGTTCATCCTTGACAATTGCAGGGGGAGCCTGGGGGTTGGTATCTGCCTTGCACATTGGAAGCACAGCCTCCAGTAGGGTGTGGACGCTGAGAGAACTCCAAAGACTGGATATGGCTGGAGTGACGGAATGGGCTCCTTTCTGTGTAGGAATATTATACAGCTGCAGGCCTCATGCCTGCACCAAGCAAGAGAGTCCCAATCTGTCCCTTCTGGGTGAATCTGGTGAGAACCATCATGTCTCCAAGCCAGAGAGTAGCTGGCTCAGAAGCCACAGGGAGCTAACAAATGTCTGGTCTAGGCTGAGAGGCCCCAGCTGTGACCCACTGGCATAGTGATCAGACTGGGCAGAACAGGAGCTGTCTGGGGCTGCACACCTGAGGCGAGGCCTACCTTTACTGCAGTGTACTCTAAGCCTACTCCAAACAGGTGTCTTGAACTATTTCTCTTATCACTGAGAGAAATGGGAGCTTGGAACAGAAATTAAAGTTCAGCCATTTGAGAAATAGACAGAGCAGTGTTGCTGGCACATCACGGTGAGCTCTGGATACGGAGAGTCTGGCGGCAGCCCCGTGGCAGGCAATGCTCTCTTCTCCATTTCACAGATTGGTAAACTGAGGCATAGATCAACGGCGGCATTTGTCCCAGACACAAACCTCACATGAATTATAGTGTAAGACCCTGTCTGCCTTCAAGGCCCAAACTCTTCTCCTCTCAGATGAGAAGCCAGAGAGGAATGAGGATCCAGGGAGAAGAAAGAGGGAGGTAACTGTTATCATGAAGTGGGATGACCAAAGACATGCACTCCATACTCCAGAATGGCTACCCTGCAGCCCAGAAGAAAAGCTTTTGTCCTGGATGACAACACAAGACCCATGCACATGGCTCAGCACATCCAAGGGCATGGGGGAGTGGAAGGAGGATGAGGGTGAGGATGAGGATGAGGAAGAGGAGGAGGAAGAAGAGGAGGAGGAAGAGGAAGAGGAGGAGGAGGAAGAAGAGGAGGAGGAGGAGGAGGAAAGAAGAGGAAGGAAGGAGGAAGAGGAGAGAGGAAGAGAGGAGGAGAAAGGAGGAGGAGGAAGAGGAGGAGGAGGAAGAGGAGGAAGAGAAGAAGGAGGAGGAGGAAGAGGAAGAAGAGGAGGGAGGAAGAAGAGGAGGAGGAGGAAGAGGAAGAGGAGGAGGAAGAGGAGGAAGAGGAGGAGGAGGAGGAGGAGGAGAAGGAGAGGCAGCAGCTCCAGCAGCAGTGACAGTTCTGGAACAATTGCTACCTGCCTTCCTGAGAAGTCCACCCTTTCCCCAGGAGCTGAGGGAGAAGGTAAAAGGCATGGGAGTTCAAGCTGCTTCTCCCCTCTGTGTATTTAAGTTTCCCTTCCTTGTTCCTGCAGAACAGCCTTAGCAATGGTTGCTCATCAGGCTCATTGCTGCCTCTTGTTTTCCTGTCTTGCACTGAGCTGACCCACGATATCTGAATGTGTTGGGTTCATTCTGGTGCTGGGGTTGCTAATTGAGAGTCCTGAGCTCATTTCTGGGCTGGGATCTTCATGGCGCATTAGTATTCATGCTCACAGCACAGGGCTGCTCCAGATGGGGGATGCTAGGCAGCTGAGCCTCACGTTCAGGCTGATGTGCAATGTAGAAGAGAGACAGTTTGGGAAGAGCCAACGATACCAAGTGAGAGGAAGCTAAGGAAGGCAAAAGACTAAAGCCAGATCCCTACGGGGAACATCCCATGTTTCCGGTTTCTGTAGGATCTGCCATCTGTGATATTATGGCCTCCAAGCTACTCTTTCTCCAGCAATCTAGTCAACTCAGGTTCCTGCTTGGCCTCACTTGTCCTGGGATGACACCAAAGACACAGAGAGAGGTAAGTTGTCGTGAGTCCTGCTCTCAGAAGCTCACAGTCAGTCCTGAGGAGACCATTTGAAGACAGAGATAGATAAGGGCTGCATCAGCTTAGAGAAGAGACATAAAACTTAATTTAGGAAAGAGACACTGAGAGGGCCAATGGACCAGACATCTTTGAAACACCTTCCAAAAAGATGTTTGACTTGAGCCTTGAGAGGCAGTAAGAGTTTGCCAACTAAAGGCTCTTGTCAACAGATGATTTCACGCATGGACCTCCCTTTCTCTAGCACCAAAGGAGTCAGCCTATTTCAAGCTCGTAGAAAGAGCCTGCTGGGCCAGGCAATTGGGCACCATGAATCCCATTATGGATTTCCCCAAACCTACGGCTGGAGAAAGCAGATACAAACACCATGAGTGGCTTCACAAAGTCTATGATTCGTGATTAAAATGAGGGGCTGAGTCAGCCAGAAGCAACTGGATCGTCCTAAAGTTCTGAGGATGGAAACTTCCTCGCTTCTGTAGACAACCTGTCTTGGCCAGCTACAGCCATACCTGAGAAAATCAATGTATAAACACAGAAGGTTTACTGCGCTCTGGGACTATGGTGGTGCACTGTCCTAAATTTTACTGCTGTTGTAAAACACCACAACAAAAGCAACCCCAGGGTAGAAGGTTTTACTTGACCTATTAGTACCGGCCCATCATGGTAGGAGCGTGAGGCATCTGGTCACATTGCACTTGCTGTCAGGAAACAGAGGGATGAATGCTGTCAACTTTTAGTCCATTTTTACTCAGTCCAGAACCCAGCCTGTGAAATGCTGCTTCCTATATTTAGGGTGGGCCATCCTACCTCAGTTTACCTAAGCAGGAAAACCCCTCATAAGCAAGGCCTTATTTTATTTCCTAGTTGATTTGTAGGTCCTGTCAAGCTAATATCAATATAAAACACCGTAAGTCTAGCCCTTGTCAACTCGATGCCCAACCAAGTCACTTTAAAGTCACAACGCTTCATCCTTTGTCCCCACAGGTTCATGCCCATCTCACAATGCAAGATGAGTTTCAGTCCAACTTCAAAACCACATACAGCATTTGACAGTTTCAACATTATTTAAAGGTATGAATGTAGAGTCTCTTCCAAGACGCAAGCGATCTCTTAATTCTGAGTGCCCGTGCAATCAGAAACGAGTTACTTAGCTCAACTATTCAGTGGCACGGAGTAAACATTCTCATTCCAAAGGAGAAGATAGCAGGGATGGTTAGATCAAAGCAACACCGAAACCCAGCTGGTAAGACACTGTACGGGTGATGCTGCCAAGTTCTGCCAAGTTCCCAGGAATGTGAAGAACGGGGATTGGTAGAGAGGGAAAGGTGAAGGGGCCTTGTCCAAGTGAAGCACAGCCTAGCGGTTTTGTGCACGGATCCAAGAAACACACTTCCCAAGGCATTTGCTTTCAAGGAGCAGAGGACCCCTTCGCTGAGTTCTCTGCACAAACTCTCTCCTTTCAAATAAATTTGCATTTTTAAAAGCTAGAGCCTTTTTTGGAGGGATCTTGCACCCTTTCCCCCTCCACACACACACCTACTATCCCAAGTCAGAGGAGGATATTTCTCTTTAACCATGATAGCCTCCTTTGCAGCTCTCATGGCTGTAATTTTTAATGTGTTCAAACTCTTATCCTCAACCAAGTGCACATTTATGATGTGCCCAACTTGAGGCTCTTTTTTTTTCACTATAGACTTGAATAAATGCAGCAAACAGAAGCCATATCCCAGTCTGAATATTTCCCTGCCTCGAAATTTCCTCCATCAAACAAGATAACTAGTCCACTATATTTAGATTCAGCCTTGTGCGAGCTCTCAGAACGCAGACAGAATGAAGCCAAAACACGCCTTTTCTAAAACGTCACACACGTGGTCCTTAGCCCTCTTTCCAGTGAGGCCTTCACTCCCCTCTCAAACCTCGTGATCCAATGCCTCTATTTTCCATGTTCCTTTCAGCATTTGCGAATTCCAAGGCCCGCTTCCAACAGGCTAGCCCAAAGTACCAAACACTTCTACCTTTCGGCCACAAAATATTTCCCAAGAACTACACAGTCAGGTTTATCACAACAATGGTCCCAGCCCCCAGTTACTTTTCTTACTGATATGTTAATATGGCCAGCTCAATGCAACTTGGGGGGGGGGGGGGGGGGGAGAGAGAGAGAGAGAGAGAGAGAGAGAGAGAGAGAGAGAGAGAGAGAGAGAGAGAGAGAATAAATTTTTTCTTCTCTGGAAAACAAGGTCTCTCATGGAGCTCGGCACCCAGTGCTAAAAGGGACTTGGTCTGTCACATGTTTTACAGATGCTCTGGAATGAGCAGAAAGAGAAATAGGCCTGGGACTATACTTGAGGATCTGGGAGGATCCTGGCGTGATTTAGAGTACAGAGACCTCCACTCCCATGACTTTCTCTCTAGAGCTGGACTAAATTTACTCCTCACTTTCCGTGAGGGGCAGCATCATGAAAGAAGCAGAAAAGGATTCTGTCCCCAAATGTTCCTCCTTTCCCTGATTGACTTGGCTATTAGTAAGAAATCTGGCACTAATATGGAATTTCGGCATTAATAGCCGAATCATGAGCCAGATTACCCAGAGTAGTGGGTAGCAAAAGTGTTTTGCTAGGGAAGTGTTTTCCTAGGGTAAGCAGCGGGGGAAAAGGGTACTTCAAGGTGGGAGACACAGATCATGACAGAATCCAAGGGGCGTTATTGATGAGGGAGGTTCCCACGCGTAACCAGCCGCATAAATCCTGGCTGAGGATTCGAACCAGGCAACTTCCTCTTGACCTCTGTGGGAATGTCATCTTCCATTGTGCAATGCCTTCATTCATTCATTCATTCATTCATTCATTCATTCATTCCCTTACTCACTCATTTGTTCACTATTGATTGCTGTCCACAGCGCGCACACCTACACACCTGCTTCTACCTGTTTGTGTTGCGGGCGTCAGCTCACACCCATGACCAGCCCTGACGTTTTTCTGCTTCCTGGAGCCCAGGAATCTGAATTCTGAAGAGGGAAAGACTTTCCTTCAAGAACAGTATTTGGAGGGGCGGTGCATGAATTAGACAGTGGATCGGGAGAGATCCAGGCAGTGTGAGGAAGTGAGCTTGGTGCAAAAAAGTACTCAGAACTATAATGGGGCAGGGCCACAGTGTCCAGAGGAGGCAAAGAGGCCTCAAGGCTCAGAGTCTGAGGTCCCCAGGGCAGGGTTGGGATCTCATTCTTGGGGGCAATGAAAACCCCAAGGAGGCTTCTAAAAATCATTTTTATTTAGAAAGGATCAGAGATTCAAAGGCAGTGCTGGTGACTGGTGGCATCTTGTGCAGTGTGGTTAAATACGTCAGGACCTGCTATTGGCACCAACCACATGCCTGGCTCAGGCCTTACCAGTGCTGCTGGTTCCCACTTGGCTGTTCATATAGTTCTGAACTGTGCCTCCCTGTGGATTTGTGTAACCAGCATCAAATAAGATGTGTGTATGTCTTTGGGTACACAGAAGGATCCCTGTGCTGCCTGGTTAGTCTCTCCTTGCCCTTCACAAAAAGAAAAAATGCTCAGAAGAGAAGCCAGGCTCTCTTCTGAGAGCATTCCCTGGGCCAAAGTCATGGCCTGACTTTGGACGCCCTACAAGGCCTCTGGACAAATACCGTCTGCACGGGTGGGACTTCGTTTAGAAGTCTTCACATTGCAGTAGAAGATCGTAAACAGAGAGGGTCATCAATTCAACCAGAGTCTTGGAGTACTACTACTTACTCATGGCTTCCCAGAGGTATTAATTTAGAGGTTTCTAACAGCTGCCACATGCCCTGTCCCCAGAGTAGAAGAATGGCGTGTCACCTGCCTCAGACAGTCATGGTAAGGAATGGATCAGCAAATGCTTGGGAAATGCCAAGTGTAAAGAAAATGTTTCACCTGAACATGTTGGCACTGGTCCAAAGGTGGTTGAGGAAAACTGTTCTCCTCCACCCTCTCTACCAGAGATGGGAGGGCACAGGTGAACTCCTCAGGAAGGGGCCAAAGGCTCTCCAAGCCTGAAACTCCTCTCCTGTGTGACTGCCTGGCCCATGCTCCTGGAATGTTGTACACATCTCAGGATGTCCAGCATGGCTGTGGCACAGGAGGAATGGAGACCTCGAACCTCCCATGGTTCTGATGAGTCCCATTAAATAAGCTGACTCCCTGAGGCTAGAGGCTAGGTCTGGCTCTGGGCTCCAGCTCCCAGCAGTCCTGAAGGTACCTTCTTCCATATTTGAGCCCTTCTACCTCCCAAATAATTCACAAAGAGAGGCGTGCTTCAGACACAAACACAACTCTGGGTCTAAAATCCCTGCCCTGGATAAGGGACTGTTTTGTGTAGAGGTCTGCTCAGAACTACCTACCCTTGGGTGGAATACTATATAGGAAAAGATGGAGACCAGAAGAGGATGGAGAAGCTTGGGGCCTTTGTCCTTCAGCAGCCATTAGCCCAGGATGGCCACCCCATGCCATGCTCTGGCTAGATCCCGGCAGCCACCAGACAGCCTCATTCCATTTCCGATCACAGACACACGGTCCTGCCCCCTCTGTCTCACAAAGCCTCCCTGTCGTTTCTGGCAAACATTCTTATCTGCCGAAGGCACTGCTGAGGTGATGGCTGGAGCTGCCTCACTCCCTTCTGAACTCTCAGGCTGCTCCACGGAGCTTTGAGATCAGTCTTCCACCTGCCCTAACCATGTCCTCCAGGGGAGGCAGACACAGGCCTCTTCTCCATTGCTAGTGAGAGTCTCCTGCTAAGTCACTGTGAATGTGGGCCTTGCCACAGCCATAACTGCTCCTCCCTACGCTTGTCCACAGAGAAGCATGGGAAGTCTTCAGCGGGCTGCGGGGCCTGTGGTGTGTGTTTTTAGAGGCTTTGCCTGCCCACACGGATGCTCTCTTATGCTCAACCCACAAGCAGCACACTTTCCCACACCCCATACCAAATGCTTTGTGGCCCTGGATCCTGCACTTTCTGGTACACCTCCTCCAGGAAGCCTTTCCTGAATTCTCTAACAACTTCCTCACCAGCGAGAGATGCAGGACGGCCACAGTCCTTACTTTACTTCTAAACTGCAGTTCGTATCACCGCTTTAAAATGCGCATGAGTGGAGGTTTAGATATGTTAGTAAACCGTTTAAGGCAAGGGCACGGGGTGACCCAGTGTGGCCCACTCAGACCTCAGCTCGACCATTGGATGCAGCCGCAGTACCGGAGTTGGGCGTATCTAATTTTTTAAAATTGTGAGCAACAGAAATTGAGTCTAGAAATGATGGGAGGATCTGTGAGGGAGGAGGGGGTTGCTCACCACCAGAAAATGCATAGCAATCAAATCCGTGAGCTGCCGGGACAGTTAAGACATCTTGGCAGCAGGAGCCTACCAGCTGCATTTCCGCAGGGCAGATCAGCCGCCATCACCTCGAGCGCTCAGTTACTCTACTCAGCACGTGCTTGCCGCAAGGAGAATGAGTCTGTGCACCGCTCAATTTTGAGCAGGAGTAATAGGTGGGAGCCTGCCCTTCAACCTTCTTATGAGAGGCGGTGTCCTGGAAGCATCCTCAGGGGCTTTGCGGAGCAAATGGTGGTGAGAGTTGGCCGGGGGGACCACAGGAACTCACGCCACTGAGCAACACTGAAAGTTTAGTCAGTCAGTGAGTGTGTGCATCCAAGGGGTTGGATGGCTATATTTATATCGAAGTGAGGATGTTGGCGCTGCCCCTAGTGTGTCAGAGTCACAGGCTACCTGACGCTACTACACAAAGCCCCAGGAGGAGTAAATGCCCCTCACACAGTTTGTGCTGTGAGGGCTTGGCTAATCCCATAGCTTCTCTTAACGTCACCTGCTTCAGAGTAGACCATCTAGCTTGATGCCTACATATTTCTGGAAGAATGAAATACAATGACACAGGCATTCTGCTCCTTTCGTCTAGGGAAGGTGTCCAGTCTTGACAATAATGCTGGATCTGGAAGAAGGGTGTGAGAATCGTTCCCAGCCCATTCTCATAGTCCTGAGCTTCGAGGGGATGGTTTCCACTACCTCTGGACTATGCATCAAATAAGACCAACAGAGAGCTGGAGCCAACATCATAGTAAAGTCTGTGGCTCACATGTCGGAGGTGACGACAGTGTGAACAACCCAGTGACACTGCCCGTCACGTACGAGCTTGGTTCCCACAGTGATGTACAGTGCACAACACTTGATAATCATAATAAATTACCATGTCTGCCTTGCACATTTACTGTACATCACTCGAGTCATGATTTTACCATGTCCTCCTTCTACTTGTAAAGCAGTTTATGGAAATCAGTGTTCTGAGTTATAGTGGCAGTGGCCTAATCCATTCCCTTTATCACATTCTTTGAAGGCATCGAGAGGCCATGTCAGACGATTGTTCTATCCCATCCAGGTTTGTGTAACTGCATGCCATTGTACTCACTCAATGATGGACTTGCCTAGTGACACAGTTCTCCGGAGACACCCTAGCATTAACCAATATATGCCTGTGATCTGAGAGCTGGGACTGGACCTGTAGCCCAGAGTGTGGGTCCTTGGGTTGAGCTGAGTTGCTCTTTCATTGGGTTCCATGTTTTCTCCTCTTCCTGCACATAGCAGGCAACAGAAGCAGTGCCCAAGCTGTTCTCCATCCCCTGAGAACTGTGTTCTTAGCTGCACCCTCCCAGGCCCATGAGAAGGGAACAGAAGCTCAGCCCCTGAGAGGCGGAGGGTGGGTCCCACCAAGAGGCAGACTTGCCCTAGCTGTTTTGTGGATTCCTGGGGGTGGTTTCCAGAATAGTCCTCACAAACCTACACCACCCTGAAGGTGGGCGCTCTGTGTCTGTCTGTGACTGTAAGAGTGTGTGTGTGTGTGTGTGTGTGTGTGTGTGTGTGTGTTTACTAATTGGCAGGCCTCCATTCCCAAATATCAACTGCCAGGACTGGCCATACCCTGGGCCCCAGGCTGGATTCTGTAGGCTGCAGTTTGGAATACAGACATTGGAGGTTGAAAGAAAGAGCAAGGCTGCCATGGTGAAGGAAGGGAGGGTGGCAGGATTCTTCAAGGCCTTGGCCAAAGGGCCAGCAGGCTACGCACATATAGTCAGACAGGGGTGTGAGGAGCCCTCCCCCACACTGGTGTGACTTAAGAGAAGGAAGGGGAATGGCAATGGGAGTTGTGGACAAGAAAGTAAAGAGAGTCCAAGTCAGAGCGATGACGCACAAAAGAGACAGAGAGGAGGAGTGAGGGACTGGCGAGTAGAAAGATTGAGAGTATAAGGATCACAGGAAGAAGAATCCGGGTGGAGGGAGATTTAGAAGAAGAAGAGAAAGGGAGGGAAAGAAGAAGAAGGACAAGGGAAGGTAGAGAGAGGGAACTTGAGAAAGGAGAGGGAGAGAGGCAAACTAGAGTTAGGAAAGACATGGGTTGGATAGGCATGCAAGGACCACGGAGCAGAGCAGGAGGACCAGCGAGCAGGCCCCTGCCAGCCTCCACTGTTGTGTGAAACAGACTCCAAGAGGAAGCCAGTGCCTGGCTAGTGTCTTTTGACTCTCCGATGTGACATGTTCTAAATGATCTATTAAAGCAGAGTGAATTCTACAAATGCCTCCGCCCACCACCACTCCCTGGGGAAAACACACTATATTTGTGAAGTGACTCATCACGGCTGCCGCAACCCCTGGAGATCGGAGGCAGAATGTTTCTCACGAGTTCACCTTCAAAAGACCACAAGACAGCAGGGACGAGCCAAGAGGGGCAGGAGGGCATGGGAAAGCGCGATGGACGAGTGAATGTCAACCACATTGGGATTGTTGCCATTACAAATGGCCAGAGGCACAATGCAGTAGTGATGGCAGGATGTTGCCAGCCTGTCAGTTTGCCTTGACATGCATGCCTTTCTCTCATGACTTCTTGAGGCAAATATCACTGGAATGACCAGAGACCATAACAACTTCCTGTTTGACTTGGAAGCAAAGGGATGAGCTGGGAAATGGTTGCTCTTCCTTCATTCAACGCTCATTTCAAGCTGTGGCTGCACTTCCTTCCTGAACATTGCTGCATTCCCAGGTAGGGTGACGTGTTCTCATTATCATTAGCATCTTTTGTGCCAGGAGACCCAAAGCTCTGTTTGTTAAAAATGGTTATTGGTCTGGCTCCCCATCTTATGCTCAGCATCCTGTATATGAGTAAGGAGTAGAGAAATAGAACCGAAAAAAGTACATCAAATTTTAAAAGAAGGTTTATTAATTTAGATTATATGACTAGAGAGCAGACCCAGGAGAAGAGAATGCAGGAACTACTCATCACAAGAGGCTGGTAGCCTCAGAACGAGGAGCACAGTTGACACAGATCCTGCCCAACATTGAAGGCAGCTGCCATGACTCATGTTGAAGGGTTAAAGGAACTGGGGCCGACGTCCATGGAGAATGGCAGCAGCATTGTGTCGGAGAGAATGGAGCTTATCATGCTGGGTAACTTCCTCCTTCCTCTTCTTTCTATCTGAACCTCGAGCTGTGGGATGTGGCTGCCCATTCACAACTCCTCACACCTTAACTAGAGGGCATATCCGTGCGTATGCCTGGCTAAGCCCCTAGGCATCTCTCAAACCAATCAAGTTGGCACAGTCAACCACCACACCTCTCAAAAACACTATGGGATGGGGACTGGGGAGATGGCTTGGTAGATAACGTAGTTTGCACAGGAGCATGAGACCAGATGCCTCCGTACGCACAGGAAAGCCAGGCTCAGTGGCACATACCTATAACCCCAGTGCTGAGGCAGAACGACAATGGATCCCAGGGGCTCCTTACCAGCTACTGTCTTTGTAGCATGGAGCATCCGATTCAGTGAAAATACCCCATCTCAAGAAAGATGGAGACGAGATTGAGAGAGATATTCTGATGCCAACCATACATATCCAAATTGGTTAGCACACGGGTATTTCACAAACACACGCATGCACGCACATGTGCACCAACATATAAACAAACATGTCTGTTTGTAATCTGGTGGCACTGTGTGTTTATCCTTTGACAGACTTTCTAATATCCTCTTGCAATAGATAGATGTTTTTGATTACCAAGTCGACTGGACTTAGAATCTTCTGGATGACCTACTTCAGACATGCCTATAAGGACGCCACCAGAGGGGTTTGGTAAGACTCCACCCTAAACATGAGTAACCCTGTCTCATGGGTTTGGGGCTCAGACCAAATAAAAGGGGAGAATGAGAAAGTGAACTGAGGACCAGTAGTAATCTCTCTTCTCCTCCATGTTGGAGTGTCTCCTTTTCAACTGTGAGCCAACCCAAATCTTTCTCTTTTCAGTTGTTTCTTGTTAAATATTTCGTCACAGCAAAGAGAAAAGCAATGACCAGCATATAAGGCAAGTGAAGCTGGGAGACACTTGGTAACTGGTCTGAGGGACACAGAGAGGTGACATCAAGGAATCTGGAAGCCCACATAGCTCATTGACAGACATTTGCTAAACCTATATATTTGTCATAAAGTTATAAAGATTTGTACTCTTCTTTGACATGTTGACCTCATAAAATAAGCTAGAGTTCTTAAAAAAGAAAGAGTAGCAAGGTCTTAGGGAAGAGCTCAGTCCTTGAAGTGATTGCTTTGCAAGCATGAAGATAGGGTCTGATTCATGGAAGCTGTATATTTAATAAGAATACCACAGTAAGGTGAAATGTTCTTCACTTGATCTTAGCCAAAAGGCCGAGAAGCGATGAAATGTTCTTATGATTCTAGCACTGCAAGCCACAGGCAGGCAGGCTTATGGAGATTTCTAGCCAGCTAGCCTAGTTTACTTGGTGAGTTCAAGACCAGTGAAGAACTAGTCTCAAAAAAAAATTAAAAGAAAAAAGTAAATGATGGAAGTTATCCGAGGTTGTTCTCTGCCTACACACACACACACACACACACACACACACACACACACACACCCCACATATACACACATAATAGCACATACATGCACGTGCACATACACACACATGCACACACCACACATATACACAATGCACCACATATACACATATAAACACACACACATGCACAGACTACACACTCGCACTACACACCACACATATACACACATATAACACATGCATGCACATACACACATACCACATACCTACATCATGTACACAAACATACACACACAAACCACACACATACACATAACACACACCACACACACATAAATACACACCACATACACAAAACCACACACACATACAGATACATATAGACACACACCACATAAACATACACATACCACACACATACACATGCACACACATACACACACACACCACACAAACATACATGTACCACACACATACATGCACATACACACATACATATACCACATACATATATACACATAAACTACACACACATATATACATACACACACACCCCATACATATATACACAGACTGCACACACATGGGCTTACACATACATATACACTCATTAGACACACACAGAGAGAGAGAGAGAGAGAGAGAGAGAGAGAGAGAGAGAGAGAGAGAGAGAGAGAGAGAGAGAACTTGGGAGGCTAGATATGTCCATCTGAAAGACATGACAGGCTGTTGTATGCAGGTCTCTGCAGAAGCCTAGGGACGGTCGTCAGTGTGCAAGAGTTGCATTGCCTCCTGTAGGTATGGGGCTAGCATTTTTTGTCTTTAATCTTCAATCCAAAGATGCCTAGATTTGGACCACTGAAGATCGCTTCCATTGCAGCTTGGACTCCTCCAAGTACTCCAGCGTCACTGCAATTTGGGTCCCCATGAAAATGACAGGCTACATCCATAAACTCCCAGCTCAGCAACCTTCCTGTGAACACTCAGTAGCCAAACTGCTCTTGTTCGTCTTCGGAAGCAAGGCTAGTAACTGAAAGGGATGAAGAGCTGTTTTCCCTAACCCACGCTTAAAATTTAGAATTTAGGCTGTTTACCTGAACACACTGCCCTTGAAATGTGTTTGTTTTTCTTAATATTAAGAAGAAAAAACCCCAAGTCTTCAGGAAGAGCCGTGCAGGGTAGAAACACCAAATGCTGAGTGCGCCAAGCCCATTGCTACAAATGTCACCAGAGCTAGTCCACGCAGGACGGAATTGGTAGAAAAAGACTTTGGAAGAAGGGAATGGAGAGATGAGGACCACAGTTCCCTTCCTAGCACCCACATCAGACGGCAACTCCAGTAACAGGGGCTCTGATGCCCTCTTCTGGCCACCATTGGCATCTGCACTCATGTGCACAAACCCAGACTCATACACACATAGACATTTGATTTAAAAAAATAAAATCTTTTTTTTTAAAAAAAACTTCAGGTGTTATTATAACATATAATAACCTGACCTTGTACCTTGCTTGAATTGCAGTGTACTAGATGAAATATGGATATTGGAGACTTAAACTATCCATGTTCATATACCATGCCCGAACTCCCAACGTCCAAGAATCATGGTAGAAGAGGCAGGGGAAGGAGTGTGAGAGCCAGAGCCAGTGGGTGGCTTCAAGGAAACATCTGGGCACAGCAGGCCAGCGCACATATGAACTCACAGTGGTTACAACAGAATGTACAAAACCCGTGCAAGCCAAAGCCAGACCAAATCCCAGCATGGAGGAGGGAATTTGGCACACAGTCTCCCCCCCTTAACTCTGGAATTACTGGGGAATTCTTAGCGTGGAGAGAGGGAGAGACAGTTTTCTCTAGGAGTGCAGCACCAGGAAAGCTACCACTCTCCAGGGGAAAGACACAGATCTAAGAACATTTGAGCAGGACACATCAGTTTTGAAGGATTTTGTAAAAAGACTCCAAGTTGGGTTGCAGAGAAGGGGGTGGGTCTGGGAAGAGTTAGGGGAGGGGGCTGAAGATGGCCAAAGCACATCCTCGAAGGACTAATTCTTTTTCAAAAGTCAATGCCCGAGTTCCACCGAAGAAAAATTACATAGGGACATGTGAAGGCTATGGTTTTGGGGGAATGGTCCTTTATAACACTGATAGTACATACACCTAGCTCCTGGTTTTGCCACTAAACTGATAATGAGGTAATGGGAAACTGACTTAAAACTGATCAAGAGAGATATCCGGTACCTCCACTCCCTGAATGATGTTGGCAGTGTCACACCACTGGGCACATCTTGCCTGGAAGACAGGTATCATAATGTGAAGGGTCTGTCACGGGAAAACACCATTGATGTCCCTTCTTTCCCAGCAGCCTGCATAAAACCTTACATTTACTACAAAAGTCAGCTATCCAAGAGAATTTCCCAGTCAATTCAAGATGTCGTTGTTGTTGTTGTTGTTGTTGTTGTTTTCCAAACAGCTCTTTTTTTTTTAAAAAGGACATTTCTATCTCCTAGATTCTCAACTGACCTGATACACCACACTAGAGGGATTGCTAACACTGCACATTTATCATAAAAGAGAGATTGTATAACATCCCATCACTGCAGCGACATTCTGGTAATCATATCTGAGGGAAGCAAAATGAATTATCGGTTAATAAGAGACATGGATTCAAGGAATTTGGAGGCAAAGAATAAACTTATCTCTAAGAGCTCAGAGACAAGAGTAGCTATTTCAATCCTGACGTGCCCGCCTAGTTCATTCAGGAAAGCATCCACTATGGATTAAGGTCTCTCTGTCACCAAAAAATTATTATCAACCATCTTAGAGGGTGAGAGAGTTATTAAATAACATTAGATGAGGGCTGCCTTCACAGACCTGCCCCTCACTCTTACACACTCCAAAGGCCTGAAGATTAATGAGAAATATTAAGCATTTTAAGCATATTTATTTCATGACTAGGAACTACAAGAAAAATGAGACCTTGTGAGTAGTTTTGAATGAGGGTTTGAGATGCTCTCTGAGCAGACACTTGGTAACACAGGTTGGAAATATTAAGTAGAGGAGTGCAATGGAGGAACGCTGAGGTTAAAGTATAGCTACCAAGAAGAACTCTTCCGGTTCACCCTTTCTTTTCTCTGTCACTGACTGAATGCAGTATCAGTGAAAGCCGTGTGGATGTCCACCACTAATCCCCACCGGTAATGACTCCGATACCCAGATTTTGTATCAAACACTTTTCTCTACCAAAAGCAATAGGGAGGAGTTACATAGGGCCAAATCAGATGAGACCTGGAAGACTCTTCTATAACCAGAGAGCAAAAGTGACCTCAGGAGCACCCAGAGAAGCTATGGAAAGACAAAGAAACTGAACTGGGGATGTTTTTCCTGGCCAATCTGATACCTAGAGTATCAAATACAACTGATAATTAAAACGCATGCAAGGGACCATATATTCCCAAGCAGCCCTCACGAGAGAAGTTGAATAAATGATGACGATGACAAGGTTTCATTTCCTGCCACTGTGATATCGTACCCATATACGCAGATGGTGCTAGTCCTTCTACCAAACACGTGTTAGCGTGTTGTGCTGGGAAGGTTCTATGCTCTGCCTTGCAGGGAAGAGCGCATTTTGAATATATCTAATAGTTTCCAAAGAAATAGAAAAGAGTAGTTCTGCCCAATGACACAAAAAGGAACCAATAACACAGCGGGAGACGTAGTCAAATGTCCTCGTGAGTACAGCAAACTGCTGGTTTCCAAGGAGATGGAATGGGTTCAGAGGAAACCTCTGTTCACGAAAAAGAAGACCCATGTGAAAGAGACATCTGCATTCTTAGTCAGAACACATTGCAGCTTAAATACAGTAATGCTGGTAGACTTTACAGGATCCCAAATAAGAGTAAGTAACCCCAGTGTGCCGATGATATCACTCGCCCTTTTCAAGGAGAAATCTCTATTTACAGGAGTAGGTGTTTTGATAACCTATTTCTGGGAAACAATCCCATGAAATGTGAAATAGTAACTGGTAATAACCCACCCCTAATATATACGCCAGGATCTTCATACTTGCCTGGGCAGTCTCAGCGTTAAGTAGAAACGTGTATTTTTAAAATCAGTACAATGTTTTGTGTGCACTTGAATGGTTTTTAAGTGTTGGAAGCATTTAAGAGGGGCTGACACACTAAATTTATTATTTTAATTAAAAGTGTTGGAGAGTGCGGTTAAATAATTTTGTAAGCAATGCTTGTAAGTTTGTGAGATTTTAGTTAGTTCAATTTTTAATGTCTTGACTTATCAATTATGCACATAGTGTTTGAATGTCAAGAGGAATGTTGTTTAATAGCTTCATGAGGTTGGGAAGTTGAGCATTAAAGTCCAAATAGAGTTTCCCTCGCAATGAATATTCTGGAAGTTTAAAGGATACACGGATGTATTCCAACCCAAACTCCAGAGTGGACCCCTGAGCAGACAAAAGATGAGATATTATTCATGGGTCCGTGCTGAGAGCTGAGAGAAGGATGCTAATTTTAGCCGTTCTGTATGTTGTGTTACCTTGTGTGCATGTTAACCTGGAGATGTAAAGGGAAAAGGTACACATACCTCAAAGGACTTGATCCAGGGGATTTATCTGGATCCTATTCAAATGATAAGAGGGATAGAAAAGAATTGGGCAGATTAATCTTCCACCCTGCTGAATCCAGTGCTTTCTACCCAGACCCAAAACCTACTCCCCACCCAACTCTGACGTCTTTTGTATTAGGTAATCTTGTCTCACCACCAGGAAATTCCTCACACAAACAACTTAAAAGAAGAAAGGTCTGTTTTGGCTCAGGGTTTTGGAGTATTCAGCTCATGGCTACTCGGCCCCACAGGCTTGTGTGGAGCACGCTGACGGTGCAATCAGTGGCTGAGGAGAGCTGTTCACTTCAAGGCAGAGAAGTAAAGAGCACAAGGGGACGACACCCCCAAGGACCTCCCACCATGGGCTACTTCCTTCGCCGAGATCTAACCAACCGAATTTTTTACTGTAATTTTCCCGCTGTTATGGACCATATGTATTGTAAATACTTGCTCTTTCTGATGGCCTTAGGCGACCCCTTTGAAAGAGTCTTCACACACACACACACACACACACACACACACACACACACACACACACACACACACCAAAAGGGGCCTCACAGGTTGAGAACTGATGATTTAAGGAACCATTTCACCTCCAAATCATAACATCTGTGAGTTTTCTTTTCAGCTTAAAAAGCAGTATTTAGCAAGCAATCTGCTAGTAACTTCTCCCCCCACCTCCCCTGGGGCAGCAAATCCAAGCAAAGGGCTCTCTAGAAGCTTGCCCCAGTAGGACACCGCCCACAAAGGTGCCTTCTCGGCCTTGCTGTCTCTTTCACAGGTGACTTTCACTCTCACTTTTCAAAGTCCAAAGAAATTAGGATTGAAATTGTTGGGAGCAAATGCCCTAAAATGTTGTCAACCCTTCTTCTTCCTTCCCTTTTCCTGAACTGCCCTGAGAGTCGTGCATAAAACTCAGATTCACACCTTCACACTGGTGTCCCTTTTGCCGGAAGTATTCAGCTGCCCACTCCATCGCTGTTCACCTTCAGCACCTCCACTGCCCTGAGGCCCTGTAATCTTGAAAGCTAACACCCGGCAGGAAACCTTGTCCTCTGCACTTCAGAGCTCACAACTGTGCCCTAGTTTAAAGAAACCCAAGATGCAGCGGGCATTCTCACCTGGACTCTCGGGCACACTGGCAGTGTGCCTTGTGATGGGAAACTAATGTTTTCTCTGGGAGTCTGACTACAAGAGGGGACCCTAGAGTCCCATGGTTTTGAAGGAGACAATGAAGTTCAGGCTGTGTTCAGTGTCCACGGCTACCTGAGACTCCCTGGTGTGATTGGCCAACATGCCTGAGGAGTCTAAACTGTCCTCGGAACAGCAATGAGTGGTTACCCTTATGGGACCCAGACCAGAAAAGCTGAGTGTTGCTGGGTCCTCTAGTCCATCAAAAGGAGCCAAATTAAAGGAAATCATATCCCTTGCATCTTGCTGTGATGTCTCTCTGACCCAAAAGCCACCAAAGTTTCATACAGTTGCACAGTGAGTAGCAAAGAACTTACAAAAAAATATCTAAAGATCACAGCTTCCAAAGACATACTTGGACAAAGGCCCTATTGTTGCCTGCCCGCCAGGACGTCTGTCATCTAGCCTCTGCTGTCTTTCTCTCCATTCTTGAACAGGTCTCCTGATGTGGCATCTGCACTAAAGACTCAACCTTCCAGGAGGCTTGAAGACCCCAGCGCTCTAGTTCCATAGCTGTCCCCACAGGAGGTCCCCAATCACCGTCACCTCCGCAACCCTCCAACTGTGCGTTTGACTTTGTCTGGTGTGTGTGTGTGTGTGTGGTGTTTGCTGTTCCAAGTATTATTTTACAGAGTTTTGAAGTTGAAGATGTTGATGCTGAGGACCAGGCTGTCAGACCCATGTAGATGTCCTGTAGATGGCAGCACTCAAAATTGGTCAATGAGTGCGTGACTTAAAAAACGGAGAAAGATGGATTCTAATCCAGGCTATTAAGGAGATGATTGAGAGCCAAACTATGGAGCAAACATGGCGGGAAGGCAGTTATCACCTTGACTTTTAGGAGGAAATGCTTTGAGAGGTATACACCGTAGAGCGAATTTACAGTTCCTTAGGACTTACAGGAAATGACGTCATCTCTGGGTCACGTGATGCGGCGTTACTGAATTGTTTTATTAAGCAGTGTTCAGTTAGTAGGAAAATACGATGGGAAGTAAACACGACTTTTGTGCACACCGTGTTCCCTCCAAGCCGCCATCCCCTCTACCAGAACAGCTTACCTACGTTTTGCATCTATGGCTCAGTGTTTGAAGATTACGTCAGAATTTAGGATGTTGTAGAGCGGTCACTTCTAGTTAAATAGTTCACATTCTAAAAGTCTCTCTGTGAGCTATATTTACATTGGTCATCACGGTTGGGAGAGAATATTTTCATTTTTCTGAGGGCCTTGAATGCTTTTTGCCTCGTGGTGGGGTGCACGTGTGGGCTGTGCTAACTTGTGAAGTAGCAATGCTTTTCCTTGAGAAAAAAAGCCAAATCCTGACCCCCAGAGTCAAAGTCAGCAGAAATAGTTTATCTCGCTTACCAGACTCTGCCTTAGCAGGTCAGAATTCCAGGCTAGGAACCATATCAACGAGCCACTTTAACATCCAAGATCAGAACTTTAACACACAGTGACCAGCGTAAAAAACAAACAAGCTGAAACAACAAACAAACAGATCAAAAAGCCAAGACAAACAAACAGACCAAGCTATAGCATGTCTGTTTCTAAAAAGCCACACAGGGCTGTTTTGATTCACACTGTGGTTGCCAACAATGCATTTGCAACAATGTGTTTGCATCTAAGTTAGTCTTAACTGTGGGGCTGAGCCTCAGATTGGAGGTCAGGTCTGTATCTAATGCAAGATGGACTCCCAGATCCTAAGTCTGAATGTTGGAATCAAAAGGGGAACATGGTACCAATGCTACACTATCTACTGATATAATTACCAAGAGGAGAGTGTCTGTTAGTTTGAACGTTTATATCAGAAGCAAGCTTACATTAGTAACACTCCAATTTTCTGCATTTGTTCCCCTGGTCCTCAAGGCATGGAGCCAATCGCTACCCTTCAACCCTGCACTGAATGAATCACTCAAGATTTGGTGCAGAAGTAGGAGTCAGGTCTATTTCCATGCAGAGTTGATTCCTGAATAAATCTGAGTCTTCCAGTAGGAAGAGGGGGAGGGAAGCAAATGGAAATGGGTAGATGACCACAGCTGGCATTTGGAGAGCCATCGAAGATCTGCAAATAAAAGCCTCTCAAAGGAGTCCTTACTCCAACTGTATGGGAGAAACATCCAAACGAGAGGATATTTCCTGGCCTCTGGTGACTTTGTGACTTTCTCCATTTGTTATTTTTTATCTCTTCTGTGTCCTTGTCTTACTAACAGTAAGAACTCTTAAAACAAGAAAGAAGGAAAGGAAGGAAGAAAGAGAGAAAGAAAGGAAGGAAGGAAGGAAGGAAGGAAGGAAGGAAGAAAGGAAAGAAAGAAAGAAAGAAAGAAAGAAAGAAAGAAAGAAAGAAAAGGAAAAGCTGCGCTTGCTCCTAGAACACGATGTGAGAAACCATTTCCCCATGACTCCAGCTGAAAGTCAGAGGCTCCGTGTAGCAGGGACCCTCCTGGGATAGAGCAAGCCCACAAGCTCTTAGTGACCTGGTCAAGCAGCTCGAGCCAGTAACCTGGCATGCAGTAGATGGTCAGTGTGTGGTTGGTTGTAGGTTGAGTATTATAGAGAAACCGGAAGAGAAGTGAACAGGTTTGGGGCTGAGTCAGACTAGGAGGGGCTCTTCTCCAAACACGGCTGTCTCCTAGTTGTGTAACCTTGCTTGGGATGTCTTCTGAGCTTGAATTTTCTCATTAGTATGATGGGGGTCATGCCATTTGCTATGGGAGTCAGTGGCTAAGAGTGTGACACAGACATACGGGGCCTGGCACGTAACAAGAGCTCAGTGGGCAGAAGCTACCCCTTCTCTCCTGGGCCTGTGCATTCCAAGTATTTTACGACTGAATATGGCCTGGTATGCGCCAGCTACCCCAGCTCCACGCTGGCTCCTGTCATACCTCTTGGCACAGGGCTAAGGGCATGACATTGGCGAGACACCAGGACCACAATGCTGGTTGGGGATTCATGGGTGAAGCAGCAATGATGGAATTCACCCCTTGTGTGTGATAACAAGTGCTCTGTGTTGTGTCTACCAAGCCCCACATCGGGCTGGGGGCGGGGTTATGGGGGGCGTGACCTGCTCCGCTGAAGTCCTGCACTTCTTTGACTTCAGAGAAAGACTGCTTTCAATGGCAAGATTCCTGACTGCCCCCTGGCTTTTCCATTGGCCCAGCTCTGTAACTTCAGACACATTCCTCTCCTGTTCCTGTGCCTTCATGTTTTTATTTATAAGGGAGAGCTGGTTTCATGATACTAGTAATGATTGGGGAAACCCGGATGTTTACCAGAACCATCTGACCATGTCAAGCCTTTGGCGCAGAGCCTGTGATTACAAAACATTTAGGAAATATAAGCTATTATTTATTACGATTACCAGGGACTCCAAGTTTCACCCCTCCCTTATCCAAAAGAGCAGCCCCCGAGGCCCTGGGGCTGATAATTCTATTCTTACAGGTCACCTGGGTCCCAGCCTGCCAGGGGGTCCTCCTTCCCAGAGCTTTCCTCCACCTCTCCATGCCCCTGTCAGGTTTAGATCGGAACGAGTTCCATTTTGCAGACCTGAGCTGGAGCCTAAGGGAGCTGTATCTCTCCCTTAAACTCTGTGAAGCTGTCTGCTAAGGAAGGGAGCTCAGCGCCAGGTCTCCTGACCCACCTTCCACCCGCCTTCCATAGAGTTTGTTCCAGTCCTAGAGAAGAAAGGAGAGGAGGAAAAGGGCAGGCAGGGGAAGGGCTGGATAGGGCTGCTTCCCCAGCCTAACACCTTCGGGGCCCAGAAAAGGCTCCGACACCGCCTCTCCCCCTCAGCCTCTGCTCTCCCACCTGGATGCCAGGAGGCCTCCAACAGAGAAGTGAAAAACGAGCCACTAAATGTATTATGACTCGTGAGGCTGTCTCAATAATTAAGTTTTATTAAAATGAACACCAAGAAATTTCCTGACATGGCCTGCCTGGCGGAGCTCATCAAAAGCTGATAAATGAGTGGGTTCTGGAGGCAGAGTGGATCCAGAGTTGGGAGCAGGAACAGGCAATGAGACCTCTGTGGGAAAGCTGGTAGAAGAAAGGTGGAGAGCTCTGAGCCAAGGGGCGGAGAGTTCTCACCAACCACTGTGCTCCCTGGTTCTTCTCTGGATTAGAGCCAGACGGGGCAGCCTTGCAGGGTAGCTGTTGTTGTCTGTAGCTTGCTAATCAGCCTGGCCAGCCACTTCTCATGCCTCGTCACCACCCCTCCAACCTCACTAGTTCTTGAGTTAGAGGTAGTCAGCTACCCTTGGTGGGGAGGTTGACTCTCTCTTCTGTAGACACTGATGAGACACGGATTTGGCAGCGTGTTCTCCTGAAAAGGCCCTGTGAGTGGAGAAGAGGCTAGCTAGAGCACCTCCATCATACGGATAGTCTACAGTCTTGGTTACTTCTGCATGGCACATGGACGAACATTTCCACACACATTCCAGGGACCTAGAGTGAGGATCAGCTCAAGATAGAGGAGTCGGTCTGTGAAGAGACGATCTCAGTCAGTGGGATCCCAGCACATGGCTGTCTGGCGTCTGAAGGGGCTGGGAGTCATTGTATAGTAGGGGTTTGCCAATGCGTTCTAAGGGCTGCAGCAGAGGTGAGCCCTGAGGTGGTTGGCAAAGGTCACGCGGGTCAAGTGGATACCTCAGTTGAGTGTTAGGTGGTTCCCATGAGAAAGGCAGGACTGGAGGACAACCTGAGCCCTGAGCCCGTAGGCCTGTCAGAACAACAAAAATGCAGTCTCCTAGCATACTCTGTGGGGATGGGAACTCTCTGATTGGCTCTTCAGCTTCCACACTCGAAGACTAAAGATTTTAAGCTGCTTGGCTGATAACCCTGTCCTCAATCAATAGGCAAGAATAATGATGTTCTTGCCAGAATGTGGCCTTGAACTTCTGTCATTCCCTTCTCCCATTAGGAAAGAGAGAAAACCTCTCTCGAAGGAATTATTGTTTATGAAAGACTGACTGAAGGGCACTCATTTCCCAGGACTCTGCGTTTTACCCTTGAATCAAGTCAGAAAACTTGTACTCAGGGAAATCAATGGAACCAAGTGGACAGAGACAGAAATAGCACTTGGTAGGAATGAGAATGGGCCAGGGACACCATAGGGGAGGTCACTAGCTGTTTGGAACAAAATAGAACTGAAGTCTTGCACCTCACACATAACCATGACTGAGGTAATGTTCACATGAGAGGGGAGGGGAAAGGAGTGGAGGGGAAGGGAGGGGAGGGGAGGAGAGGGGAAGGGAGGGGAGGGGAGGAGAATAAAACAGACTTCGAAACATAGAAACAATAGAGAGTGTTTTTTAATTGAGTAGCCGGAAAATCACCTAAAATGAGCAATCACAAAAGCTACAAAAAGAAACAGTGGGTTTGCCAGAAACATCCAGGTCAAAGTTAAAAGAAAAGGGTTGGGGTGAGAGGAGAGAGGATACATTCCATGGAAAACTAGCCACTGTTACCAGTCTTTACTACTTTGTGAGTTCTTTTCCCTACCCTTTATCTCTCCACCCCCACCCCTTGTTTCACCACCCCTCACTAGATAGGAAAGAAAGAAGGATACAGGAGAGGGACGGAGAGACAGAGAAGCAGAGAGGCAGAGAGACAGACAGAGAGACAGAGAGAGACACTTGAATCTAATTTCTTTTCATTTATTTCTTCTTTGCCCACAACTACTTACAAACTGCAACCAACCCCCTGTAAACCCAGCATCCATCCACACCACCCATTGGAGCTCTAGCATTTATACACCCTCTGGAAAAATCCCAGAATTCCGAGCATAACACAATCCAAGAAACTATCTGTAGCCGGCAAAACCACCCCTGTGCTAGAGCATGAAACAAATCATTGTCAGCTGGGGTGGACAGTCCAAGCAGCCCCATATCCAGCATCTGGGATAAAAAAAACAAAAACAAATTCTTATAAAATTTCTGTGAAATTTTTAAAGGAACCCAAATTCTAGAATTCTCACTACAAGTGACTGTGTAGTGGTTTGAATGAGATGCCTCCCATACGTCTGGGGCATTTGAATACTTGGTCCCCAACTGGAGGCTGTCATACCTACCTGCGCTGCCATGATTCCCAGCACAATAGTGACTTGGATTTTAGCCCTCTGGAATCACAAACCACAAATAAACACTTCCTTCCTTCTCTGAATTGTGTTGGCCCTGGTATCTTATCACAGTTAAGAGAAAGTAACAAAGATGTTGTGAGTTTGTGAGTATGTTTTAAGCCGAGGATGTAAACTAAAGGAGTTAACATGGAGTAGTTATTTGTCATAGTTTTATGTTTTGAAAAGAAAATGCTGAGTATGGTGGTGCATGCCTGTAGTTCCAGCTTCTCAGGGTACAGCAAGAGCTTGTCTCAAAATATAAACCTCTCTGGACACTTGGGGATTGTGGAATTAAGAGGGGCCTATTGGAAGTGGGGAGGAAGGTAGGATTGGTGGTAATCAGAGAAAGGCTCTCCGTATAGAATCCCAAACTAAGTGTTTTCCACTCATAAGGGTTGCCTTGGTTGTGACTAAGACAGCCAGAAATTTAGAAAAGCCAGAAATCAAGAAAGATGCGAACTGCAGAGCCTAGTGAGCATGGGTCCTGGTTAATTTTCATTGCAGCTCGACACAATGGAGAGTGGAAGACACTCTCAATAATAGCCCATCTAAATCAGGTTGGCCTATGAGCCTGTCTTCATTGCAGTAGTTGGAATGAGAAGACCTGCCTACTGTGGGTAGCATCATTCCCTAAGTCTGGGTCCTGAACCGTATGAGAATTGAGAAAGTGAGCTGAGTACTTACTAAGTACACACGCACTCTTCCTCTCAGCGCTTGACTGAGGATGTGATACAATCAGTTCTTTTTCAGTTCCTGCTGTAGCACTTTGACTTTCCCACGATGATGGGCGGTAACTGGGAATCATGAGCTAAAAGAAACTCTTTCTCCCCCAGGTTGCTTTTTGTCAAGGTATTTTAATCAGCAACACAAACGAAGCTAGGGCGCGCGTGCGCACGTGTTTGTGTGTGTGTGTGTGTGTGTGTGTGTGTGTGTGTGTGTGTGTGTGTGTGTGTGTACACATGTGTGTGCTGAGAGACCTTAGGGGAAGTGGGAGAATGGCAGCGGAGCCACTTGAGAGGTTGACCATGACCGATGGCAGAAATGAGGCTGTGAGCTCCACTGGGATGTGACGGGGAGAGTGAGGGATTTTAATAGCTATTTTTGTAAGAGACGCGACCATGTTGGTAAGTAGCTTATTAGGCAGAAAAGCTGTAGAATATTAGACACAGAACAAGCCTCTGTAAAAGTAGAGCAAGGGTTATGTGTGCATGCAAAAAGAACTCTGGGAAGATACACAAGAAGCTTATAAAAATGCTCTCTCTAAGAAGTGGGTCAAAGGGTTCACTGTATTTCTTCCCTGGGTTTTTTTTTTCCAACACTACCATATGTTTTTTAAATAATGAAAACTATTAATTTGATGCCCTCAAGGGCATTTTGTAGACACCAAAAGAATTGATCAAAGGTTTCTCTGGCTTTTAAAATTAATCTTCAATTTATTAAAGTTACAAATTTATTCAGACCTAAGTTCTTCCATACACTTTGAAATTCAGCTTACAAGTCTTATTATTTATTTATAAGTGCCGCAAATCTTAACAGTCACTTTTAAAGGGACCTTTGAGAAATGTTGTGACTCATTTACAAATGTCCTTAATTTAATTGCGGTAAACATTGTAAACTGCGTTTGTACACACTTAATATATTTGGATTACTTTTTTAAAAATACTTTAATCCAAACCTCTTCAAGTATTTAAGTAACTGCTTTAAATCTCATCTGTTGGACTTACAAATACTTACAAAAATCTTAAATTCTTCTCCAGGTTCCGATACTTAAGTGTTTCGATTTAAAAACCTAGACACCAAGATCAATTTTTCAAGCACTTCACTCTAGAGTGGAAAGGTTGCTTCACAACTCAGAAGGACCCCGTCTTCATAAATTGCAAGGATATAAGCATAGCTTCTTTCGGAACACAAATGTCTTATCGGGAAGGTTCGATTCTTTTCACATGTCCATGCTTAATTCTGAAAGATGATTGCCCATGGCCCCACCACACACCTCCTTCTCCTGAGACATCTGCAGTGGGCAGGACCTTATTCTGAGTGCTTTGTATCATGCCTGCCACCCCTCCCCAGGCATTGTCTCTACTTCCTCTCCATCTGGCCTCTGAGCTGCCCCAGCTAAGGGTGTAGTTAGGACTCTTGTGTTTTTAACTATCTGCTGGACATTATCCTTTCTTGCCTTATGTTTTTAATAGTTTCTGCTCAACTTGAAAATTTCACACCAGCATT
The DNA here is from genome assembly GCF_011064425.1 of Rattus rattus. NCBI lineage: Eukaryota > Metazoa > Chordata > Mammalia > Rodentia > Muridae > Rattus > Rattus rattus. Next base: position 6,689,570 of record NC_046162.1, read on the forward strand.
TTGCCTGTCTCTTTATTCAAAGGAAGTTAAGAATGTTGACTTCCTGTCAAGAGTGGCTGTTTAAGGAGTGACAGACATTGGCGTCTTCATTTCTTAACCTCTGGCCATTTAACACACCCCTGGCAAACATCTCTAATGTTACTGATGACATTCTTGTCACGGTATCAACCGGCCATTTTTGGGGCTATCAACCCCTCTGGAGCACTGGACTTGTGACTCTGTTTGGAACAGTGACGCCTTTTGCTTACTGTGAAATCACCCTTCCCTGACTCTTATCATTCCTTCCTGGCTATAGGATAAAAGGTTGCACCTCCACCTCCCACATCCATAGTTGAAAGCTACCCTAAGGTGATGGCACCTGAAGGTGAGACTTTGGGAGGTGATTAGAGTGGAGTTTCATGAATGAGGTCAGTGTCCCTCCAAATGATGACCAGAACTGTTGCATTGTCCTTTACACCATATGAGGATGTAACCAGAAGTAATCACTGGTGGACTCGAATACAGACCAGGCACCAAATATACTGGCACATTGACCTTGATCTCCTGCCTTCCAGAACAGTGAGAAATAACTTTCTGTTATTTCTATAATGTTTCACTAGCTCGTCCCTCATGAATAGAGGCACCTTCCATACTTCAAAGGTTGGATTTCTTCAAATCCTTCTTCTAGGTCTTGTATTTCCACCCCCTACTCTTGCTGGTAAACACACCTGTTATTTAAATTCAACCAAATCTCTTTGAGGTGACAGCTATGCTTGAGTTTCCACTCTGAGATCCACACTTCGTTTGTAATCTAGAGAGAGGTAATAGCCTTTCAGTTGCAAGCAGAGACCAGTTCCTGGAACCTTGAGTGCGCTCTTCTCTATAACCTAGAATGTTCTCTTGAGCGGCTCATACCTGGATGGCTAGCTTTTCAGATCTGAGTTCAGAATACCTTTCTGCTCTCCTGGTATGATAAAGATTCAGAAGATCACCCCCATTGCTGTGATCTATACACTGTGTGTGTGTGTATTTGTGTGTGTGTGTTTGTGTGTGTGTCTGTGTGTGTGTGTGTTTGTGTGTGTGCTTGTGTGTAAAGTCTGTTTCCTTCAATGAACTGTAATCCCCTTGAAGTCGGAGACCATGCATTTCTTGCCTCTCCAGCCTCTACAGACACCAGCAGTGCTTGGTCTGTAGTAGGTGTTCAATAAATTAAAAGGCCCATGATGAGGAGGGCTCGTGCAAGAAAGAGGAGAAGGAGGAGGGGAAGAGGAATAGCCGAGGGTGGTTTATAGCTTTACATCAGAAGCTAGCTGTGTTTCAAATATTTCCCCGAGGAATATGCAGAGTTATGTCCACATACTAATGAGAACTAATGGCTGTACTGCTAGATATCTCCTGAGGGATTGTTGTGCCGGAAATCTTCATTCTTTCTCCCCTCCCACGAGCACCCTGACAGGTTTTAGCACATGGGCTCAGACAATTCTGCTGGCTGCTTTGTTCTCCCTGCCCAGCACCTCCCAGGACTCGTGTCTCACATGGGGCCACTCTGAAAGGCTGCAGAGCAGATTACGAGGACAGAAGATGTGTACAGGCACACTGGCTGTTGTAGAAGCTCTCTAATACGGAGCCCTGGGGCTCACCTGCACACATGTATCTACACACTCAGTTTAACACCAGTTAAACAGAAATGGATAGCATCCACGGAGTAGGCACCTCCAGAATCATGACTAAGGTGGGGCAGGCCCCTAAGTCATTCTCATCCCTTTGCAGCTGCTACCACAGACTGTCTGACTGTGTAGTATATAAAGGTAAAGGTTGTTTGGCTTGCAGCTTTGAAGAGCTAAGAGCATGGTGGCTGCATCTACTCCATTTCTAGTTGAAAGGGGGAAGAGGAGACAGGAAAGCTTATGTGGGTGAGATCAAGGGCAGGGCCCAGATGCACTTGACCTGGACCAGCTCTTCGGGAAAAGCACAAATCCCCTCATGAGAGTGGCGATCTCATTACCTAATTGCACCCAACACCTCTCAACATTACATTTGAGATCAGGCCTGAAACATAATATGGGTCAACAAGCCATATTCAGAACATAGCAAGGTCTCACGTAACTCACATGCCTCCCAGCAATGCCCTTTCCATTTCTGCTACAGAAGAAAGAGACATATGGCCTAGGCTTTTGATGGGGACAGCATTGAATCTATAAATCACTTCGTTACATTAGGTCTCACCATATTAACAGTGCGCTTTCATTTTCTTTCTTTGAGGCAGGGTATTAACACATAGCCCAGTTGGCCCTTGAGTTTGCAACCATCCCATGTTGTGGGCTTCTTGTCCACCAACATTACTGTGTTGAAGTGAGAGTCACTATGATTGTACACAGGAGATCCTTACCACGGATCTCCCCTTCCCCCACCCGGAACCTGCACACAGCTCAGGAGTTGCTAGGACACCCAAAATGAACTGAACTGGGGCTCAGTAATGCATCTTTTGGGAGGTCATCACCCGCCCTGGCAGGACTTTTCAGTGTCGCGGCTGCCTTGAGTCATCCATTCTTCCTTCCCTTTCTCCATCCTTCCCTCCCTCTCCCCTTTCTTTCCTTGACTTTATCCATCTTTCTTTCTGTTTTGCACCAAGGGTTAAATCCAGAGCTTTATGGCTGCTGGGCACATGCTATACCATTAAACCACAGCGCATCCCTACAACTGTCATAATGCTCTATTTCTGTCAAGATTATCCATTAGGGGCTGGGGTTGTAGCTCGTTAAGTAGGATGCTTGCCTAGCATGCATGAAGCCGTGAGCTTCACAGAGAGTAGACTTCACAGGAAGTGGACTGTACACGAAGTGGGCCTCACAGGAAGCCCCAGCACACAGGAAGAGGCTACATAATGAGTTGGAGGAAGCCTGCACTACACCAGACCCTGACTCAATAAAACTGAAATTAAACAGACAAGCAAATAGATTGATTTTTTCATAAAGATTTTATTCTTTTCTTACTATTATATCCGGAATTACCCATACGACTTTATTTTATTTTATTTGCTACTAAAATATAGGAATGTAACTGATTTTATATTAATTTTATATTCTATAATTTGACAAACTTAGTTATGATAATTATGATAATGGAGTCTTTGGGCTTGCTGATATGTAAATCCTAAGGAAAGTATACCCCAGTGTCCAAACTGAGGGCTCTTTTATTGGGGTGAGCATGTTAGGAGGTCCTGGAAATGGTCATAGTGTGCATGTGTGCACATGTGTGTAGAGGTCAGAAATCAGCCTCATTTGTTGTTCCTTGGATGTCCTCCCACCTGTGACTTTGAGACAGTGATAGTCATCCTGGTCCCAATCCATTAGGCTGGGCTAGCTGACCAGTGAGCCTCAAGGACCCTCCTGCCCCGGCCTTCCCCGTGCTTGGATTATAGGCAGGTGTTACAACACCTAGCTTTTTTTGTAATTAAATGCAGATTTGGGGGATCACACTGAAGACCTCATGTTTGTGTGGCAAGCACGTTACTGACTATTTTATCCCCCTAGCCATACCACTGGCTTTTCAGTCTGGTAATGAGAAGCTGGTTGAAACGAGATCACGCCATCCATATTAAAAATAGTTTTACTGCTTCTTTTCCAAGTTGAGTGGGTTTTATTTCACTTTCTTCCCCAGTTGCCCTGGCTAGGGCTTCCGGGATAAGGCAAGTCTTGAGTAGACATCATTTCATTTTTGTGATGAAGTTCCCTTCATTTCTTGTTTGTTGAGATTGTTGTCATAAAGTGGTGGGCTGGGTTTGACCTATTCAATGGTTTTTCTGTATCTATTGAGATGACTATGTGGAAAGTTTTGTTGGTCTCTCCCCCCAAACCCACTTAAATGGCGTTGTAATTAAGTTTTATGTTAAGCCAACATTTGCATTTTGGTATAAATCTCATTTTGTCGTGATTACTATTGGACTCGATTTGGAAGTATTTTGTTGAGGATTTTTTGGGTCCTCAATGTTCATAAGCAACACTGGCTTCAGTGGGATTCTTTTTTGTACCTTTGATAGTACGAATTACTAACCTCCTAACAGCTGAGAAATAGTATTATTTTTCTGTTTTTAAGAAGGAGTAAAAAAAGGCGTGTGAAGAATGCGTGCTAATTTCTTCTTAAATGGTTGGTAGAATTCTATAGTGAAGCCAGCTGTGCTTGAAGTTTTCCTTTGGGAAGGCTGGAGATTATTAATACTTCTAAGTGTCTATTTAGATTGTGCGTTTCTCCGTGAGTCCATTCTTGAGAATGTTTCTTTCCTCTCTGTTGACTAATCCTTGTCACACAGATGTGCACTGCACTCCCTTTCCCACAGGTTGGGAATCGTGCCCCTTCTTTCACTCTGAGCTTTAGATTTTTTTTTCTCGATCAGTTGAGACAACGCAGAACGTGTTTGATGTGTGTTTGCGAACAATGTGCACACGTCCGTTGTTGAATATATTATGCTACAGACCAGCGTGCGGTCTAGATATTGTTAGCGTTATCTAAATAACCTGTTTTTTCTTGCCTGTTGTTATGCCAATTATTGGGAGTAGGGCACTAAACTTCCAAAACATTATTGATCTTTCCATCTATCTCTTCAGGGCTCAGCGCTTGTTTTATATATTCTAGGAGTTGCATTATGAAAGGGTCGTGTGTATTTGTAACAGGCGTAGCTTTCTGGCATTTTGACAGTCTTTTCCCTCCCTTTTGTGTGCGGGAGCAGTTTCATCGGATTGTCTAGTTTGTCAACACCGGTGTAGCCGTATGTGCTGTCACTGAAGTCTACAGAGAGAAGAGAGGTAACGGAAATGTCAATGGAGTATGAAGACTAGAGGATCTATAAAAATAACCAATTCCTAATGCTTCCTGGAGAGTATGTCATGTAGTTTCTAGGACTGTGTATCTTAAAGAATTCTGAATCTATTGGCGCGCTCACAGTTATGAAATGCTTCTGCCTACTCTCCTTTTTTTTTTTTTTAGAAAAAAGAAATTTCAGGATGTTTATCAGGGAAAATATACAATCTTTCCCTAGCAGCCACAGGGAAGTTTTCTAAACTTCTGACTCGAATCCTTAGCTCTTAGTTTATATAAAGCAGCACCCAGGAAACAGTTCAAATGTGTCCCAGGTTCCCTGACTCATAGATAAAATTCTCTTATAAAATTCAGTAATATCCACTCGAAGCCACTTAGAATGTGCTCAGGTTAGGGAACAATCCTTGTTCTTTCTTTCCCTCATTGATGGCCTTCTGAGATGACTCATCTCTGTGCTGTGGGTACAATGTGTTCTTTCCAGAACTCTCACTGGACTCTCATGCCTCTTGTCAGGGAGAGGAACTTAATCAGACTGTGTATTTACAGGTCAACCTTTTAGGAAGTAATGGAAATCAGACAAGGTCACAGGGTTTGGAGCCTCTGATCAGATCCTGGGGTTACATAAGAGAGACCAAGGGACACAAGTGTGCTCTTTGTCTCCCACTCTGCCACACCCTGTACACCCTCAAGATTCTACTAACAGTGAAGCCATCCTCAGATGTAGGCCCTTGACCTTGGGCCAGAACGATGACCCAAAGAGGCTTCTTCGTAATTGGTCCAGGGTATCAAGTTATCAGCAGCAAGACCAGACTGATGAGCTCTGTGTAGCTTCGAGAAGCCTTGTCTATATGTATACAAATTTAATTTTTCTTCTTCTCATTTTCTCTCAGTTAATTAAATTCAGTTCCCTAAATCCAAAGTAAAAACCAAACAAACAAAAACCCCGAGTGTGGTGAGAAAGATATGCTCTTCTCTAACCAAACCAAAAAAAGAAAAAAGAAAAAAAAAAAAAGAAATTACTCTTCTAAGAATAGAGATTGCTTCCCTAGAACTTTGACTGAATTCTAGAGCCACCAGCCATCTTTCCTATGCTGCCACATTTGTTCCTATCATATTCTTCCTGCTCCCAGTTCCTCACAGATCACCTTCCCAACTTCCTGTTCATTCTTGATCTTAAAAGGAAAATCCACCAAAAAACATGGCGTCCAATTGTGTTGGCCAGCTACAACTGAGCATGGTAAAGTCTAACTATGAAGCCCTGGCTGGCCTGGAATCCACTATGCAGACCAGGCTGGTCGCAAACTCGCAAAGATCTGCCTGTTTCTATCTCTCAGGTGCTGAGGTTAAAGGGACGCACAGCCACCATGCCTGGCTACATCTAAGTCATTTCTCAGTTCCTGTGTGTCCAGAGTATCAGTATGCTTTAGACATGCTTTCTCAGGTCTCAAGATCATTATCAAAGCGTTGACTGGTCTGCCTCTGTTCTACCTCATAGGCTTTATTTGGGGATAAGGTGGTGTTAAGCTTGCCCTGGTGTTGGTGGAATCCTGTGTCTGTACAAGCAAAGGCTGACTCTTCACTGGAGGCCCCCATGAATACTTGGCAGCTGCCCACAGCTCCTTGCCATGACCTTCTTCATCAGACTTGCGTACTTTATGGAGTCAACAGGGAGACTCTAGTGTGCATCATATATCACAGGAGTCATGCACAGTTAGCGCAATCGTGGGAGTGACATGCTATCACTTCGCTCACAGTCTGTTGGTTAAAAGCGAGTCATAGCTCGAAGCTACCTTCAGGGGGGAGAGTAGCTTACAGTAAGAGACGTGGGTGTTGGATGCCGGAAGTCACAGGCAGCTAATCTGCAACCTGCCTACTTGTTGGACTATAATGGTCTACATGTCCCAAAGTTACCTTAAGGTTCTTTAAAAAGCAAGCTGGACCCAGCAAGTGGTTCCTTCCCACCCACTACTCGGAGGCAGGCCTGTCACCTGTGTGGTGTGGAGGCCGCAGGTAACCACCGCACACCGTCCTCCTTCACCTCTCCGCATCGGTAAACATGTAGAAAGAGGTGATAAAGACCATTGCATGGAAATAGAGGCCACTTCCCCTAATCCAGTAACTTTTCTTTAAAGCTAAATTGAGAAACAAAGTAACTGCGTGATACCCTTTTAACGGTGGTGGAGTGTAATGTCTTTTGAAAGAACACGCTCTTTCAGCAAAGATCATTTCTAATGCTCTCTCAAATTATCAATTTGGAGGGGGAAGGAAATGCAATTAGGAGACCGAAATAACAAAGCATTTTCAGACCAGCAAAAAAAAAAAAAAAAAGTCAACCGAGTGAATGTGTAATTTAAGCTGCCAAAGTGCTCACACATTTTTGATGCCAAATATACTTAATCAGTAATAATCCTGCCCCTCAAGAAGGCTCCTAATTTGTTTTATTGCCGTTTTAGATCTGTCGTCTTTCATTTCCTAAAATATAATCAGGATTCAGTGTCTCCATCTGTGAGCGACACTGTGATGGATTCTGGGTGGCAGCGATAGATAGGCCTTAATCAGGCCATCTCCCCGATTGCCACCTCATTTGAATTCACGGATTTCAGAAAATTCAATTATATGTACAATGCCATCAAGAGAGTAAGCAGATAAAATGACTGACGGGTTCACTTCCTCGGCGGAGGGCCAGGGAAAGAGGCAAGAGGAAGTGGGAGAGGTCATATCCCACTTCTTTGATCCAAAGTGTCCTAATGAAGTCGGGATGGTCTGAGAACCAAAGGGGATGGATGAGATACAATTTTAGAGCCTGGTGTGTCAGCTCAGCCTGTGCAGAGGATGTGAGAGGAGCCATCGCTAATCAGGCCTGGCCTAAAGACCCTCCCTGGAGCTGCCAGCGGACCTCAGCAGGATCTGCGCTGCTGTGGCCTTGAGTCCAGGAAGAAGCTAATGACGGGACATTGGAAATCCTTGCTGCTGCCTTTATCCCCTGCGATTCCTATTGAACGTCTGCTGCCACACATCAGGGACTTCCGGTGGCTGAGGAGAGGCCTCACCTTGACTTTAATCTCGTCAATAAAGATTCTCTGAGAGGAGAGGGAAAAAAAAAAGTGTATCTCTCTTCACGGCTAACATCTGTTAGCGTCCTGTCAGAATGATTCGGCCCATTAGCCAACTCCTGTCAGAGAAGAGCCAGTCGCCGCAGAGCCTCTGACCCACATTCAGACCCCAAATCTGTGCAGTTCTCAGCGCCGAGTGACAGCCCCATTCAGCTAGGGCCTCTGAATCTTTCCATGGGAAACCCAAGGAGAACGGTGACCTCTGGCACCGGTGGTGCCTGTTGGGTGGGAGAAATGGCTGTGAGCACTTTGCTGAGCCATAGTCACAGTTGCCCCTCGCTGGGCAGGGAAGATAGCACTTGCTTTGTGTCCCCTTGGAAATGCGTGTCACCCCCTGCTTCAGCAGCATCTTCTACATTGCATCTTAGCTGATGTCCCTTTAGATAAAACACAGCCACAAACACTCAAGACTGAAGAGCTGCCTTTCTCTATCCAGGTCCCTATTGTGGACACAAACAGGAGAAAGTGCAAGCACAGGATGAGACATTTCCCCAGAGAGCGCTCACCTTACCCTATTGTGAACAAGAGGATTGGCTCCAGAAGCCCCGTGGGTACCAAAGTCTGCAGATGTTCAAGTCTTTCATATAAATGTATTGGCATATGGCTGCTGCAATCCTCCTCCATACTTTAAGTCATCCCTCCCCGCAAGGCGTTTAGCAGTCAACACAGTGAAAGTGGCCCCACGAATAGATGTTACCATGGGTTCTTCAGGAAAAAGTGACAAGAAAAGGGTCTGTGCACATTCAGTGCAGACACAGTTTTGTTGATTTGGTATCTGTTGGTGTTGGTGTTAGAGACAAGGTCTTACCACCTAGCCTCGCCTGATGGACCACTCACTATGTAGACCAGGCTGGCCTTGAACCTACAGAGAGCCCTTCCATTTAAGGTGTGGGCAACCACAGCCTGATTGACGTATCTTTGATGTGTGGTTGATTGACTCTGTAAATGTGAGTGTGTTAACATGGGCAGGGCAGCTAGATACAATAGTATTTACTCCAGCCAGGTGTTTTACATTAGAAATATATTATCACCCTCAGTTCTTAAAGGAGATTTTTAATAGAAATTCAAAGTTTCCAGAACCAGGCGGTTGTCAATTTTCATTAGCTAAAGAACTCTAGGAACAATCCTGTAACAGAAAAAAATAAAGTATATTTTTATACTCGTCACACAGCGAGGGCCATGTGTATCACGGGAGCAGTAAGGTGTCTCTGTAAGAAGTGTCCGGAAAGACCAAATGTGCTGTGGTAGGTGATTTGGGAGGGTTTGAATGGATTCTGTTAGGTGATGGGGGTGTCTTCAGGAAGCTAGTGATACTGCAGAAGGAGTTCCTCGTGTGAACGTGGCCATGGGAAGACAAACAGTAGTTACCCATCGCCCACACAGGGCAAGCTGCTGACCTTTAGTGCTCTGGGTTTAGCACATGCGCTTTGGATCAGGCACCTGTGCTGTCGTCTGCTCTCAAATGCGACTTTAAATGCTCTTGCTTTTCTCTTACTCTGTCACAGTCTTGACCTTCTCTGATGTGACACTTGGTGAAACCATTCATGTTCAGCAGGAGAGCACAGGGCTCGGCTGTGGAGACCAGGCTGGCTCCTATCTATGGGAGCCACGAGGCCTTCTCTCAATAACGGGCATTTTTAAGGCTGGGAAACCATGTTCAATGTTCTCAGTAATTTTATTCTCTTCTCAAAATGATTAAGTTCCTGCTCTATGTCAAGTGCCTGGTGATGACACAATAGTCACAAGATGATGTCCTTGCAGCTAAATTGTCCCTTGACCTTCAAGGGAGACAACTATGGTCACTACAGCGGATGCTTAGAGAGTCATGAGATGTTCTCAGCTGCAACTGGACGTGACTCAGCATAGCCAAGGGAGCATTACCACAAAAGCTAGCTTCACACAGCCTAAAATACAACTCAGAGCGGCTCAGAAGGAGAAGGTGTTTCCCTCAGAAGACACTTGTTGTAGAGAAAGCTGCAAGTGGTTTAGTGGCAGCGGGAGTGAGGTTGAGAGTAGAGAATAGATGAGGGGCGGGGTGGAGAGAGGGCTCAGTGGTTAAGAGCACCCACTTCTTTGAAGAGGACCTGAGTTTAGTTCCCAGCATTTTGACACCTGCGGCACTCATTTGTGTGTGTGCGTGTGTGTGTGTGTGTGTGCGTGTGCGCGCGCGCGTGCATGTGCATAATATGTGTACTCTGTCTCTCTGTTTCTCTCTGTGTCTCTCTCAGTCTCTCTCTGTCTCTCTCTCTGTGTCTCTCTCAGTCTCTCTCTGTCTCTCTGTGTGTCTCTGTCTCTGTCTCTGTCTCTGTCTCTGTCTCTGTCTCTCTCTCTCTCTCTCTCTCTCTCTCTCTCTCTCGCACATACACAAATCAGATCACACAGAATCACAAGGAAGAAGATGAGGAAGGATTAGATCCTGCAGAGGTCTCAGTAAACTCTTTGAAGAAGTCTTGACTGATTTGGGCCTGATGGGAAGTCATAGGCGTTCAAGGAAGGTTTGCAGCCAGGGAGAGTCATGGTCTATCTAACGTGTCATAATCAGTCATATGAGGATATGCTTCCAGGGTGATTAAGAGAAAGGAAGGCTGACATTGGTGCCCTAACTGGAGACGTTTGGAGCTGTGGGCAGAGATCCCAAGGCTCGCAATTGCTTCTAGTTCTGGGATCTGGAGAGCAAAGTGCATGGAAGCCGAAAGAGCTGTCTCATCCCAGAGCTCCTGGCACACTGCCACTTCTAGCATCGGTGGCTGCTCCCTTGGCACTTGACATAAAGCCCAGCACTAACCCTTTATTGGATTATTCTATTACAGTAGAATCAGTAGGGTTTTGTTTCTAATTTACAGATATGAAAACTGAAGCACAAAGGGGTTAAACAGTCCTCTCCCTCTGATCCAGCTAATCACTTTGGGATGGGAGTTGGAACTTGCTAGCTCTCTCTGGGCACGCCTGAGAGCCCCAAGTGCCCAGCTCTGCTCTAAGTACTTTGATTTTTGTAGCTCATCCAGTCCTCAAACATGTGTGGTTCAAGGATGTATACTGCACAGGGTAGCAAAGGCAGGCCCAAGTGCTGGATGGGAAGAGTAGTCAGGAAAGCACTGAAAACATGGGGCTTAGTTTGTTTTCTGCCCCAATCACAGAATACCTGAGTCTGGATAGTTTATGTTTTAAAAAAGCAAGCAAGCAAGCAAGCAAGCAAACAGACAGACAAACAAAACAAGATTCTTTGGATTCATGGCCCTGGGGACTAAGAAGTCCCAGAGCAGATGTCTGCAACTGATGATGGCCACATACTGCTTCAATTCGTGATAGAAAACACAGAACAGCAAAACAGTACATGTGGAAATAGAGGAGATTCAACTCTTGTGTTAGGCACCTGGATCCAGTGAGAAAAGCACTCGTCCATCCGTGAGAGCTGCATGACTCGTAGACCTAGCCCTTTGGCCCATCTCTGAACACTGACATACTTGAACATCCATGTATTGTTTGGTGGAAACAAACCACACTCAAATCTGGGTCCAAAGTGCAGAATTTGCAATAGAAGCTTGTAATTGTTATAAATGAATGATTTGGCCAACCAACCATCTCCCTTCTAAACAGACAGTAATAGAAACACTGTGGAGCCAAGACAGAAAGAGGCTGGAGTCTCCTTTCTGAGGAAGCTTTCTGATGGAATGCTATGACTGTCAACTGTTAGGTCAACAGTACAGGGAGAAGTTGCTGCCTTGACCTAAGCATAGACCCTGTGCACAAGTGAGTGGGCAAGTGTCTTGCTAGGTCACTAAAATGTTATGGACTTCAGCTTTCCTCTCTGTAGGATGGAACCAATAATGTTTATTTCATAAAGTGTATGTGTGTGTGTGTGTGTGTGTGTGTGTGTGTGTGGTGTTTTAAAGACTCAGTTTCATGTTATGTGTTTTGATGTTTTCCTGAATGTGTGTGTGTATTTACCACATATGTCCAGTGCCAAAGCGGGCAGGAAAAGGACATTAGATTCTTAGGAACTGAAGTTACAGAAGGTTGTGGGGCACCATATGAGTGCTGGGAATCAAATTCAGGTCTTCTACAATTGCTCTTAAACCCCGAGCCAGCTCTCCAGCCCTGGTTTGTTTGTTTGTTTGTTTGTTTGTTTAAACCAGGTCTCACAATATACCCGTAGCTGAGGGTGGACTTTTGATCCTCCAGCCTCCACTCCTCAAGTACTATAAGTATAGGTCCGTGACACTAAGCTTGAGATCAAATACAGGACACTCTACCAATTCAATTGCATCCCGAGCCCTCAAAAGTCCATTTAAAATTTCTGTCAAGGTACACGATGGATAATGGATGCTGGGCAAAGGACGGGTTGTGTTAAAACCAGGCACATTAGTATAGGATCATGGATCACTACATGGATCAGCTTGATCTCTTTAACCTAGGGCGAGGAGTGGGAACGGGCCTTGGGCTGGCTACCGAGTAGCTCGCACACTATCATTTGTGTGCAGAGCCTGTTCCCTTGCAGCTTTACATCTTGCCTTTCTCTCAAGCAACTATCAGAGAAATGGGTGTTGCTTTGGGAATTATTCCCCATGGTGGTCTGTTCCACAGGCAACTCTTTCTATTAGATAGTTGTCATGGCAACCTGCCCATTCAAGGGGTTGCAGGTGGCCCACCACTCTTATCCTATGATGCAGGCAGCTGTTCCTCCCATTGCTGGAGGGGTCTCCGTGACTTGGCAGTGATAGGGGAGAATCGGTGAAGTAAGCTTTCTTCCTGAAGGTCTAAAATGTGGGTTTAAGAAGAAGTAGGACCTGGCATTGGGGAGACACACAAAAGATGGAAACAAACTGCAACACATTAGCATGATGCCATGGGTTCTGGGACAGAGTAATCTTCCTGAGCACAAAAAATGTGTAAGACATCCCATTGTAATCAGGCATTAATAGTGGAGATTTCCCTGGAGACTGTTTGGCCCTGAAACAGTTCCACCCACCCACCCATTCACACACTCATCCCCACCCACTCATCAATCCATTCACTCATCAAAAATAATAGTTAAGACATAACGGAAATGTAGTTTCTGTCCTCAATTAGGTCCTGGGATCATGGGTCAAGTGTTGCTATGAGGTTTGGATTTGGAATAGTCTGGAAGAATTTCTCAGGGGAAGAGCGGTCAATTTTGACATTTGGTTGTATAAGTAGATATTGCACAAGAGAAAAGGGAAGGAAAATGATTGTTCCGGGTCCAATAAATGACAAGTTGAATGTTTCAAAGTGAGATGAATACATATAACTCCAAAGGGAAACCCAAGACCATCTGTCTCAGTCAGGGTCTTCGTTTTAAGCAACAAAGACAAATGCTGACTCATCTAAGCAGAAAGGGGATTGATTAGGGATGGTAACTCAGCTCACTGATCTTTCAGACACACTCTAATCAATGAGGCTGTGAGCTAGGCGAAACCCATGAAATAATGTCCCGTGAAGGCATTCACAGTTGGCACTGTTTGTTGTGGCGGCATGGCCAACATTACTGAGGCTTGATGCTAGATGTTGCTCCTGAGATGTGCATGTGGGAGACCCTCTGCCATCCCTTTCACAAACACAGGCTCTTTGTGGCTCCTAATTCTTTGGATCTTTAGCTTCCATTTCAAACCTTAAGGTGCAAGAGTTTAACGAACTGCCCTAGTTTGTTAATGTTCACTATAACTGCAAGGGAGGCTGACATGGAGAAAATTTGACATTTCTAACTTTATGGTGAGAATGGGCTCCACCTCATAAATCATGCTGGCAAAAACACTAGAGAAATGCAATCATGGAAAATGTTTCTACCCATGAGGTAGGACATGGTAATTACCTTCAAATGTATTTGAAACCTAACACAAGCCACAGTGTTATCTGAAAATGATGAGACAGTCAAGATTTCAGCCGCACAGAAGATAGACAAGAAATAGCATGAGTGAGCATTAGGTTCATGGCTTATGATGTGGTAGGAGCTACACTGTTACCCTGTGTGATTAATGCTAACTCTGACACCCCATTGTCTCCCTGCGGTAATATAACTACAGGACTAGAATAGCCTCCTTCTGACAGTTCGTCCTCCAACGACCAAGTTCCCTCCATCAGCCATTAGTCTTGGGCTTCCAGGAACAATTTATGTTTCATTTTAATGACGTGTCGGCTCCGTACATACAGAGCTGAAATTTCACAATTAATTTCCCCAAAGTCCCTGACATCCCTTCTAATATTTCAGGCTCCGGAGTAATGAATATAACACAGCTGCTTAAATCCTGATGGATTTGGAGGTTTTCAATGATCTGCATCTAAGAGACTGCTGAGGGGACTGGAGAATTTAACACCTCAATAGAATAAGGACAGGAATGGAGGCCCCACTTGGATGGATCATTTAGATGAGTTTCTCTAAAATTTGTTTCCTAAGGAATGAGCACGCAAGTCTCTTTAAACTCTATTTGTCTTTCAGGGCTCTGGGGAATACTGTATCTGTTGTTTTTTCCCCCTAAAATCCTTTTGCTTTACCTCAACGTATTTATGTAATTCTGCCCTTCTGCTTTGTTGATGTAAGTATAGGTTCTTGAGAAAGTTCACGTTCCTCTAAAATTCCATCAGGGTTTATGGTGCGTAGACTCTTAGCTTTTATAAGATTCCAGTGTCATTGTTCCTGGAAACCATGGCACTCATGGGAAAACCAGGAGGAAATAGGATTATAGACAGGATTAAAGATGCCATCTAGTTGACTTGAACCTGAGGATATCATTGTGGGCTGTCCAGGTTTTCCCGTGCCCTCCCAAATACTCTTTACACGTAAAGGAAAACAGAATACTGACACCCACAGATTTCAAGACTCTATGTTGATTTGAAGCTGGAGGAAAGAGTTCGTGAACCCCAGGTGACCCCTGCAAGCTGTAACAAGCAAATTAATTTAAATTAAATTAAAGTGGGGTTAGTCTTGATTGGCAACTTATCAGACTTAGAACCAGTAGGAGACGCTCCTCTGTGTGTGTTTGTAATCGTTAACACCAGGGAAGGTTAGCTGAAGCAGGAAGACTTCTCTCAATGCAGTCATTACCATCTCACAATGTGGAAAGGAGGAAGCCAGCAAAGCACCGGCCCCTCCTCTTCCTCTCTGACGAGGTGACAATGTGACCAGCTTTCGATTTCACAACTTTTACATTACACACCACCGCAAACCCTTCCCGATGTTGCCTTTTGTCAAGCACATCACCGAAGCCATAATGAAAACAACTAATAGAAAATTGGCACCAAGGAATAGACTGTTATGATAACTCAGGCCATGTGGTCATAAGTCTTTGGGACTGTTTTGTGCGAGGAATATGGAGGAGTCTGGAGGAACAGGCTACAGAAACCCTCGATGGCTATAGGCAGAGCTGAATGGACCCTTCTCATGGGAAGATCAAAAGGCTGAAGAAAATGCAAATGGTAGAGGCCAGGCTCATGAGGTTTCAGAGAGGAATAAGAACTCCATGAAAAACATTGTGTTACATTCTACAACAAACAAAAAATAAATAAAGAGCAAACAAACAAATAAATACATTCTATCTACATTCTACCTGGAAATTCTATATTCTGTCCAAAAAATCCGAATGAGGTTACATTCCAGAGTACTGGACTAAGTTGTTTGGTGGAGGGAATTTCAAGACAGCATGTATGTTAACATGGGCTGTGGCATGGTTAGCGTTTACTACTGCTATGCGGAGCTAGAGTGAAACAGAATAGGATACACAGTTTGGGGAGAAAAAGTGAGTGAGGACTTTTCAGTTTTAGACTAGGCTGCTGCAAAGAATGAAGCTGTAATTGTTAAATGGATTAGCACCACTAAACAGAAACCTCTCATTCTATACTGGAACAATAGGAAAGATTTCCTGAAGGCAAGAACCCATCCTTTAAAGCTCCGGCTGGGAAGATGCCCACATTCCTCATCTAGAAACGCTATTGGACTCATACTGTGATTGTAAACGTTACCCAGAGAAGCACTTCCCCAGGTTCAATTACCAAAGCACACAGGATCACTGTAGCTGTGGTAGAAGAGGGGCAGGCTATAGCTCAGGTTGGTAGCATAACTTGGCAGGATCATCCACATAGTTTTGCAGACATGCAAAATCCAAGGGCGAGGGGTCATAGAGGCTTCAAACAGGTTCCAGAAAGCCATTTCATCCAGGAAATTTGTAGCAGGGCCAGTTGCTTTGCAAGGAGGTCCAGAGAGAACATTTTATAGAGCTGTGAAGGTAAAGCCCGATTTGCCATGGCTACTCCAGGGTGCCGAAGACACCAGACTCATGGGGTCTCTACTGAGGAAAGCTGCAGGCACTGAGAGAAGCCAACGCAAGAGAGAGGCTGCGGGTGCTACCGGTAGCAGAACTGGAGGGGGTGAAACTGTCTAAGAGCTGTGGATGAGACCATTTAAAGATCTAGGAGCTGAACATAAAGATTTAGCATGCGGTGTTTGTCTTCCCGAGTTTTAGTCTAGCTTTACCCTCCAGTCTTTTTGTCATGAGCCTCCATTTTGCCCCTGTTGCAATGGGTTTGTTTACTCCGTGTCACAATACATTGATAGTATGCAGCTTGTGCTTTGAGCCTATCGGGGCTCACAGGGAAGAGTTTGCCTTGAGTCTCCAAAGACATCTTGAACCTTTTAGCCGTGTTGGAACTGTTAAGACCTTAAGGACTCTCAGATGTGAACGAAATGAGTTTTGCTCTTAGGAGATACTGAATAGCCAATGAGGATTGGGCATGGGAATGTCATGATTAAAGGTGATCTGCCTGGGGGACAGACTGACAAACGGCAGGTTCATAATGGTAAATCCTGATTTCAACTTAATGGTCTTTAGAGTCACCCAGAAGACACACCTCTGGGTGTGTTCATGAATGATGTTCCCCCCATAGTGGGCAGCTCCATCCATGGTCCTAGAGTAAATTAGCAGGAAAAGAAAGAAATCAACCAACACTCGTTTCATTCTGCTTCTGACTGACTGACGGCTGTATGACTGATGTCTTACCCTCCTCTGCTACTCATTCCTCACCATGACGGTACGCCAGACCACAAACCAGAATAAACCCTCTATTTTTAAGGTGACTTTCCAGGCATTTTGCCACACAGAAAGAAGAGTAGCTTCTCCAGGGCCTTCTAAGGGAGTTCACCCCTATTGAAACCTTGGCTTTAATTCAGCAAGTCACATTTCAGACTTCTGACCTCCAGACTATAGCGTGAAATATACACATATATGAAAACATCCCACGCTAATGCCAGCTAGGCACCGGCTGGCAGCCTCGGTCTGTCTCCACCCCAGCAGACAGGCCGAGACCGCATTCTTTCCTTTTAGCCAGGGCCTCTCTCACCCACACTGGCTCTGCCTCTCCGGAGCTCTGAAATTGGAAATCACTCTCTCCTCCTGACTCACTAAGTTCCCATGTCTGGCTGTTGCCATGAATGCCCTGTGCTTCCAAATTCCCGTGGTTGGCTGGGGTGCACCCTTGTATACCACGATCTGCCGCCATACCTTTCTCCGGAACCCATTTGAATCGCTGCATGAAGGAAAATACACAACCTTAGTTTAGAATCAACAGGTAACACAATTGCTGGGCACAGAACCTAGCATCTTAATTTTGTAAACTATTCTAGGTTAGAAATCCTCTGGGTGGATCTGCCACGTGAACTGACTGCCTCCAGCTACCTACATTCTGCCTGCCATTTTGTTCCCACTGTCCAAAAAGACCGTTCCTTTCTCCTGCCTCCTTTTTCCTCTTCCAGACCCAGAAGTCCCGCCTACTCACCCAGTGATTGGTTTCCTGTAATGTTTATTTATTAGGGGGAAATCCTACCACACCAGGCCACTAAGACAAGACGATAAAGCCATATTATTTTAATCAGGCACCAGGTCATGCTTTGGGACAGCAACAGCAGGTAAAGGGTATCTTCTGAATTACCAGGGCCTTTCTACAGAACCTGAAACCAAGAAAGGGCAAGGACCAGGCCCCTGAGAACACAGAGGTCTGAATGAAGAACATCACATTGTGGATGTTCCTCCGGCTGAATGATCCCAGGGTCCAGTCATGGCGTACATTGCTGTGGTGATAGATGGAGTTGGTCTGAGTGAAAGATACTTTTTATCGTTCAGGAGGCAAAATCTTAAACCACATCATCCTTTGATTGGGTCTCATGATGCTCTGTCACTCCATCATCTCAGACTCAAAGGTCCCTGGGATTGGGTTTCTGATTTCTGTTCTCCAAGGGTTGCATCTGCTGCCCCTGGTAACAGGACCGATGATCACAGAAACTAGAGGTAAGTGAGTTGAGAGAATAACTCCTCTGGTTAGGAACTCAGATTTTATCTGCAGCCTGTTGTCGGTGTTATAGCGCTTGTGGCTGCAAGGGCTTCTCCAAGCTTGTTCTTAGAGGATGAGAACAGAAAAGACTGGGATTTGCAGATTAAAATAGATCCTAATTAAAAATGCAGAAAACGTTGAAGCAAAGGACCCATTGTTGGGCATTTGAGGAGAACTGGGTTGTGTTCAATGCAGCTGTTTTTAACCAAACCAAAGAGTAGGAACAGACATCTTTCGTTTTATGATGTTTACATTCTATGTTCTTTTAGCTAAGAAATACTTCCCCAGCCCTCCTTTAAGAGACTGTCCCTATCCTCTGGGACAAGATGAATTTAATGATCTCCTCACTCTTGACATGGGCATAACTTAGAACTGGCCAGCCACAGCGTTCTATTGTGGTCATGATGATTGACTTGTGGTTGGGTACGTGACCAGAGGGGGGTCAGTAAAATGTTATTAGGATGGCAGAAAGCACTGAAGCTAATCCAAGGGCTACTGATGACGTTGTTATCAGCCTTCAGGTCAACAAGGTTACCATGTAGATAACAGCGAGAGAAAACAGATTTCCAAACAGCCTTCGAACACCTATATGAATATCTATTCAAATATATATCCTAGGCTCCATCTAGTCAGTCATTTGGGGGTCATAAATGCTCTTACACAATCCATTCTTGTCTGTTGTTCACCTTTGTGTGTGTTTATCTCTCTTGCCATAGACATTGGAGCCACAGAGACATTCTACATATTTTGAATTCCTATTCCGTGAGGAGGTATGATGTCAGCTATGGAGGAATAGTCAATAGCATTAGAAGATAGAACATCAATTTGGCAAGAATAAAAATAAGTCTAAATCAAGCCATGGGTTAACACAAGAAGCTTTATGCTTTGGGTATACAGAGAAAGGAAGCTTAAGTCAAGACACATATATCTTGGCTTAGGTTTTTGTTTTGTTTTGTTTTGTCTGTTTGTTTGCTTTACAAGATCCTTGGTGAAGAGTATGAGGGCTCAGTTGCACCATCTTGTAGAGGGCTGGAAACAAATGGAGATCTGGACACGTGGCAGGGCCCATTTCATCCTTCAGACCCATGGATAAGACACAAGTTAAAGAGGTAACACTCAGGAGCTGTAACCTGAACTGCAGAGACTCCTCAGCAAACGGATCAAAGCCTAGGATGCAGATAACACACAGAAAGGCTTGGGTACAGGGAACACAGAACAAGCATGACATATGCCTGATCTCCCACAGCCTTCAGGGTCTTCTCCACCTAATGTTTCTCCTTCCCCTCAACAACACGCGTTTCAGAGATGGATTGTGTCAGCCATAGGTTTCTAGGCCTCACCAAACGAAAGAAACAGGGAGAAAACGTCAACGTTTTCCCATCCCTGTGCATCAGTGAACAATGGCCAAGCTGTAAGGAGATTCCCTTGACTTTACTGTGATGGCTGTTCAAAGTGTGCACGTGTGTGCGAGTATGTGTGTGTCTGTATGCTGCGGTATCATTATCTGTCAGTGTCTCTGCACCATACTGCATGCTTATGCAGAGCAGAAAAGAACACATGGCTGGGTGACGACTCCGGTCTTGGTGTTACCTTCCCAGATGCTGGGTAGATCAAACACTTCTTTCCTTGTCTAGGGAAGGTGGGAGTGTGTAGCAAAGCATAGAGTTAGGAGCATTGTCTCCCAATCCAGTTCTTTCTAGTATAACCTTCCTTGAGGCTTTTGCAAATTAGGCTCAAGAAACCAGGGAGAGCAGGAGAAGGTGAGAGTGGAGGACTTAACAGCAGGGGATAAGGGCTTGAAAGAGCTCAAAGTACTCATGAGTAAGGGAGTCAGTGTTTGACTTTCCTCTGTGAGTTCAAGTTCTTTTTTTTTTTTTTTTTTTTTTGGTTCTTTTTTTTTTTTTCGGAGCTGGGGAGAACCCAGGGCCTTGTGCTTCCTGGCGCTCTACCACTGAGCTAAAGCCCGAGTTCAAGTTCTAATCCAAGTTCTAGCACTTATGACCTTTGTGGTCTGAAACAGATTCCATCCCAGTGTGTAAATATGTTTATTCCTTTGCAAAGTGAAGATGGTGGCGGGCGTCTACAGAAGTGGTGTCCGGATGAACGGGGCAGGGAAGATTTGGGTGGGCAGTAAATGCCAGCATAGAATCTAGGACGTAGTAACAACAGCAGCAGCAGAGGCAATTCAAAAAAATCCTTGTCCTCTCCTTTCTCCTCTGTCTCTCTCTGTCTCTCTCTCTCTCTCTCTCTCTGTCTCTCTCTCTCTCTCTCTCTCTCTCTCTCTCTCTGTGTGTGTGTGTGTGTGTGTGTGTGTGTGTGTGTGTGTGTGTGTGTGTGTGTGTGTGTGAGTGAGTGTTTTGAATATGAAAAGCCTCCCTTTGGGTCTTGTTTCAAAGGCTTGGTCCTGGGCTGATGGTGCTATTATGCAGAAACTGCACCGGGCGAGCCCAGTTGGAGGGAGTAGTTCCGTGTAGGCACATCTACTTCACGCTGACCCTGGACCAGCAGTTCTCAACCTGTGGGTCGCAGCCCCCTTGGGAATTGTGTGTCAGATATTCATCTTACGATTCATAGCAACAGGAAAATTACAGTTATAAAGCATCAATGAAATACTTTTATGGTTGGAGGTCACCACAGTATGAAGTTCTATATTAAAGGGTCAGAGCCTTAGGAGGATTGAGAACCAATGCCCTAGCCCCTTCCTCTTCCCCTCTGCTCCCTGGCTGTTACAAGAAATGGAACGCTAAGGAACACAGAAGGAAACAGGCTAAGCTAGTGCCTTATCCTTGTAATAGGGTCCTTTCCTGGCCATTGCTCTTGTGGTGATCAAGAAAATCAAACTGAAGGCTCGGAAAGAGGAAGGCCTCTGCAGTGGCAGAGAGAGCTAACGACAGTTAGCGTGCGATAGTTATCCCAAACGGTATTTTCTATTGTCGGTTTTACTACAGCGTCAACCAAGTCCTGGAAACATAAGATGGGAAATCCCACAGATAAGGAATTCCCGAGTTTTAAGGAACACGGCATTTATGAGTGGCATAATGAAAATTCTCTCCCTTCCCTTCCACCCTTCCCCAGGACTGAGCCCTCCTCCTATTGTTGAGCAAGCATGGCTGTGTCTGCTTCCTGCTGACCGGGTAATTTGTTATCACTCCTCTGCTATCCGTTTGGCCGATGCAGTATCAGAGCGCTTGTCTTCAAGGAAGCCTGAGGTAAGAGCTGGTGCTGTCCTGTCAGTCTGCCAACACCATTTACCTCACATCACCTCATTACCAGGCATTGGATCACCTCACACCATCAGGAGAAGGATGACTGCCATACAATTAAATACGTTTAGACAAAGGAGGTACAGCCCATCTAGAGAACTATCTTAGACTGTTAGGATTGTTTCGTTTTATCATAGTGGTGGCTAATAATTTGCTACTATTCCTCATTAATAAATTAAAGTGTACTAACACACAAAGCTAGGGAAAGCAGCATATTCAGGGTCCAGTGTAATCCATTGTTTTAGGAATCCACGAGGGATCCTGGGGCATGTTCCCACAGATGAACACGCTGTGTCTTGTTCACCAACTCTGTCTCCAACCTCTGGTATTATCCCTGACACCGGATAGAGGCTATACTAGTATTTGATAAGTGGGTGAGTAAGTGAATTAAAAATGCCCAGTAGTGTATCATTCTAGCTATGGCCTTCCTGAGAACAATCGAGAAGAAAGGATCTGTGAGAGACGAGGTCAGTCTGTCCACTATATGACCCCAATTCAATTTCCCCTCTGCAAAGGATGGGTTGAAGGAGCTGAAATGGGCTTCATTTCTTCTCCTAGAATATTACATCTGGAGCCGAAGCAACATAATGACGTCAATCACAAATGCAATTGCCTGTTCCCAGGCTTGCTGTCATCTCACACAGAGAGCCTGAAGCAGAAGGGGAGCAGCCTCTGAAGAAAAAGTTCCTTCCTATTTAATTTTTTCTTAAGAAAAAGCAACTCTCGGTCTCTAGCAATATTCCTCAAAGAGTTCAACCAACCATGTTTTGTTAATTAGCTTTAAATTTTTCTCGATTAAAAGTTCATGTGTGTGCTATACACACACACTTGTATATGTGTGTGTGTCTATGTGCATGTTGTGCACATGTGTGTAGAAGTCAGAGGACATCAGCAAGTACCATTCCTCCTCAGTCTCCATCCACTTTGGCTTTTAAGACAGGGCCTCTCACTGGCTTGGGTTTCACTTGATTAGAGGAGGCCGGCTGGCAGGGAGAGCCTCAGGGATCCATCTGTCTCCATTTTCCCAGCGCTGCGGTGATGAGTGTGTATAGCCATGACCAGCTTTTTCATATGGGTTCTTGGAGGGCCCAAATTTAGGTCCTAATGCTTGTGACAAGCATTTTACCAACTGACTTATTAGCCCCAAACCTTTTTTTTTTTATTATTATGACAAAATGGCTTCAACAATCAACCCCTGTGAAGGAAAGCTCCCAGGAGGAAGCTGAACCTTCCGCTGTACCTTCTGTCAGGCTCACTAACTGCTTAAAACTTCAACGATCGTGGAGAGGTTGGGATATGTTGCAGGTCCAAAGCCTAATTACAATGATCTTGAAATATCCTTAGTCACTTAAATAGCCATTCCCTGCCAACTTCTGTGTTTGACCTAATATCCTAGAAATAACAGGCCAGACCTTTTGGAATACATTAGCCTAACAAAACCCTAGGTGCCACCAACCGAAAGGCTGGGCTGTCATGAGATGGCATTGGGGCCTATGGCCGAGATTCTGCTCTTTGCTGTAACTCCTCTGCATATGTCCCCCTAGGCTATTCGAAAAGTGCCTTGATCTTAGGACTTGATTTTTTTCTGTTACCATAAAGACCTCTTCAAACCACTTCCATGGTGAAATATGGAATTTGGGATAACCTAATCCTGTATGCTTAAGATACATGGTCACTCATATTTTCTTCAGAATAAACTATCTTTTATCCTCTTTGAAGTGAGATCTGTGGTTTTTTTGTTTGTTTGTTTTTGTGGTTATTGCTGTTGTTATTGTTGCTGGTGGTGGTGGTGGTAGTGCGTGTGTGTGTGTATGTGCGTGCGTGTTGATTACTTTGCCTCATATCGTTTAGGAAATGCATCAAACAGGAATGTGTGTGAAGGAGGCTACACCTCATGCCAACTGAGAAGCAAAGAGAAAAAGGAAAAGGGTATCAGTAGCTCCTTGAAAGGCATGTCCCCAATGACCTAACTTCCTCCCACCAGGCACCACCTCCTGAAAGCTAAATTACTTCCTGTTAGGGCTACCGGCTGGTCCCCAAACCTTTTATCACAGAAGCTTTTGAGGGTCATTTAACATCTAAATCCTAACATTTCCCTAGCCTCATCGTAGCATCTTACAAGAATACATGTGGAAACCATGGCAGGCACAATAGTCTTCTAAAGATGTCTGCACCCCAGTTCCCGGATCCTGTGAATACACTAGGTGGCATGTCAAAGGATCTCGGGGGTGTAGAAGAAGCTAGGGCTGATAAGGCTGAATTTAGAATGATTGTTCAAAGTGCTGTGTCTGAGTTTAATGCTAACTCAGCGGTCCTAGAATGTGGACAAAGAAGACAGGAGAGAGAACCACAGGGAAGGCAGTATGAAAAAACTTTGGCCATGAAGGTAAAAAAAGAAGGGACCAAGACCAAGGGTGTTCCCATCATGTTGGGCGGGTAGCCTCCCAAAGCAAGAAAAGATGGGACAGAGTCTCCCTTAGAGCTTCCAGAAGAAAGGTTACCCTGCTGACCTTTATCAAAGAGTAAATCTGTGTCATCATAAGCCAATATGTTTTTGATAAATTCTTCCAGCAGCAGAGAAGAATCCCAAGGCTCACTCCCTCCTCATGTGTCTAAATGGTTCAAGTTATAAATGGAGTCAATTACAATGCTCGTTAAACAGGACAAGTTATGCGTGTCTAAGTCAGACTTCTTGTCACTGTGACAAATATCTGACACAAACAACTTAAGGGAGGAAGGATTTATCTAAGAAGCCCATGAGTCCAGAGATCTCAGCCCATCAGTGGGGAGGGTAGCTCACACCATGGTAGCCAGGAAGTCTGTTTAAACAAAAGCCTGAGTTATTGAGTTTCCTCCTTCTCCTTCTTTTATTCCATCCAGGTCCTCAGTCTAGAGGATGGCACTGTCAACACTCAAGGTAGGTCTCCTCTCCTCACTTAATCCTCTAGGAAAACCCACATCGGCACAGCCAGAGGTGTATCTGGCTGATCCGGTGGGCAATCCACAACTCAGTGAAGTCGATAATGAGAATAAACTGTTATGCTACACTGGCGAAAATTTGGGGCTTATGAATTTTCTTAGTCCTGTGCATTTTCTCAACTGGAACATCATGGTTGTACAGAGAGTGGTCTGGAGTGTATGATCTCTCTCTCTCCTCCCTCCCCTCCCCCTCCCTCCCTCCCTCCCCTCCCTCCCTCCCTACCTCTTTCTCTGCCTTGGCTAGATCCTTGTCTGCACTTTCCACTTTTCCTCATACCAAGAGGCACCCTCTACGTATGATTGTCCACTCCTCTCCACAGTCTCAGGTGAACAGATAATTCTCAGGAAGACAGACACACATCCAGAAAACCAGCCTGTACAGGCCCTTGTATCTTGGTGCCTGGAGTGTGTTCAGTGGTTTTCAACTTGTGGGTCACAGCTCCTTCTTTGGGGGTTGAATAACCCTTCCACATGGGTCACCTATAATCACCCAGAAATACAGATATTTACATTAAGATTTATAACAGTGGCAAATTTGCAATTATTAAATAGCAAAGAAAACATTTTTATGCCTGGGGGCATTACCACAGTGTGAGGAACTCTATTAAGGGTCACAGCAATAGGAAGGTTGAGAACCATTGTTCTAAATAGAAGGGGGATGTGCCTTTTATGTGGGGGAAAATGCCCCTTAGTTCTAACTGTTCCTCCTGTTCAAAGGGAGCTGGCATACTGTCAATGTGGTCATAAGAAGGAACAACTCTGTCCATCACTAAAGGCTGTCATGATTAGCACCCAGGGAATATTGAGGACAGAGTTTTATTGTCACATAAAAATTCCTGACTTCTCCAAAACACCTCTCAATTAGTATTTCTTTACCTTTAGAGAAAATCCCACTGGGCTTCAGCCTGCCTGCTATATTTCACTCCAAGCAGACAGCCTTGTACTGTGAGTGGGTCTCCACAAAGCCCTGTGCTGACCTCTCATTCCCCAATGTGATGATGCTGAGAGATGGTGAGTCATTAGCTCACAGTGGAAACCAACGCCTTCCTCTCGAGACTCGATTAACTCTCGTGGCAGTGAGCTTAGCTCTTGTCAGTCACTGTACAGCGAGGCTGCCCCTCCTCTCCTGTCTCTTCTGTGCATGCTCATTTGCTCTTCCGCTTTTAAAAGGCCACACTGGACTCTGGACAGATACAAGTCGCTCTGGGGGGGTGTCTAAGCATCCAGAAACACAAGTCAAAATAAGATTCTTGATAAGTTACCAAGCATCTGATAGTCTGTTCCAGCAACAAAAAGATGATCTGAAACAAGGCCATAGTTCAATCCAGGATGAGGGCTCGGAGACCAGATGGGCCATAGGAAAAGGCACGGCAAAGGCCAAGTGAAGTGGGAGTTTCTGGTTTCTTTGGAGACACAGCTGTGTCACGCGAAGTTTTTCTGGAAACTGTCTTACAAGAGGATGTTTTGCTGAGAACTGACATGTGGTGTTTTTCTGAAAGCTGCCTGTGTGATTTGCTAGAGTGGATGCTTGAGAGAACACGTGATGTTTGGATAGGGTATAAAAGTATAACCCAACACACAGTGGATCGTGCTGGCTGTGTGACATTGGTTTGCCTTGCCACTCTCTGTTAGTCTTCCATGGACTTTACTGCCACTGTTCTTCACCAATGACATTGCATTGTGACATTGATTAGCCTTGCCTTTTTCCACTGATCATCATCTGTTGTGACTTCATAGAGAGAAATGCACTTGTCTCAGGGTTTTATTGCTGTGAACAGATAACCATGATCCAGGCAATGCTTATGAGGACAATGTTTAATTCGGGCTGGCTTACAGGTTCAGAGGTTCAGTCCATTATCATCAAGGCAGGAGCATGGTAGCATCCAGGCAGGCATGGTGCAGGAGGAGCTGAGTTCTACATCTTCATCTGAAGGCCGCTGGCAGAATACTGGCTTCTAGACAGCTAGGATGAGGGTCTTAAAGACCACACCCACAGTGACACACCTACTTCAACAGGGCCACACCTTCTAATAGCGCCACCCCCTGGACTGAGTACATGCAAACCATCACAGAACCCAAGAATTCCCCGTGATATCCCAGCAGCTTTTTGCCACTTCCTCAGACCCGGGCTGATTGGCAGAGCCTCGCTGTTTCTTTTGGATCGAACTGCTGTTGCTGATTTATGAACAGTGTTTGCAAATGGATTGACCTGCCCCTGCTGATTTGTGTGAACTCAACTGCTGATATCCTGACAATGAAGATTGGAGTCACCCCAAAGAACTATTTCTAAACAGGTCCACATCCCTCTCTGCCCTATTCACCTTTCCTTTCCACTACCTCTGGTGGGTGGTGGGCTAGAAGGGAGGTTAAAGCATTTAAGAACCCTTATTAATGTAGGTTTTAAAAACTCTAAGCCTGCAGCCAAGGGACGAATGAAGAAAGTGGGATTGGCCTGAAGACTTTAATCATTAAACACATGACCATATAAAGCAGTTAAATCTCCTCTGGGAAGCGTAACTCAAGAACAAGACAAATGGCTGTTTCTCAGGGGGGTTGAGAAAGGATTCCTGCACACAAAGCAGTCTATGTTCCCTAAAGCATGACCACATCAGAAAGCCTGTGCTCACACGCTAGCCACTGCCTACACCTGTCCACTGCTCTGAGTTCTCCTGATCCATGCTTGACTTCAAGATCTCGTTTGAAATCTGCCCTTGTCTCTCCCAGCACAGAGACCTCTACCTGAGAGACGATATTGAAGGCATCACAGGACTCAATGAGTGACATCGTCTCTAGATGATCTAGGCTGAAATGAGAGGTTGCTGGGTGCAGTAAGCAAGCATCCTAAGTGTCCACAACCCTACTGGTCTAGACAAGATGCTCCTTGGAAACAGTCTCCCTGTACATGAGGAAGGCCTTTGGTTAACTGAACGTGCAGGCCCAGCTTTAGGCTGACTCCTGGAAGGGCAGCCTCAGAGTCCTTTGCAGGAGAGAGAATTACAGCTCAGAGTAGGACAGGGACCTGATTAGTGCCATCGTTGCCACTGTTATGTATCCCTTCTAGCAGAAAGAATGGTCACCAGGCTCCTGGACCCTGGGGATATGGCTCTGATGACCTCTATCTTCCTTAAGGTTAATTGGGCCTCAGCCTCCTTCCTAACCAGACGCTGCAGCTCCTTCCCTAAGTTCTTCCCATGCTGTTTTCTCTGCAAGACGCTCCCAGAAACAGAGAGGATTGTAGGAAGAATCATATAGCTTGCGAGTAGCCAACACAGAGAGGATTGTAGGAAGAATCATATAGCTTGCGAGTAGCCAAACTAGGGTAGACTTAACCACCTTATTATGCATACCCATTAGTGACAGTGCTCAAGGAAGGTTTGGAGGAGGGACAAAAGCTCCCAAGGCAGCTATGGCTTTGTGGCGGGAGGGGGGAGGGGAGGCTTGCTGTAATACACAGTAGCTCACACTGTCTTGTGCATTTGACGGTCTCATTCTCTCTTGAAACAAGCCTGTGATCAGCTCTAAGCACTCAACCCTCAGGGAGGGTCCAGACAGGGCTGCAAGAGCTGCAGATGCTTCTTGTCTCCTATGATTTTGCCTCTGTTACCTGAGTCCTGAGACTGGAAGAGAAAAATCACTGACGCCCTGCCACACAGAGGTACCAGAGTGAATTCATGATACAAATTCTGTGTGCGGTGGGCTCACCAGCCCTGGGGCTGAGAAGCAGCCTAGTGGCTCCCAGCAGGGGTGTGCACAGAGCTGTCTCTCCCCCCCTCAGAGGTCCCCTTTGTTCTCTCTTCCCACAGCCAGCCTGTTGTCTGAATTACAAAGCTTCCCTGCAGAGGTGCCCTGTTCTCTCTGCCTCTTGCAGACTTCACACAGGCAGGTGTGTAACTAGCCACACAGGCACAGAGAAACTAGGAGATCTGATGGCATCCCTGACAGCGTCCTCAGGCCACCACTGGCCTGGAATGACACCTGGAGGAGCAGTTATGGAAACTAATGTTTGGGTGTAGGAAATAAAGGAGGTCACCTTTCTTACACAACGGAGGCTGGCAGACTGAAATTCATGCCATAGGCAGCGTGCCATCTCTGATGGGGAAGGAAGGCGGTGGGCGGGGAGGAGCCCTGAACAGGCATGGGAAGGCTGGGGAAGGCTGGTTGGAGGCTGGGTATCAGTATCAGAGGAGAAGATGCCCCTAGCTGGAGAGGTGGGGTGAAGCTTGGGACAGAGGAACCTAGGCGCTGTACTAAATATGAAATTCCCAATAACTCATGGGGCCATCTTTACCATCCGGGGTGGAGTGTGATCCCAGGACAGGAGCTGTCACTTCCCGTCATCTTCAAGCTGATTTAATTTGGTTTGGCCAACTCTTGAGGCATCCCTGATTTCCCCAAACTAGAGGAAGTAGGTCAAGTGAGGCCCAAGTTCTGCCACAAATCCAAGGTATAGCAGTGGAATTTGAACACTAAACATCTCTGAACTGTTTCCCATTATTCTACTAAATAAAGTCTTCCCACAGTCATAGCCTCCTTTGGTCATTTTTCACCCATGGATTCCCCCTCTGTGCCCCCCTACCTTGGCTGCAAACCCTTCCGTGTCTGTGCTGTACTCAGGGTCCACTGTGGTTGTATCTGTAGCTGTCTCAGCCATCCCTGCTTGCATGGGTTATACTTTCTATTGCTGTGATAAGTTGTCTTAGCATCAGTAAGACAACTTACAGAAGGAAGCATTTAATTAGGGCTTATGGTTCCAGAGCTGCAGGAGCCCAGCTCATGGGGGGGAAGGCAGGGGAGGGACAGGGCAACAGGCAGACAAGCGTGGCGCTTGAACTGAGACCTGAAAGTTCACATCTAGATCAACAAACAGAATACAGAGAGTGCAGTGGGAATGGCAGAGGGATTTTGAAGCCTTAAAGCTAACCCCTGTGACACACCTCCTCCAACAAGACCACACCTTCTAATCCTTCTCAAACAGTTCCATGGACCAAGCACATGATCCTATGGGGGGCAAGGGATTCTCCTTCAAACAAATACGACCCTTGAATGCCGTGCTATCTCTTTATATCTATACTTCTGCTTCTTGTGGTTTCGCTTATCCACAGCCTATGAATATTAAACAGAAAATGTCAGAAATAAGCTACAAGTCTAGCATTTCATCACATCCTAAAAAGCGCAGTGTGAAATCTCTGTTGTTTGCTCTGTCTCACCTGGATTGCAAATCATCCCCTTGTCCATGCTCTCTGTGGAGCACATGCTACCTGCCCATTGGTCATCTAGAAGCAGTCTTGGCTATCGGATGTTCTGACATGGTATTACAGTGTTTGTGCAGTGCTCTGACTTAATAATAACCCAGCGAATAAGAGTGGTGATTCCTGCGGCCCAGATACACCGGGGAAACCTGAAAGTGTTTTAAGCTAAATGGTTAAACTATAATAAAATATTCTGAGAGAGATCATACTTACATAGCTTATATATAACATAATAAATGATATATAAATATATAAAATAATAATTGGTATATTGTTAAAATTGTTTTTCTTATTAGTAGTTTGATAATCTCCTGCATTGCTTAGTGTATGGATTAAACTTTGTGATGTGTACCTATGTGTGTACAGGACAAAAACAGAGCACACCTAGCATCCTGCACCATGTGCAGCATAGATAGCCAGTGGGGTCTTGGAGCATGCGCAGTCCTGTTACAGAGGCCCTTTCTTTACCACCTTTCAACAGTGCTGTGGGCAGTGGGTTTTGTCTTTAACAGTGACTGGACAATTTCATCATTGACAGGCATCAACCGTTTTGCTTTACGTTATGCACACTCAGCTGCAGCTCTGTCGTCTGAACAAAGACAGACTCCGTGAAGCCATGCCCATCTGTCTGCTCAGCATCCAGATGCCCAGGGGCTCCGCAGGTCTCCTAGGAGGCTACTAGCACTGATTTCACCTAAGATCCAATTTGCCATTTTCTCTTTTCTTCTAAGCAGCTCTGTGACTTCGGGGGACCCTCAGCCTCCAGGCCAGACCCCCCAGTGCCCTAATCTGTGACATAACTGAGCCCTGCCGGGGAGGGGTTCTCATCTGACCCCTTGTAACAGGTTATTCAGGGTGACATCACAGAGACCACCGCGGGGTGGCTTAACAGCCAGGCATTGCCTGAAGACCTGAGGTTGACAGCAGCTTAGTGTGTAGATAAGTCCTTTCCAAGGCCTCTTTTTTCAGCGGACAGACGATGCTCTCCTTGAGTCTTGGGGCTTCGTTGCCTTCTAATATGTTTGAGAACCATACCTATAGTCCCGCCGTAATGACGACATTTTAACTTGACTGGTGTGTGTGTGTGTGTGTGTGTGTGTGTGTGTGTACATAAGTTCATGTTGCAGGTGCATGTGTGTGTGCGTGTGGAAGTCTTGGGTCCACCCAGGACATTCTTACTCAGGTACTATTCACTTTGAGACAGTATCTCTCACTGACTCAGAACACTCTGCGTAGGCTGGGTTGGCTGGCTTGCGAGGTCCAGAGATCCAACCGTCTTCGCCTGGAAAGATGGATTCATAAGTGTAGTTTACAACACCCAGCTTTCCCCTCCATGGCTTCTGAGGATTGAATTTGAGTCTGAGCTATCAACTGAGCTATCTGCCCCGCACCTAACTATCTCTGTATCAATGCTGTTTACATGGTAACATTCTGGACCATGAGAACTGGGCTTGTTGTAGGCGGTGATACATTGTGTTCTGTGACACTGTGATTGCCCTCTATGAGCAGTCAAGCAAAGCCTGGCCCTGTGAGAAGAGAGAGGATCCCCCTCTTCCGTGCTACAAGCCCTCCAGATTTTGTAAGCTCACCTGAAGACTGGTGGATTACCTGGTGGGCCGGTCACCTGGTGGATTGCCCAAGGTGGGTGTCCTTCCATGATAGAGCCATGAATTGGAGCTGGTAGCCTGAGAGGGGTACTGCAAGCTCCAGGGATTGCCATTCCATTCCAGCTGTCACAGCCCTGAAATACTGAGGGGGTGTTTCCCCAGACCCAGAATCCCTCTGGTCGGCACTCCCTGCTCCCACTGTAAGCTTAGCTTAGGCTGGCCTTCAACACAGTCAAACTTGACTCCCTGTCTAAAACACCAGCAAGCAGGAAGCATCTTACTGACAGTAAGCCAAAAGTGACAGGTGGACAGAAGCCAAGTGTCCCCTGCCTGCCACCCACCCCCCATATCACACCAGGCTCCCTGACATGGTCTTGATGTGAGCTGTGGTGGCAGTTGATAAGGGGACCTTCCTTGAAGGCAGCACAGGGCCTGGGCATATGGCCAAGGCTGCAACCCTGCCCCTCACCTGCATCCACCTGCTTTCCCTGCTTTAAAGAGCTGCAGTTTACAAGATTAAAATTCCTTCCTACTTGCTTTGGCAGCTTGGGACCAGGGAGCAGAGGAAGTGGAGGGGAGTCCAGGGTTTCTGATTGGTTCTTGGGTTTCCATTGGAGATGCTAAATCCCTGCTTCCCAATTCCCCTGGCCCCTGCAAGGACAGAAGCAGCGGAGGGGAGAGCCACAGGAGGCAAAAAAGCACAGGCAGTGATGGGTGGCAATGGAAGGCACCAGGTGTTCCAGAAGTCGCCACAATTGCCCAGGTTTGTCCTTCAAGCCTGCTGCTCTCTAGTCTTCAGATTGTGGGGTGTGAGGGAGGACAGAGACAAACTGAGTTTGTTCTCTGTGGCTGATAGCGCACCACCGCAGACTAAGTTATAAAGACAAGAGGCTTATTTCATCTCATGACTCAAAGGCCAGAGGACCTTACCCAGTGGTGGCCTTCTTGCTGATAGAGTCCTGTGACGGAACACCACATGGCGAGAAACAGAGAGCAACCGAATGAACTAGCCAGATTGTCACAGAAGCTCGATAGCGTCCATCCATCACAAGGATGATAGTCCACTCGTGAGGACCTTTCCTAATCACCCCTAATGGCCTCACCTGATCCTGCCTCTTGATATGTCATAGTGGGGACTAGGTTTCATGTGCGTTCGTAGGAGACAAATCACACCAGAGCCCTAGTACAGACCCCGAGTCCAGACACTGGGCTGTGATTCATGGACATAGCACTTCTGGCGGAAGGCACTGAGATGCAGACAGGGACATGAGTTGTGTGATGCTGACCAGGCTGAGGCTTGAGACTGACCGCTGCTGCAGAGACCCCAGGAGGTTCAATGGCACCCCAGGGCTTGGCCCACCTCAATGCAAGGGAGGTATGCTCTCCCACTCTTGCATGGTGGCTGTGATCCCCCGGGAGGATTGACTGTGCTCTCCCAAGGCTCCAGGTGCTAAGCACTGGAAAGGCAGCTCCCTCTCCTGGGACAGGATTCCAGAGTGTGAAAATGACAGCACAGGAGACACTGATTTGACAGGAAGGTTATTTTAAACTGAGAATACATAGTTACAGCAGCTGCAGGGAAAGCCTCTCCCCCTGAGGTTCTCCTTTCTGTCCAAGGCGGCACCCTTGGAACTCAATTCTTTGGATATGGCTTTCCTCCATTGACTTCATGTGATGGAGGCTTGGTCACTATGCGACCATGTGAGACCCAGTGGGACATTTAAGGTATGTTGTCTGGGTTATTTAGTGTGCTGCTCTTGAAAGGGTTGGGTAGTCCTCACGGGACCCTGAGTTTATTATTTATGGTGGATTGATTTAAAGGGAGCAAGACCAATCCCTCTGTTTATTTTGCCTTATGATCTCTGTCTCTCTGTTTTTCTGTTTCTCTGTGTCTGTTTGTTTATACCTCTGTCTCTCCATCTCTGTGCCTCTGTGCCTCTGTGTCTTTGTCTCTGTCTGTCTCTGTCTCTGTCTCTCTCTCTGTCTCTGTCTCTCTCTCTCTCTCTCTCTCTCTCTTGCTCCCTCTCTCGCTCTTCTCTCATAACCATCTACTATGAGATGGCATGAGATGACCTGAGGACCCGCCATGAGGACCCTCATCACAGCCAATGTCATACTGGACTGTACATTTCTAAAACTCTAAGCTAGGTAAAAATGTCTCTCTTCATACAAGAGCCAGCAGTTTCAAGCATTTTGGTTTAGCGATGCCACAATCCCTCTCCCAAGGCATCTCCAACCAGGAAAGTTTATTTTAAAGCTTGATCTTCCAAGAAACTTTGGTCACCAAGCCTCGAAGTATCCCACTGAGATCTTAACCCCACCTCTTTCCCAACTAGTTGATATATAAGCTCCGATCCCAGTTCTTTAATATCCGTAATGCCTGTGAGCAAAACGAGTTCCCCTCGTGTTCATCTACCCATGGTCAATTAGTTCACAGCGGCTTATCCTTTCATTAGAACCTGGCTGGTAGAAAGTTTCCCTTCGCACAGAATATTAGAAGCATGCAGATGTCCAAGTGGGAGTGCTGGGAGTGGTGAAAGAGGTCCAAGGAGTCAGTGCAGTATATGGACTGTGCCCCAAGTGTGTAGGGAAGTACACTGCAGACACATGAGACCCCATGGTGTACTGCTCAGTGCAGGGTGCTGCCGGGAGTAGGCAGTAGAGGTACTGGTGGCAGTCCTCCTGCAGTTGAGACATCAGAGAAGAAGAGCGTGGGAGTGAGGGGCCCAGTGCAAAGTCCTGGGGTAGGGAGGCGTGTGGTTGACTTTAAGAGCTTCCTCTCAAGGGAAGGGGAGGAGAGAGCATGCTGAGGCCAGTGGGATTGGAACGTCACCTGTCACAGCAGGGTGGAGGAGGGACTGGGGCTCATAAGGGAGTCAAGGCAACCTTGCAAAGGAACACTGAAAAACAGGTGAAGTTCTCTCAGGGATCAAAGGAAGCGATCGCAGAGCTGGCAGAGCAGCAGAGGTTTGGGGGTGGGGCGGGACCTTATAGTCCAACATGACCAGAGTCCTGCTCACTCTCTAGTATGCTCTGCTGCCTCACTGCACCTAAGCCTGTGAAGACTGAGAACTGACCAGGCACAGGGGTGAGGAACTGACAAGAGAGAGCAAGGGAGGGGTCCCGACCCTGCCTTCCACTGACCTGATCCAGAAGGACCATTTGAGGCTCATCCCAGAGCCAGTGCTGAAGGGGATGCAGGGATGCTGTGGTCCTCCCAGCCTTCCCTGCCTCTCTCTCAGTTTGCTGAGGTCTTTCAAAGTCTTTCCAGACCTCTTCTGGGCTCTATTTCCCAGGATTGCGCCCCCTGTCTCTCTGTCTGTCTGTCTCTATCTCTGTCTGTCTCTGTCTGTGTCTCTGTGTCTCTCTGTCTCTCTCTGTGTCTCTGTCTCTGTCTCTGTGTCTCTGTCTCTCTCTGTGTCTCTGTCTCTCTCTGTGTCTCTGTCTGTCTGTCTCTCTCTGTGTCTCTCTCTGTGTCTCTGTCTCTGTCTCTGTCTCTCTCCTCCCCATCTCTGAGCTCCTAAACATGGGGCAGCATGCAGGATGCTTCTGCCCAAACGTGCCTTGGCATCTGAGAGAACTGCAGAAGCAGCAAAGTCACCCTGCAGCCCTCTCCCTTCCTCCTCCTCCTTGGAAGCCAGCCATAAAAGGATCCTTGGCTCTCACTGTGAGGTGAGTAGAGATGTCTCTGAAGAGTCACCTCTTTATGCAACCTCCAGGAGAGGGTCCTTGTCACCGAAGATGCAGGGACACAGAAGTGCCAGAACAAACAGGCCTTGATGAGTCCCCTGTTTGTGATCACCAAATCACAGCTCCTTTGTTCAGTCACAAGTTCTCACATCAGGATTGACACAAGGACACACCTGTTTCCCTGATGCTTCTGCTCTTCATTTCTGGAGGCTCTTGAAACATAAAACCAAGGAACGTGATTTTCTCCTCTTACACTTATGCTTCAGCTGTGAACCTAACCAAGAGTGAGGAAACATCTTTTCTCTCCTGCAGATGCATTCTGAAAGCGGTGTATGCGTATGGGGTATGTGCATGTCAGTGTGGATGTATGTCTGTGTGTATATGTATGTATTATGTGTGTATAGGTGTGTGTGTATGTGTGTATGTGTGACTGTGTGAGTATCTGTGTACAGATGTGTCTCTGGGTATATGTGTGTCTATGTGTGTGGTATATGTATTGTGTGTATGTTTGTGTATGTGTGTGTATGTATATATGTGTATATGTGTGGTATGTGTGTGTATATTTATTTGGTATGTATGTCTGTGAGTCTGTATAAATGTGTATAGATGTGTATATGTGTGTATGTGTATCTGAGTGTGCTATATGTATGATATATGTGCCTATGTGTGACATATGTATGTTAGTGTATGTATGTGTGCTGTATATGTGTATAGTGTGTGGGTTCTAAGGATCTAGCCAGGTGGTAATATTCTTTTTGGTCTAGTCTGACCCTTTGGCTAGAAATGAGTCCTGTAAGCAAATTCCTGTTCTGGAAGTCTTCCAGAACACATATATGCTCACACTCACATGGGTGAACACCTTGTATGCTCGCACTCATGCATGCTGACACGGAACGCTCTGCTTCCCCACCAGATGTTCTGAATCAGTGCTGAGGCAGGCTCAATGCAGTCACCTGAGTTTCCAGAGCCTCCCACTCCCATGAAGGTTGAGAACCACTGAGTAGGAGAGGTGGACCCCACAGTCCTGGCCACAAGCCTACTCCTGTGACCCAGCAGAAGGCCTGCTGACCTTCGAAAATGAGGCCTCGGCTCAATATTGCAACCTTATTCACCTGCTTCTGATGTCGCCTCTTGTCAATTAGGTCGAGTGGTCTGGCATGTGCACATAATAGCTCTCTTCCCTTTTGCTCGCATTAATTAACTGTTGTAGAATTCTGTTCCCCCTTCTCTTTGCCTACAGCAGCAGCTCTATAACCTTATGGGCCTCCATATCTGTCAGGGGAGAGCTTGGGAAAAGGCAGGGATCCCCCTGCCCTTTGCTCACTTCAGAATTCAGCAGAGCAGCTGGAAGCAGGAAAAAAATCTTGCTTTATATAAAACAGATTCAGCCTAGGTTTCATCAGTGATTGCCTGTGGGGAATGAGGGCCCGGGCAGGTGCTAGACTGGGGTGGAGGGACAGCCCTAGCCCCAGAGTGTTTTAGAATGTAGGTGTAGGAATGGGTGTGGGTATGGGGTGCAGTTCAGCTCAGACAAGGATGCCTCTGATTCTTGAAAGAACATGCTTTTCTGTGTTCTCTGAGTGACATAACCTGAGACCGTAGCCCTCTGAGCCCTGGGCCCCGCTCCTGCACAGGGGTCCTTGATTAGGTCTCCTGGGGTTGCACAGGCAGGACTGACAGAGAAGACGTTTCGTCTTTGAGTTTGCAGAAGGTAGGTAAGAGGCATCGCAGCATAAGTAGTTAGAACCGGAGCCTTCTGCAAAACGTGTACTTTCTCCTGGGAGACAGTGCAGTACAATAAGCTCAAATACTGACCTAATCTTGCCAACAAGAATGGCTACCCCTTCCGGTCCACCTCACAAATGAGGATTCAGGAACATGCAAGTGGGGGGGGGTTGTCCATTCTTTGAACAAGAATTCAATGCTCCATTCTAGTTTGAAGCAAAATTTTGAAGCAAGTCAAAAGATACCCTGAAAGATATCCACCTTAAAGGGATGAATATTATTTTGGGTCTAAGGAGCCTTGAAATCAATTGGTGCTAGACTCTGTTAGCATTGCTCTGGGACAACACGTTGGGATAGGAAGGGTGTCTGTCTGTGGTTAATCCAAAATGCTCCCCCTGTAGGGCCCAGTAAGGCCCAGTAAGGAGGTACATGAAGCAAGATTGTAGGCTTCAGTAAAATTTCACTAGGAAAAAACTAGGCTGCAGTGTAGAAGTTGACCAGCATGCGGCCTGTGGCTCCCTCTGCTGGTCATCACTGGAACAAGCTGTTGCTGGCTCTCTGTAAAGAGCTGGGCATTCTCTTGCACTCTGTTCTTGGAGGAGGCTTGCCATTTTACCCTTCTGGTCATCCCGTGTTTCTGCCTGCCATTCTTCCTACTTGCAGGAGCCATCCATGAAAGAGTTTTCGGCCTGTAGGTCAGTTCATGCAGGAGCACACAGGTACATATCCCACCTGAGTCAGAAGCCTGAGCCTTCCTTCTTCAAATGTCCACCCCTGATTCCTGGGGAAAGATGTAATGACCTCTGACTGAGTTGCCACATAATTTGTGAGTTGGTTTCAGATCCCAGAGAAACACTAACAGAGCCTAGCATTAATTGAATATTGATGATACTCATGTCAGCTTTCAAAACTTGCATGCTTCTCTGTCTCTGTCTGTCTCTGTCTGTCTTGTCTGTCTCTGTCTCTGTCTCTGTCTCTCTCTGTCTCTCTGTCTCTCTGTCTCTCTCTCTCTCTCTCTCTCTCTGTGTGTGTGTGTGTGTGTGTGTGTGCGCGCGCGCATGTGTGTGTGTGTGTGTGTATGTGTAGCAAAGTTAGTAGGGGGCCTGAAAAAATATCCAAAATTCAGCACTGTGACATCTGAGCTGCAGAGAGTCTTGGAAATGAGGACGGTCCACTGTCTTCCACCTCTCTGTTCTCTTTCTCTTCATAGACGAGGGGATGGACTTCCTTGTGTGACTCAGATAATGTCCTAGAAAGAAATGCAGTTATCCAAAACTCTCCCTAAGAATCTTATTGAATAGAAGATTCCAGAGGACTGGAAGTCGTCCTTCACACCCTGGGAAGACAGTCCATCTTTTCTTCAAGATTATCTGAGTGCAAACCCGAGAGACTCCATCTACGCAAAAGGCCAACGTTTCCTTTATGTCATAGATTAGGGGGAGTCATGGTGCATTACCAGCGTAGAGAAGCTATTGGCAGTTAATGGTCGGTGGGGAGGGAGGAGTCATTTTCCTCAGTTATGTAGCCACTGACAAACCGTGCAGGACCCAGCGAACACCTTCCCCTCCACACACACCACACTCCTGCAAGCAACCCTAATTGAACTCAGTGGACCACGCCATACAGAGACATAAGAGCAGGAGATGACTTCTTAGGAAGAAGAGCTTCAGTGGAAGAGGGATAAGAGAGCTATGGGGGTATACGTTGACGAACTTCATTATATGAAGTTATGAATTGTCAAAAGCACCATGACGGAAGTCAATTTTTAACTCACAGGGCAGCACTACCCACCCCCATCCCCCACCCCGCTTTCCCTAGCGTATTCACAAACTAGCCTGTCTCAGCCTAATCATTCATGCGCCACTCTCTGGTCCATTAGCTGTTGTGCTCCTCTAATCGCTCTCACCTGTACAGGATGCTCTGCATAATCACCTGCTGTCGTTTGGATCTGACATGTTCCCCCTCGGGTAGTGCTGGAGAATACAGAACCTTCCCGAGGCTCCAGAGGGGGCTGAGCTGGTAAAAGCGAGTCACTGGGGGTTATGCTGGCCCTGTTTGCTGTAGCATTCTCTACTTCCTGATCCATGTGGCGTGAATAGCCAGTGCCATCATCTCCTGCCGCTGGGAACTTATCTCTTTCACGTGTCTTCTCCGTCTCTGTGGACTGGGGTCCTCTGAAACCAGGAGCCAAAGTAAACTTGTCTCCATTCAGGTGTTTCTGCCCGTTGCTATGGTTATGATGAAGCAAATGTTAACTAGTGCAGTGTCTGAGCCCCACTGGGGCATTTGCTGATTGTGCTCCTGCTACCCTGTGAGGGTTAGGCAAAGTTGCATACCCTTTCCCTTCTTTAACCTACCCACTGTTAGTTCCTTCCAGGAACCCTTCAGAGGCTCTGCTGTTGGGCTAGCATTATCTGCATGATGTAGACCAACAACAAAAAAATCCAAATACCGCAAACGGTTCGACATCACACAGCACACGGGTAGGGCTTGGCTTCACACAGTGTGTCTCCTTAGTGGCTCCTCCACTGAACTACTCTGATAAAGAAGAGCAAGCTACAGACGAACACCACAGAACCCACCAGCAGTCACCCAGGCAGGGGATGAGAGATGAGGCCAGTGGGAGGCTTGTCTGGATAGAGGTGCCGAGGTCTCGAGTGTGGTCTGCAGTCAGATGGGAGTGGAAGGAGTCCCCCCGCTGTCCCCATGAACCAGGAGACCCCAAGAAAGATGATACTCTGCCCTCAGCTTCAGACTCTTCCTCTGTAATGTATACCATTTTCACGGAGCCTTCAAACATAAAATGGAACCAACCACAGCATTCAGCATAGTGTGTGGCGGCAAAGGCCCGCCTCCTTCCTCCCTTTGAAGTTAGACCCAGGCCGCCATCTGGGCAGAGACTGGAATAGCAACAGTGTAGCTGGGGGTTTTCACAGTAACCCTTAGTGGCTCTGTTGTCAGAGAAGAAATGAACTTCGGACCTACAGGTTGTTCCAGCTCAGCCGTTCATCCACAAAGTGTCAAAACTTATTTTTGTGAATGAGGATGCTCTGGGAAAATCCTCACTCTGTGTACTAGTCAAACGGTTACTTCACAGACAGGATGGCAGGTCTTACTCATCTAGCAGGACTGGCACTCACCCGGGTCATGAATTCCCAGGAGGTTGGTCTCCTCCATCTAAGATGGATCCCCTGAGAGTATTTCCCTCCACTGGGCCTTAGTTAACACTTACCACTGAGATCTCGGATCAGTTGTCACTTTTTAAAAAGCCTCTCGCTGTGTAACCAAAGCTGACCTCAAATTCAAAATCCCCCTGCCTCAGTCTCCCGAACTCTGGGTTGACCACTTGGATTTAACATCATTGTGTACCCACATTCTTTTTCTCCAGGGGGGAATCTATCTCATATCAATGTGGGTGGTTATATCAACAATGTCTGTCTCCCTAATAAAATAGTTTTCCCTTCTGTAAAAGGTTAAGGTTGGCTCTGGCATCATCAGCTTATTGTGAAGAAGCAGCAGCAGCAGCAGCAGCAGCAGCAGCAACAACAACAACAACAACAACAACAACAACAACAACAACACACACATGAAGAAGCCTAGCTCAGGGTCATGCCTTCGAATGTCACTCTCTGCATCTTGTCCTAGAAGGTCCCTAGGATAGAGCAGCATGCTTTCTAGTTAGCATCAAATCATGGCTTTAGTTTTGTTCCCTCCGATTTGGGCTGGTTCTCACAT